>NC_045615.1:162477106-162789784 GCF_009829155.1 Mustela erminea | reverse complement strand
ATGTGTTTGGGGTGATATGTACACATACATCTATATGCACATATGTGCTATATGTGCAAACATGCATATGTATGTATCTCAGTACACACACACATACACACATAACTTGAAAAGGCATAAATATGGGGCGCCTGGGTGGCTCAGTTGGTTAAACATCTGACTTCGGCTTAGGTCATGATCCCAGGGTCCTGGGATGAGCACGGCATCAGGCTCCCTGTCTGGGAGCTGCTTCTCTCTCTCTCTCTCTCTCTCCCTTTGTGCACTCTCAAATAAATAAAGTCTTTAAAAAAGAAAAGAAAAGGAATGAGTAACTAATTATTAGTATAACTGGGTCAGCTATTTAAGTAAGATGCTTTACCAGACCTCTAACCCTACAGATTAAAAAAATTTAAAAAGGATTTAAAAAAAAATCTTTTTTTAATGATACATGTATTTATTATTTATTGATTTATTTTTTAAGATTCTATTTATTTGACAGAGATCACAGGTAGGCAGAGAAGCAAGGCGGGGGGGGGGGCAGGCTCCCGCTGAGCAGAGAGCCCGACGTGGGGCTCGATCCCAGGACCCCAGGATCGCCACCTAAGCCGAAGGCAGAGGCCTCAACCCACTGAGCCACCCAGGCGCCCAGAATTTTTTTTTTTTTTAATAGAACTTCTTCAGTTTCTTCATCCACTACCGCTGGAGAATACACATGCTTCTGAGAAGTTTTAACTTCCAATTCAAAGGAAGAAAAGCAAAAGCTACCTTAGGACTGGGGTGTGTGAAGCAGAGAGGCAGAGCATCCCTCTCCCTGCCCAGCTGCACGACTAGGGCAGGAGGCCTTCAGGCCCACTAGCCTCAGGCTTCTAGGCCTCAGGCCCGCCTGCCTGTCAGCCGGAACGCGCGGAAGAGGAAAAAGGAGCCGGCGGCTTCTCACTCCATCCCCGGCCCGGCTTCCGGCTTCCGGCAGGCCGCAGGGCTCACACCTCGGGGAGGCACTTCTGCACCTGCGGGAGACAATGGCATTTCCCAGCAAGTCCACGGCCCTGTAGGTTCGGAAGCCTGGCCAAGGCCGTCCTTTCCTAGGAGGGACTGTTTAGAGGTGGCTGTGAGTGTGAGTGTGTGTGTGTGTGTGTGTGAGAGAGAGTGTGGGTGAGTGTGTGAGTGTGACTGTGTGTGTGTCTGCCTGTCTGCCCGTCTGTCTGTCGGAACCTGCGCCTGCCCATCTCTAAATCCCTGGGTCAGGTGCGGGTCGCCCTCCGTGCGCGGTAACTCGACAGGGCAGTGTCCTCCTGGGCGGCGGCGGCCCCCGCAGGCTCGGGCGCCCCGAGTGTTGGGAATTCGGGGCCGGTTTCTTCGTGAAGCTCAGGAGACTCAGATCAGCAAGAGACCCGCGCTGGTGCGGACGGACCGAGGGACGGGGACGGGAAAGACCACGGAAGGAGCCAACAGCGACGCCAGAACACGGGGCTGGGCAAGGAGAGGAAAAGAAAGAAACTCACGTCGAACTACGCACCCCCACCCCGCCCCCCGGAGACCCCCACCCCGCCCCCCGGGGACCCTCGCGGCCGCCGCTGCCCGGGCTCCGTGGTGCGCTCCGTGGTGCGCGGTGCGGGGCCCCAGGGCACGTCGCGGGCTGCCCGCACCGTCCGGGCTGGCGGAGGGGAGTCGCGCGGCCCGTGTGGGTGGAGACCGGAGACGGGAAGCCCCGGGCTCCCGGGCCGGACCGCTCTGCGGCTCAGGCCCCGGGATCGGGAGCGACTGGGGCGCGCTTCCCGGCCGGGGTTGGGTGTGCCTGGTCCGGGTGTCCGACGTGTCCCGCTCGCCGTCGCGCTCCCTGGCCGGCGCCTGCGGGGGAAGGAGCTGGAGGAGAAACCGGACCGGGGACAGGAAGCGGCCGCAGCCCCGCCGCTCCGGCATCCCTGGAGGAAGGAGCCCCGGAACCCGCCTCCAGCACCTGCTCCCCCCCGCCCCGCCCCCACCCAGCCCCGCCCCTGCGGCGCGCGTGGCCGCTGACCCGGGCCTGCAACCGGCCGTCCGCGGCCGCCACTGGGATACGCGGCACCTCGGGCATCGAGGACAGCGCCGAGGACAGGACCAGGGACCTTGGGGACTTTCCCCGGCGGCTCAGGTTTCGGCCTCCCCTCGCCGGCGCCCGCGAACAGGTGCAACATGTGTCCTCTGGGGCCCTCCAGGCGCGAAGCCTGTGCGCGAAAGCTCGGCACCCTCGGAAGCCAAACCGGGAAGCGCAGCCCCCTCCCCGGCCGCGCCCCGCCCCGCCCCCACCCTTAGCCCGCCCCCGCGGACCGAAGCCGGGAGCGGAGGGGGTTCGGGACCTGCTCCGAGAGCGCGCGGAGACGGAAGGCGCGGGGCGCGCGGCAAATCCCGGGCACCGGCCCCGACTGGGACGCAGCAAGGGCTAGGGCAGCGCCCCGGTTGGTTTTACCTTTCCCCGGTCCTGAGGACCCGCTTCGGGGCTGTGAGCTCAGGCCACCTGTCCTAGACCCGCCTGACCCACGCAGGCGCCGCCGGCGCAGCCTGTGACCCCGTTGCCCCCGCGGCTGTGCGGGCGTCTACGCCGCGGCCTCGGCCAGCGACCGCAGCCGTGTGGACCGGGGCGGTGACGAGAAAGTCTCATCTGAGCAAGTTCCGACGCGCAGAGAGTTAAGATACACCCGAAAGCTCGAAAACGCAGCATTAAGATAAAACACTTCTCAGTTTGCTTTGGCTGAAGGCAAAACGAGCTGTGGGCGCCCTGCCCTCCCCATTCCTGCCAAGATGTCCTGTGCGCAGAGCGGTCGCCCCGGGGCCCAGCCCTAAGCGTCCGCCTGCGGCGCGCACACCGGGCTCTCGGACCGTGCTCTGCCGAGACGCCGCGCGCTTCCCGATTGTGCGGTTACGTTAACGGCCTGACCGAAGCAGACACGAGCGAAATCACGCAGCCTGCGAACCGCGAGATTCCAGACTTCACAAAAAGGCGCCTCTGCGTACCTTTTGTCTAGACCTAAGTTCATCTCTGGATCCCAACAGGGAACAAAGCCCCCTAGTCAAGAGGAGATTCTGGACAACTGGGACAGAACGTGGGAGCATTGAAGTCTGGGGCATTTTTGTCGGTTTTGGAGACTTTGGTCCCCAAGCGACCTGTGCTGTTGGTTGGTTGGCTGGTTTTGAAGATATTTTTGCTCCAGAAATCCACTAGTGTCTCAGGTCTGGACAATTCAGTTAGCCTCTCAAGCTTCCTGATTTAAGGATCTCTTGGGGCCCATATTTCATTTGCCCCCAAATATCTTTCTTACTTCTTGCCATCAAATTCGCTTCATGACCAATCTTGGTCTTTTCTCTACAAATCTCCTTTTAGATATCACTGGGACCTGATTGGCCCATTACAAAAAACAATCCCCAGGGCGGGAAGTAGTTTACAGATAGCAGAACCTGTCACACTTCCTGTGTAGACGAGAAAACCAGAATGCAGCGAAATCAAAGGACAGCAGTGATGACGCAGCCATATTAGTCATAAAGAGCAGTTAAAACTGAAATTTTGGACTGTTCTCATTCTACTTTGCTGAGGATTAGGGTTTTAGATCATCCACTTGTTGCCTAGGAAAACAGAGCAGGCCTCAGAGACATGTAGCACAGAAAGGTCCTTAGATGGTAAGGGAGTCAACCAGCGTTTTGACGCAATGGTGGTCACACTGTGGATACGTCTCTTTACCCTACCCTTGGTCTTTACTTGCTCCCTGCCTGAAATATAACTTGTTCTGTAGTCACCTCAAGACAATGAAGGCTTTCAAATCCTTTTGGAGGGGAAGCCATTGAATGTCTCCAGTGAGACAGTGTGGACGTTTCCCATTACAGACTTTCTCACAGGTGTCCTCCTTCTGACATAGTGGAGGACAAAATGGGAAAGAATACCTCCAGTGATAGACAAACCAGGGTAGTGTCTGTTCGTAGAGCATTTCTAGAATGACTCTAGATGCGGGCTCCCCTAAGACCTAAAGGACCATCATTTTTATGGTTTTGCACCTATTGGTGTCAGACACTTTAACTGGGAATTGTCAGCAGATGAAGAGTACAGAGAGACTTTTCATAAGAGGAACAGGAAGAACAGGGGAAATTATCCGGTTCCTCTGTATCATCATGCTCTAGGACCAGGCTTTTTCCAGAGGCTGTACAGCTGCTTGAGCCTTTAGAAAGAAGGCTGGGCCCAGCAATGCATAGACTATCGTGGTCATTTCACCTTGGTTTCTAAAGAAACTCCTCACTGGGTCTCTTAATGGGTCATGACAGAATGCTGAAGGGTTCTAGAGCACAGGACAGAATGCTGAAAGGTTCTAGCGCACAGGATACTCCCGCCTGTAGGCATCATTTGTAGAATGAAAATGGGCTTTTCATCCAGTCTCTCTGATCAAGGCCTAAAGTGGTCTCTGGCCAATTGTGAAGATGCTAGTTATCCTGCTGCTGAAAAGAATGCTGATCCCCGGACAGGTTAGCTTGCTGGCAGACATCTTTGTCTAAATGATTTGCCCTTTGAGGAAGAAGCCCAACACCTTCCAGCTAAAGATTTTACAAACAGTATCAAACTTTGACTTCTCACTTTCAGGTTCCATATTGGCTCACAGTAAATTCAGGCAAGTGGGACTGGGTTTATTATCTCTCTCTTCTCTCTCTCTTCTTCTTTTCAGAGACTCAGTGAAAATAGATGGTAGCTACTCAAAGTGTAGCCCTTAGCTACAAAAAAAAAAAAAAAAGAGTACTTAAAAACTTTCCACATAATTGCTTTGAAGAAAATAGTCATTTATTGTCAAAGCATCCAACATACCTGGATAATCTATAAAGTTTAATAAATCTTTCCAGGGATAAAAGAAACACATAACTATTCAGACTCCATTTCACTGGCACAAAATTACACTTTGTATTAAAAGCAAATACATATTTACATAATGATGACATTCTTCATTGAAGTCCATAATCATTTCATGATCCATGCACTTCCCCCTGGAAACTGAAATTGAATGGTGACCCCTTTGTCTTCATTTTATTTATTTTTGTAAGAACACAAACTGTCATCAAGAAATGCAGAAAGCATCTCACCCTCCTCCTTTACTTTATATCCAAAATAAATTTTGCCCTTACATATAATTATTACATCTAAACCGTAAGTGCTTAATAATTTAAGTAGAAACGTATGACAAATGCATCAATATGTTGCAATATATGACATTTTTAAAAATGTACCTTTGTTTTTGGAAAGTGAAAATGCGTGCATTCAAAAGAAAACCCCTCGAACAACCCACCCAATCAAAGATCCACCATCCTGTCTTGTGCGTGTGCGTGCGCGTGGAACGTAGGTCGCAGGGAAACATGGAAGGGAAAGGTTGGGGCGGCCCGTGGACGCTTGAGCGTGTGCGCTGGGTCTCTGGGTGCAGCGTTCCAGGTCACAAGGAGGTGGTGGGTGTCCTCGCGTGTTTTTCCCGCAGGCGGCTCGGCTGCGCGCGCGCGCGGAGAGCCGGGGTCCTCTCGGGTCAGTTGTGCGAGGTCATGTGCCTGGAGAGGTGGTGGCGCTCCCTGAAGGACTCGTTGCAGATGGGGCACTTGAGCTTCTCCTCGCGCCGCCGCTTCACCAGGGGCTCCATCGCGTACTCCTTCTTGTGGTGCGAGCGCATGTGGTACACCAGGTCGGAGGTCATGCGGAAGGACGCGTTGCACTTGGCGCACCAGTTCTGCGCGGGCAGACACAGCGACGTGAAGGACGGCGGCAGCAGCGTGAGCGCCGACGGCAGCTGCAGCTGCAGGGGCCCCGCGGCCGCCGCCGCCGCCGCCGCCGCGGCCGCCGAGCTCTTGGGCCAGAAGGCGGTGGCGTAGAGGAAGGGGTTCTGCTTGGGCAGGCCGCCCCCGCCGCCGCCGCCGCCGCCGCCCGCCAGCGCCCCGCAGCCGCCGTTCAGGTCCGCGGCGCCCTGGAGCTTCACGGCCAGCGGGTCGGCCGCGGCGGGGTAGAGCCTGGCGGGGCCCACGCCGTCGCCGGGGTGGCACGGCTCGAGCGCGCCCAGCTTCTGGCCCAGCACGAGCGGCGACAGCTGCGCGAAGGAGCGCGCGGGCTGCGAGAAGGCGCTCTTGCGCTCGTCCGGCCCGGGCCCCTGGCCGCCGCCGCCGCCCCCCGCCGCCCCAGCGCCCGCGCCCGCGCCCGCGCCGCCCGCGCCGCCCAGCTGCGGCACCGACGTGAAGGCGCTGCCCCGCGCCGGGCTGCCGCCCTCCAGCCGGCTGGGCAGGGGGCCCCCGGGCCGCGGGGCCAGCAGCTTGTCGGCGCCCGCCGGAGAGGCGGCCACGGGCGTGGAGGGGCCGCCGCCGCCGCCCCCGCCGCCGCCGCCCCCCGCGTCCTGGTCGTCGGCGGCCGCGCCGCCCCCGTCGGCCGCGTCCTCCTGCAGACCCGCCGCGCGCGCCGCCTTCTTCACCTCCACGAAGGCGCTGCGCTTCGCCTCGCCCGTCTCGGGGCTGGGCGGCGCGAACAGGCGGCCGCTGTCCTCCAGGCCGAAGTAGCTGCCCGCGGCGCGGTACTGCTGCGGCGTGCACACCAGGTCCTCCTTGGAGGCGGGCGGCGGCCGCTCGGCGAAGCGCCCCCGCGCCCCCGCCAGCCCCGCGCCGCCGCCGCCGCCCTCCGCCGCCTCGTCCGGGAATTTCCGCTTGCCCTTGCCGCCGCCCGGGGCGCTGCCGTCGGGGCTCAGCTCCGCCTCCTGCTGGCCGCCGCCGAGGCCCCGGCCCGGGGAGCAGGTGTGGCCGCCGCCCGAGTTCTCGAGCTCCCGGGCCAGGTTGTGGAAGTCCGTGGAGGGCTTGGCGCCGCCGCCGGCCGCGGGCTGGCCGCTGCCCTCGGGGGAGGGGGCCGGGTAGTGGTGCACCGGGCCGGCTTTGCCGAACTTGGGGCCGGCGCCCAGGGGCGCCTCCTGCGGCGCCTGCGGCTGGTCCTTGCCGCCGCCCCCGCCCCCGCGATCCTTGGCGCCCGCGCCGCCGCCGTGCTCGTCCTGCGGGCTGGCGTCCGCGCTGTGCAGTCTCTTGGGGCAGCGGAAGCGCAGATGCGCCACGTAGGGGAACTCGAACTGGAAACGCTGGCTGCACTCCAGGCATGTGTACGGGGACGACCCTGCTCAGCGAGAGAACAGCGCACACGCGCGCACACGCACACACACGCGCACACACACGCGCACACACGCGCGCACATGCACACCACGGGGTTACTAAGCATCGTCTCCGCACCGGCTCGCCGTCACCCCCTTCACAGATCACCTCCATCTCTCGGGACCTGAGCGCCCCGAGAAGAGTGCCCTGTCCGAGCTGCTCTAACTTTCCCTCCAAACCCCGGGCAATGCAGTAACCAAGCCAAGGGTCCCAGGTTTATTCTGTCCCAGCTTCGCGCCGCGCTAGGCCTCCGGGTTTCCCCGCAGACGCCCCAAGGGAGGACGGGCGCCAGGGCGCCGAGCGAGCCCCGCCTCTCCCTGCGTCTCCCCCACTCGTGAAGGGCCCCGCCGCAGGTCGCGAGCCAACCTACCATTCATTTTGCTGTGGGGTCTAGAGGGGCAGAGCAAGAGTAACTCAGTCAGTTCTTTCCCATACCAAACTAGTAACTCCTCGTCTTTGGCAATCCTGCGGAGAGAACGGTAGAACAGCTGTCCGTTTTTTATGTAGGCCTCGAGGTTCTGCTCTTCTTTATCTCGGGCTGATTGGACAAGTCGCAGCCACATGAGACCTTCTGAAGAACCATTTGCCGCTGAGGTGTCTACCTACAGACCAGAAAACAGAAAGAACACGAGAAGGTAGGGGGCGGGGGAAGGGAGACCCTCCTGAGAGAATGAAGCCAGAGAAGCCTGGACCATTTCCTTTTTGTTACCCTTTTCCAAAGAATTGTCTGAGATCAAGCTTAACCATGACCCCAGTTGGCACCCATCTTTGTGTCTGCAAGCAGCAGGCCAGATAACTGTCCTTTGAAACGCTGTACCAATCATATAAAGCAGTGTTTTTCATATATTGGTTGAATATCAAATGAGGACATTTCTCTTTACAATTCAAATTAATATTAACCTCCTGAGAGTTCAGTTCTAAATTATCCCACATTACAAAAGTGTGAAGAGTTTTGTTTGCTTTGGAAGTTAAAAAGCAAGCTTAGATCTTAGACATTATTCTGTGGTATTCATTCATCTTTCTAATTTTGCCTTAAACAATTAATAGTTCTTCTTTGTAAAGAAAGAATAGAAAGTGGGAAGACTTATATCTTGAAAGCCAAACATATGAGTTCAATGATGTTTTATTGTCAAGCCATTAACATTTTCATTAAATACAAATTCTGGAACCAGGCTAGCTTCCTAGAAAGAGTAACATTTAGAGGAAAAGAAGGCCTCCTGGGTTGGAACACAAATGCACCCAGTACTTACAATAAAAGTACTTACAGAAAGTACTTAGTTTGCAAATAGCTTCCACCCTAGCTGAAATCTTCCAGAGTTAAGGAAGTGGAGCTCACCGCCAGGAAAGCCTAGAACTGAGGCAGCGATTTAGATATACCTGGCGTTCCAAATCATATTTTACCATTTATTCCAGAAATCAGCTGACAATGATTTGAGTTTAATATTCTTTCTCTCTTTTTTGGTGTGTAAAATAGGATGTCTCACATTACTTTACTCTCTACATTCATAACCTATCTCAGCTTGTCATTAGAATGATCCTTGGTCCATTTTCAACATGGGTTTACCTTCATACCCTATGCAGCACTGGCCAAGACTTACCCGGAAGATATAGGGGACTGTTCTCTTGTCCGTGGACTTGAGAGCTATGAAAGCTATGCTGTCATACAGGGAAGTATGGCTCAGGATGCAGGGACCAAATATAGCATTCTCGGGGATGTCGCAGGTGGTGTAAACACTGGTAAAAATATCTGTCAGACATTGCTGGACAGCCTTGGCATCTCCATCCCAGATGCCTCGCTGGATGCCTGAATCCTCCATCACTGGTGACAGATACACAGGACAAGGAAACAACTTACATTACTCCTTATTTACTCCTTTTGCCTCTATGAATCCAGGCAGAACATTTCAACTATAGTTATATTTTTCTTGAGTTTACCTGATTTTTCGCATAGCCTTGATTTCAAAAATAAAGCCAGTGGCAGATTAAATCTGGCATATTTTGAAAATGCCAACTGAGGACTACTCCCCCTCCCCCATCCCTGCCACTTTCTTTAAAGAATTGGAATCATGGGATCTCAGGGGGTACCGCTTTTGAGAAGGAAAACAAGTCTGGAAAAGACAGATCAGCTTTTTGCATTATCTTGGGGGAGGATGGGCCAGGATTTGGGGGATAAGGGTGGGGAGAACAATAGGATTTTTGTTTTGTTTTGTTTTGTTTTTACTAGCCTACAGACTGTCCCCGACTGAAAGAAACTTCCAACCCTTGGGAGAAAGCTCCTCTCCCCCCTTCTAATGTATTGAACTGGGTGCCCAGGAATTGATTTTTTTCTTTCTTCCAAAGAGGGGAGCGGCCTTAGCGAGCAGGCAGAGACAGCGGAGCATGGCGAATGGATTTCCAGGAGAGTGTCAGGGCCACTGAGTCTGTGTCAGCTAACCTTCCTCTGCAGCCTACAAGAGAGGACGTCTGTCTGTTCATTACCATAATCCAACACTGTCCCTCCGAGGCTTTAATTAAAAGCAGCAAGCAGAGGTAATTATTTTTTTCTCGACATGCTTATTTATAGATGAGAGTGAATCCCAGGTACCTTGTTATACAAGGGGGTGGATTGAGTTGCATGTGCCTCATGGAGTGAGCAGGTACCCGGCAGGCCTGAAATGTCCCCGGATTGAAATACTGCATGTGTAGTGACTGGTGAATTCTCACTCCCTCAGACAGGACCCGGTTTGGGCAAGAGGGGCAGCCCCACTGGGGTCGATCTCTGTGGGCTCTCTGCCCGTGCAATCCACAGCAATTTACAAAGTTTAATACCCTGATGGAGGGCTCTATTAAGCTGTCATAAAGAGACATTTTCCTTCCTATGCCACTGGCCACCCTTACAAAACTTGTCACTTAAAACAAAACGAAACAAAACAAAGCAGGTGTTTAAAATTTAAACTGGCTTTGAACTAACTGCATTGTTAACCCTGACTGATTAAAAGATTCCCCCAAGTTGGTTTTTTCCTAATAACGTCAGGACAGGCAGTAATTCATGTATACTTTGTATAATTTAAGTCGCAAGAAAGAGTAGACCTAATTCTTTTCCCGAGAAGCTGTTCATTATGGAATAATATTAGTAATGTCCATTTTTATCATAATGTCTATTAACCAATTAATCTTGTAAATGTGATTACAAGGTAGAGTTTTTTTTTTTTTTTTCTTTTCAGTTAACAGAGCATGAAACTTTGGTCAGCCTCTTTTTCCATTCACTCTGCTACATCCCCAAAACGTCAAGTACTGGGCTGTTTCTGCCAGACAGAAATAAAAGAAAATATCCATAAAATAGAAACTTACTTTATTATATTAAGGCATCTTTCTCTGGGTATTTTTACCCCACACAAGGTAACCTTTCTGATCTCTAATTGCACATTTAAATACGTTAAAAAAAAAATCAGCCCTTCAGAATCTCTCATCTCCTTTTCAGCGGAATCCTATTCTCTCCTTTTCAGTTTCCTCAATTCAGCGTTTTATGCCTCAATTTCTCTCTCCCCTTTAAAAGTCTCTTTCACACAGGCGGTTCATTGTGCGGGAGGTCGCCCGTCACTTCGGCGACAGCAGGGACGCAGTCATTAACATGCAGTTCTACCGAACAATACGGCGAAAGCCCCTCGCTCCGCCGCGCTCCGAGGGGTTCGCGTCGCCGCCGCGGCCGCCACGAGCCTCGAGCGGCCGCGATCGGCGCCGGGCGACAGCCTGGGCTCCCCGCCGGCGTGCGGTCGCCGCCGCCCCCCGGCCCCTCCGAGCTCCGCGGCTGCCGCGGCCCCGGCTGCCTGGGCCCGGGGATCCTCCCCAGAGCGCGCGGGGCTGCCCGAGAGCGCGTCGCTGCCGCCGGCCGCTCGCCCTCCCCGCGGGCAGGCATTGTCTGGCGGCCGCGCGCGCCCCGCCGCCGGCTTCTCCCGCGAAGGCATCCCCGCCCGCTCCTCCCTTTGTATCGTCGTGTCGCCCGTAGCGGTCCCCTCCGCGAGGCCGTCGCCCTGTCTCCCGGCGGGCGACGAAACGGACGAGGTTTTCCGCGGTCCCAGCCCAGCCCGCCTGCCTCCCCGCCCCCTCCCGCATCGAAGCCCCGAGACTCACCCGGGACAAGGTCGGGAACGAACCGCCCCGAGCAGGCCACCTGGAACCCGGGGACGCAGTCGAGGGTCTCTTTTGCCCGCGGAATCAGTGCATTTCCAAGTCGAGAGGGGCTGGTGTTGCTGCCCCGCAGGCGGTGCCTAAAGAGAGGAGGGGGCGAGAGCGGGAGAGAGAGAGACGGGGAGACGGGGAGACGGGGAGACGGAGAGAGAGACGGGGAGACGGAGAGACGGAGACGGGAGACGGAGACGGAGACGGGGAGACGGAGACGGAGACGGGGTGCGAGAGGCGGGCGGAGAGCGAGGGAGAGCGAGACGCGAGAGCGCGCGGAGAGTTGTACAGATGGACCCGACGCAGTGACTGACTGGCACGCAGACACACACTTTTTGTTTGCTGCACATAATCTGCCCAATGACGCGTGACAGCCCACGTCCCCTCCCTTTAACTCTTTGCTGGGCTGGGCGCTCCCTCCGGCGCCGCCTGCCTCGCCGCGGTCTCTCCGGCCTGCCGGTGCCCCGCAGGTCCCGAGCACCTTCCCCAAGTGGCTAAGCGTCTCGGAGCGCGGCCGGGCCCGCCTCCTGCTGAAGCTGCGGCCCTCTGGGTCTGTGAGGAGGGAGCGATCAGTGCCGGGGTCGGCAAGGGGAGCCCCGAAAGGACGGGAGCGGCCCTTCCTCCGTTTCTCCGGGCACTTGAGGCGCCTCCGGCAGAGACCGGGCCACCCAGCGCGCGCCCCGGGCCGCGCGCTCTTCCCGAGTCTGAGTTGCGCGATGGGGTGGGGGGGTGCGGAGGAGCCCCCGGGGACTCCCCGGCCGTGGAGCCACCGCTGCTTTGCGCAGCGGGTTGCCCGAGGGTGATGCCCCCGCGCCGGCTCCCTCTCCGAGCGCTCCCCCTACCCAGCCCTTCCGAGCGAGACGCAGGCAGGATGCGCTCCGGCGAGAAGTCGCTTCGGTCTTCCCCGGGACCCACAGAAGGGGTGAGGAGGGCGGAGCGAGGACGCCGCCAGCCCACCGCAGGGGGCTTGCTGGGGTCGTCCGGTCGGAGAACGCGACTACCTGGGCCAGGGAAGGGGGCGGGGGCCCTGGCGGGAAGCTCCCCGGTTCCTGGACCCAAGACGTCCCTGCCCCTCCGCTCTTCCCGGCGCGTTCTTCGCCTCCCCGCGGGGTCCCATGCTGGGGGCGGCCCGTTTTCTGAGACCGCGGAGGGGGAGTGAAAGTAGAAATTATTACCAAGATGGGCTCCGGAGAGCGATGTCCATCCAGCCGGTGGCGGAGGAGCGCAGGGGGCCGTCGCGGCCGCCTCGGGAGCCACGTTCGCGCGCTGAGCCACTTAGAGGCGCCGACTGGCCCCTCCCGGGCCGCCGCGGAGCTAATGACCCGAGGACTCGGAACGCCTGGAAGTTGACTCCTTCAGCGGGGGCCGCGGCCCAGGGTCGCGGGGGGATCTCTGGGTTCTTCTCCGCCTCCAACTCAGCTCCTGCGGGAAGGAAGACCTTGGAGCGCACGGGCGGCTGCGCCCTCGCCCCGCCCGCCGCGCCGCGGCTCGGAGGAGGTCGGTCTGTCCGCTCCCGCAGGGCTCGGACCGCGCGGCCGGCGCGACTGGACCGAGCAGAACCCCCGCGAAGGCGGAGCCGGTCTCGTTTCCATCCGGTGTGGAAAGGAGGTAAGTGGTTTGCGGGTTGGCAAAGAGCAGCTTAAAGGAACGGGTGCGTGGAGTGTGGGCTTGACCCGCTCGCAACCGGGAGCCTTCCCTCCGGGACCCAGTGGGGCCGCGAGGAGCGCCCTTGCTCCGCACCCCGCAGTCCGGGGCGGCCAGGGAGGGGCTCTGCGGGGGAGTGATTTCCACGCCGCGAGCTCTCTGCTTGGCCTGCCTCCCTCCTCTTCCCGCGCTCCGTCCCCACCCGGTCGTGGTTAGCTCCTTCCCCACCGAAGTTCCAACTTTCCTGATCGGACGGAGCTGCTGCCTCGGTTAAACCGGGACTCGGCAAAGGAAGGGTAGCAGACCCCTGTATGTTAGTGAGGAAGGGTGGCATTTCCTCTTCCTTTCCAGGTTAGCACTAGCTTTTTCCACGCTTCTTATACTGCAGTTTTCTTTCATCTTTATCTATGATTTCTCCTATGCATGTGTGAACACTGTCAAGCAGTTTGGCAAAGGGCAACTCGACCAGAGCTCAATGCTGAGAACTCTCCCGTGCCTGTGTATGAGTCTTCCAGTGTCTAAGCCACGAATTGTCTTATGACTGGGTGTTTCATTCAGACCTCCCTACTTTCTCTCACACACGAGAAAGCATCCCCCATCCCTTGTTTAAAGGAAAGGGGAATAATTAGAAATGTCCCCCAAAGAAGTGCCCAAACATCTGAAAAATAACAAGCAGGGATGGAGAATAGTGGTCACTCAAGTGAATTAAGAGAAGAAAAGGAAAAAAGAAAGGGCCGGAGAAGCACAGGTGTCAACAACAGCAAGTTAAGATGAAGAATTAGCCATAGGAGAGTTGTGGGCCTTCAGAAACTGCAGCCTAATAAAGCTAGGGTGTGTGTGTGTGTGTGTGTGTGTGTGTGTGTGTGTGCCCAATGCCCATGACCCTAATTCCATTAAACTGTTGAACACAGCAATCCTTAGTCTTCCTCTGTGTTAGAGGATAGAAAGTTTGCCTTTCCCAGAATAAGTCATCTGTCCATTGAAGCCACTTAAAACAATCCTCCTCCATACTGTAAATATAAAAGCACCCACTTCAGGGTGTGGGCATTTAGATAACCTTCAACGCTCAGTGGAACACATTTTCTCTTTCCCTTGGCCTTTCTTTTCTTAACTAT
Source organism: Mustela erminea (assembly GCF_009829155.1). Lineage (NCBI taxonomy): Eukaryota > Metazoa > Chordata > Mammalia > Carnivora > Mustelidae > Mustela > Mustela erminea. The sequence continues at coordinate 162,775,721 of NC_045615.1, read as the reverse complement.
ATGGGGCATTTAGACTATATCTCCTTTGAGGTTCTGAGACCTAGATTCCAGTTTATATAAAATAAAGATTGCTTCTGATACTTAAGCTGGGGATGGGGGAGTTTGACCTTCCAAAACACAAGACAGAAAATAGCTCAGATTCAAACATCAACGAGGGGAGACATGTATGGAGAATCTGACCATCAGCTATTTACTCTGTTTCTCTTTTCTGCTCTCTAATTAAGAGTTCCCCTACTGATTTCAGGCAAAAATTCCCAAATAAAAGAATTTCTAACATTCTATGAATCCTACCGACTCTTCGTCTTATGGATTCAATGACTGCTATAACAAAAAACAAATATGGGTAAGACTAAGCCTGACATTCCTACTTTGAGGGTTTTCTAGTATTTTAAGTGAAGCACATTTTGCTTGGTAATATAAATGGTCTTAATTATTAATAGGTTGTAAAGAAAAATCAATAAATTACTTTTATTTCCCTAGAAATTTATGGGCTAAATTGGTGTATAAAGTACTTTGAAATCACTCTGCATTATTACTTACTGGAATTCACTGATACTAAATGAAGGATTGCAGCATTTATTCAGTTTCAAGCAGTACTATAAAAACGCATCTCAGTCAATAGTTTTATCTTATTCACATGGAACAATGGGTTTATAGTTGGAGCACTCTCCCCCGGGATTTTATTTCCAATTAAATGATTAGAGAGATAACAGTGAAGAGTGAGTATCTGTTCACCTTGCTCCCCTTAGCAGGGCTTCCTGCAGTTAGGGTAAAAAAGACACCTGTAGACAACTGCAGTATTGTTTTGGAAGAGAAGGCTGGAGAGAGGTTGATGAATGCTTCCTGAGGTGGTGCCTTTTATGAACTAAGCGAGAGGGTGGAGAAAGGGTAAGAAAGGAGATCTGATTCGTAGTGAGTATTAGAGTGGAAATGCCCTTTTCCCCCCAGGGTACAGAAGTGGGGCCCCAAATGCTTCAGCTTCTGTGATAGGAGGCTGGTGTAGCCTCTAAGAAGAACTCACTTAGAAGAATTATTACCCTTTAAGAACAAAAACACATTGTTTTTCTTTCTCTCTTCCTTTCCAGGTCCTGGTTCACCCTCCTCTAATCCCACCTCCAGAGCAGTAAACCAGCAAAGCCTCAGTAATCCAATTTTTAATAAAAGTAACAATTCACGGTGAAAGGGAGAATGCACTGAGGACAAGAGGAGGGCCAGTGAGATGGTGTGTGGAGACTTTTCTCTAAGCTTATTAATGTCGCTTAGGGAGGTCTCCGGACAGGGCTGTGAGGGTTGGAGGAGGTAAGAATGGACCTTCACAGAGGGATATTACATTGCCCAACCTCACCTTGGAAAATAAGAAACTTTCTAAGGGATGACCGAGAGACAAGAAGAGGCAGACTGCTGAGCTGGATAAAAGTGGACAGGGATGGGGGCACTTTGTTTTTTATAAGTGTACATGGAATTTCAGTTTATGTCTATTCCTTGCCTAAGTATTACAGTTGGTTCAGCAGGTGATAAACGAGTGAATGTGTCCCAGGCTGGTCCTGGGATGCTGAACTCTCAAAGGATGGATAATTCTGTAGCCTGGGAGACGGGACTCCAGTCTCCTCAGTTCAGGGATCAATACTCCTGACTCACATTGTTCTGACTTCAGCTTTTCCTGTTTCTCAATAAATGGTACCGTTGTTTTTATACAACTGTTGTCATTATGCTTAGAACCTCCCTTTCTCAAGTTTATAAGCTTGTCTCTGAGGGATCTCAAGTTCCACTCACCCTTCTCTTGGGAGTTCAGCTGTGAGCTGGATGGTCTTTGAGGACTTTGTGCAATTTATTTCCTCTCCTGGATCTGAATTGTTGTTAACTGGCCTAATGGCTTTTGAGTATGACTTCTAGCAGGGCTGGCAAACCAAGGTGACATTGAAGACAACCACCACAAATCTGAAATCAGTGCTTCATGCGCACTGTGTTGAGTGCGACTTGTGAACCAGATGCCCTATCCAGCACCTTGACCCTTAGATTGTCCCAGTTTTGATACCACACCCCCATACAGTACCTAGAGAGCTAGCAGGGAATATCCGGTTTTGTCAAAGCTATGGGTTATGATGTCCTTTCCAGACTCAGACACCACAGCCCTTGAATAGGTCTCAGCAGGAGGAGGAAGGTGAACAGAAGGAAATGTAAGCAGGACCACGGTCAGCCACCCAGGGCTTCCTCAGCCCCTGGGCCAGGCTTTCCAGGCAAACTGGGGATCAAGTGCTATCCAGCAGCCTCGGAGAGAGCATCAGATTTTAAGAAGACTGTCTAGGCCTTGGGAATGTTACTAAGTTGAGAAGTTCTAGGTTAAATCTTTTTCCACAGCCAGGAGAAGGGACATTATCCCAATAGTACTTGAGTTCCACCACCTTTTCTCTCTGTTTTAGGCTGTGTATAATTTCTGAGTTAAAAAGCCAGGTGCTGATCAGCATACATGGGATTTGTAATAGGAAGATTACTTAGCATCAGATCCCAGCCAGTTCTCTGAGGTATGGACTTTCATTTTAAAATGGGCTCTGAAGGATGAGCTGCATAAAGCATTCATCCCCTGGGAAGGGAGTCTAGGCAGAATGCACACATGCCCAGGACTTTCTAGCTTGGAAGGTGTCCATGACATACTTTTCTGAAGGCTGAAGAGAGAGACAGACATCTGATTTTCTCTAAGGAAAGGGGAAGGGGGCGGGGGAGAAAAGGATTTGGGGAATAGACACCAATCAGTAACCACAACAGCAGTGATTCATGCTGCTTTGTTAGAGCCTTGACAATACAGTCTGATTTCTTCACAAACCATACCTCTCATACCTAAACTGCTCCCCTCGTCATATGACATATTGGACTCTGAGTGAAACCATCTTTCATGATTTCAGTTCAAATGGACTGCAGGTGTTTCACAATTTAATCCAGGCATATTAATCTAGATTCAATGAGGGAATGTCTCCCCAAGCATCATATGGAAAGCCTACAGCTTTCAGTAGACTTTCATAAGCACTTAAGAACTACCACTGTAATTCTTTCTTCAAATTCTAATACTTGAAAATGTGGTCGCTCAGAGAACTCACAGACAGATCAACTTGTCACAAAGAACAGGAATGGCCCCACTACTACGGAGTGTACTACTGCATATGCATTACAAAACATCAGAAATAACAGGTAAAGAAATTCAAAGTTACACTTTTCTCTTGAACTTGCTGATTGAAAAAGCAGTTCCCAGTTTGACTTGATAGTCTTCTGGTAATTTAATATAAAGGTGACCAAGGTATAATTCATAATGTCCTCTAAAGTTCTGAGGAAAATTCATATTTTAATAAATAAATAATATCCGGAAGTATCAAATGATTCACAATGTCCCAAGAAAAAGAAACATTTTGAATATGACCTGGACGGTGAGACTTCCTGAAGGCCCAAAATTCAGTTAAGGTCTGGACAATTTTTATACCCAGTCAGGTATGGTCCTTCAGTGTGTGTGCACACACGCGCGCGTGTTTAAGCAGGTTGGGGCTGAATACTGTTGAGGCATTTTAAAGAAACTTTCAGGACTGTCATTTTTCTTGACTTCAGGGTCAGGGCTCCTCGTGGCACGTTTTCAGGCGGGATGGTTGCGAGAAAGTGGCCTGTGGGAGTCCTACCGAGGAGCACCTGCTCCTGGACGAGTGGAACTGGACCGAGTTCTCCAGAGCCCGTTTGCCCCCACCTGAGCACCCACTACCCTGCACGTGGGTCAGATGCCTCACAGCGTGGCCCACGCTCCAGACCCGGTCCGCCCGAGGCCTAGGAAGCCCGCGTTTCCAGACAAGGGGAGTCCCTGAAAGCGTCAAAGTGTGTCGCGGACGTCCGGGTACCCACGTGGTGGCTCCATTCTAGGTCTGCCCAGGCAGGTGGTTTCCGACGTCGGCACCTCCCGCTGTTGACGTCCCGGTTAAATGCTGGGCCAGGACGCTAGGAGCGCGGAGGACACCGAATGACAAAAGGGGCTTCGACGCGGGTCCACGAGGCGTCCTGGAGAGGCCGGGCGTTCACTACCCCGCTGGGGACGAGTCAGAGAAAGGATGGAGCCCCCGACGCCGGGTGCGACACGGGACCTGCCACCTTCACTGGGGGTGTCCCAGACGCGGCCACGCAAACCCTGGACGCACGAAGCCGGGAGGAGGCTCCACGCCTCCCACGTTCTCCGGGCTCCCGCCCTCCCCGGGGCCGTGCAGCCGCCGTCTCCCGCCGGGCGCCCGGGGCAGAGAGAAGCGTCCTGACCGCGGGGCTCGCGGGAGCGGCCACGCTCCTCCCCACGCGCCACGCGTCCTCCCGCCGCGGGTCTCCGCGCCGTCTCTCCAGGGGCCGGGGCCTCTGCCCTCCCTGTCCCGGGCTGCCAGGGTCCTCTCCGGCCGCGGATGCCTCCCCGAGCACAAGGGCAGGAGGGAGCTGCCTCCCGCGCGGGTCAGGTGCGCACGACGGCGAGCGCGTCTGCACAGCCAGTTCCCGGGCAGACGGCGAGGGCGCGCGCCCGAGCGCCGGGTCAGCCCCGACAGGGCTCAGCGCCTGCCTTCGGGGCCTTCCCGCGCCTCTGAGATCTGGAGGACGGACCCCGGAGGGGCCCGCGAGTCCGGCTCCAGCCCAGCTCCGGCCGGGCCCTGCGACTGCCCGGGTGCGCGTCCCGGCCCCGCCGCTGTGACCTCGCCGGCCTGCACGCGACAGCGGCGCGGGCGGACGGCATCCTGACGCCGTCGCGAGGGGCGAGGTGACCGGCGGCACGTGCGAGGACAACGCGCGGTGCGGGGCGGACACCCGCGTCAGTCCGGCCGCGGCCGTCCGACCCGCACGGCCCTCGCGCCCTTTCCGACGGGCTGGGCTGTCCTGGGAGCCGCTCGGAGCCCCGGAGGCCGAAGGGCTTCTCGAAGCTTCCGAGGACACCAGGGGGTGCCGGGTGACACCGGGCGGAGGGGGAACCCGCTCGGGCTCCGGGAGCCCCGCGCCCGCTCGCCGAGGCCCGAGCGCAGGGGCGCCCCACGCCGTCCCCCGCGACGCCGCGGAAGAGGCCGCCCCCCGCGCGCGGCACCGCGTCCGCCCCGCCTCCCTCCGTCGGAGCCGACCGCGCGCCCCAGGCACCGCGGCGGGTGGGGGCAGCGCGGGCCGCGGGAGCGCGACCGCCCGCAGGACCGGAGCCGGGGACGCCCCGCCGGCTGGTTCAGCGCCGCGGCCGAAGGCCGAAGTCCGGGCCGGGAGCCTCCGGGCCGCGCGCCGCCCCTCCCCGCACGCCCCCGCAGCAGGCCGGGGGCCGAGCGACCCCCACCCCCGTGCCCGCGGCCCGAGAGCGACGCGGACCGCCCGGCCTCGAGCTTCCCCCGCCACCGCCTTCCGGCCCCGCCCCCGACGCCGCACGCGGCTGCGCGCGGAGCATTGTGGGCCGCGCGGCCGACGCAGGCCGGTCGGGGTCGCACGCGGAGCCCCGCGGTCCTCCTCGTCGCCCTCTCGTGCGGCACCGGCAGGCGGTGCGTGAGCGCCCGGAACTGCGGACCCTCCGCACGCGCGTGCCCCGGGCCTGCGGTCGGCTCCGCGCCTCCGAGCGAGCCACCCGCGTCCCTGAACCGCCGCCTCCGCGCGCGAACCCGCGGAACCAGCGTCCGCCTGGCGGCGCGGCCGCGGCGGGGTCAAGCCGGGTCCGTCCCCTCGGGCGCGCGCCGGGGGCTGAGCCTCTCGGGCGTCCGTTTCCGCGCAGGCGCGGCGTCGCTGGACTGGAGGGGCCCGCGGGGCTCGGAGGGTCGGCTTGAGTGACGCGAGCCCGGCCGAGCCTCCGCCGCCCTGCGCGCAGGGAGAGCCCAGACTGCGTCGCTGGAGGCCTCTCAGGGGTGCCCCCTGCAAATTCAGGCAAATGCGAGCTCTAAGCCTTGTTTTTCCCGCCCTCCCCCCGCTTCAGAGACGCCGTGCGCGGCCGTGTGGACCGGCGGTGCCGCAGGACCGGGAAGCGCGGGCTGCGGCGGGAGGTTAGACGGCGCTTCCGACGGCCGCGCGCGTCCTGCCGCCCAGCCGCCCCTCTAGCGAGCCTTTCCCCTAGGGACTAGGCAGGGAGTGAGAAAGGTAGGGAAACGCGGCTTAGGACATGAAAGATTCGGAACAAATGTTTCTAAGCCAAGGAGCCCGTCTGAAGAGGGATGGGGCGCCCAGGCCTGGAGCTGGCTTCCGCGTCTCTGCGCCTGGCTCGCAATGCTGGGGGCACTTGTGCGTCTAGTCGCGGCTCCTGCGAGGGGACGAGCTCAGGGGAGAGATGGAAGAGGGGGCGGCACTGCTCTAGGGAACAGGTCGGGGAGGAGCAGGAGCAGGGGTGCGGCCTCTGCCTCTGCAGAAGGGACACGTTCCCGCAACAGACACGGGGCGTATCTGACTCGAGAGAAGTAACGCTTCGATGAGGGGAAGAAGCGAGAAAAGACTTAAGGTCAACTACCTTGAGGTGCATTAGACCCTCAGTGGAGTGTTGGAGTCTATACAGTCTCCAAAGCTTGAAAATTCAACAGGAGTCCCACACCGACACTCGCAGACATCCCTGAATCACCCGTGCGGATCAGTCCCCTTCGGAGCGCGGGAGCCACCTCCATCCCACGCGCCTCACCAGGGCCCGCTCCTTCAATACCAGTGACCTTCCCTGACTTTTCGGATGGGAGCACTTACATCCCTTTTTGTTCTCTACAGATAATAATAGGATAATAGAGGATGATGTTTTACCCAGAACTAACAGGACGTCCGGGAGAACATGGCCCCAGACAGTCTTGGAGACCATACTCTTATGCTTTTTCCTTGAGGGCAGAGCAGTGCTCGCCTCAGGAATTCCACAAACTTCTGGCTCTTCGTCTGCTCTCCTCTCGGACTCTCACTAAAAAGTGCTGTTAGTAGAAAAGAGAATAAAATAAAATAAAACCAACTCCTCAGTGCCCCCCCCCCACCAGCAAAAGAGACAAGTGGTGAGAAGGAGCCACAACTTGGAAAAGATTGATTTTTCCTGGGCATAAATCTCACCCCCTTGTTCCTCTGCTCAGCGAAGCATGATAAAGGCCTTTTCCATAAAGTATTCAGTATCAGAGCCACAAAGCTCCCCCAATCAGTAGCCATCTGCTTCTGCCATAACTGCTGCTCCCGAAGCAGCGAGAGCGGCAGCAGAGAAAGGGCACCACTGTTCGGCGGCTGGACAAACGAGACTGAATAGCTTTGGTTTTCCTTGTGTATCTGTATCTATAGAGACAGGAGAAGAAAGGCCGCATTATATTGATACAACAATTGTAAAACAAAACACGGAAGAGGCATCGAAAGGGCAGCATCGCATGCATCAGGGGTCCCCAGATAAAAGGGGAGCTAACAGATTTATAGAAACCTTTAATTGGTTTTCAATTGAAAGCTAAAGGGGCTGGGGCGACGCTGTGAAGAGTGGCAAAGTGCCCTCCTTCAGCCGTCTGGGAGGCGGGATCGATTTCATGGAGGAGAAAAGAATCCAGAGCCGGCCTGCGCCTCTGCCGAGAGCCGAGAGGGGTCGGCGCGATGGGTACTTCTCTGAGGCCAGGGAATTAGGTGTGGCCGCAACCGCGGAGTCGCTCAATCTCTCTTTTTCTTCCTCTCTCTCTCCTCAGACTGGTAGGCAAGTGGAGAGGGCAGGAAAGGATGCAAAAGTGAATGTAAGTCTCCATCCCTGGAAGAAACAGACCCCAGCCTAAAAACCCGACTTCAGATCTGTTCCTCTGCCGGGAGGGAGGCCTCTTGGGCGGAAATAGGGGTCCCGTCCTCACCCCACCCGAATCCTTTCCTCTCTTTTTTTCTAGGCTCAGACAGGAAAAGCTAAAAATCACAGGAGACCCTCCAGTTAGTGCGGCGAGAAGTCCTTGCTTGCGCCCACTGGGGTCACTTCAGAGCAGATGCTCCGCGCAGCGCGCACCCGCGCCTCTTGTCAGCCCCTTCCTTCGCGGCCGGCGCTGGCCCCCACCAGGCTCCACGGGCGACTGGCAGGGCCCACCCACACGGTTGCGTCTGTCTGTCTGTGTGTCGGTCCCCAAAGCTAATTTATGGGCGCGACCCTCCATTATCTTTGTCGATTTCTCAATTAATCACAGATAAAAGGCAATGGTGCAAAGTACGATTATGAAGGCCTAGAAGACAGTTTTGAACAAAATGGGAGAAAGGAAATAGGATTAATTGAACAGGAGAGAGAAGACTCAAGGGGGGGGGAACAGGCCTGGGGGTCGGGCGGGCAAACCCTGACCCCTGCGTGCTGTGGGTGGGCCCCGCTGCCTCTCCCAGCGCCCTCCTGAGGAGGCAGCCCCCCAGACGAGGTCCCCTCGTCCCAAGCTTGCAGAGGAGAGGGCACTGGGTTTCTTCTCGGGCTCCCAACCCTGTTAGGTGCCCGCCGGCAGCTCACTCTCCCTTGCCCCTCCTCCCATTCTGGCGCTGCCCCTGCGGAGCGTCGGGACCCCCGGCCGGGGATTCCCCTCCCCGCGGCGAGCCTGCGGCGGGCGGCGTCCCGGGACGGCACGGGCGGGCGCGCGTCTGTCTCGGAACATCCCTCTGGGGAGGCTCTCGGCAGCCGCGGGAGAAGGGGTCTCGCAGGTCCCAGACTGCCTTGGCCCGTGGAAGGGATTAGCGACGCCCCTTTCCGAGGCTGCTTTCCAGAGCCGCGCGCGGGATTACGGAGCAGACGCGGCGGCACACGTGCTGCACTCGCCGGCCGCTCTGATTAGTGTCTCCGGGGGGATTTGTGCGGGAGCTTAGGGAGCTCGCGGGGTCCGGTGCGCAGGGCCGCGGCGCGGGGGGCGGGGTCTGCGGGCGCGCGCCGGCCTCGGGGGTCAGCGGGGACCTCGGGTGCGCGCGGACGCCAGGCCTCCCCGCACCCCCACCCGCACCCCCGCGCCCCCGCACCCCGCGCCTCCGCACCCAGCCAGACGGCTCGGAGGAGGAAGCAGCGGGAACTGTCCGGGAGGCCGACTTGATTTTTAGGGTGTGTGAGGGGAAGAGGCCCTCGAGGGGCCTGACTCTGCGTGGAAGAAGCGGCTCGGCCCCAGCCTCTGCCCCGCACCACGTCCTCCGAGCCGCGCCCATTCCGGACTCCGTGTGCGGGGAAGCCGCTCCCGACCGCCGCCCTCCCCGGCCCGCGGAGTCGCCGTCCCGCACCGGGAGACAAGGAGCGCCGCCCGCCGGCCTCGGGACTCGGGGCCGCGTCCTCGGGCGCCAAGAGCGGCGTCCGCGGGAGGACCGGGGCCGGGGCGGGAGACGCACCCGTGGGCGACGGACCCGCCCCGAGCCAGGGAGGGGCCCGGGGCAGAGAGGACGGTTCCGGGGGAAGGAGGGGGACGGCGGGGAGGGCGGGAGCCCGCACGCAAGGAAAACGGAGAAACAAATAGGAAATGACGGGAGGAAGGCGGGAGGAAGAGGGGAGCCCGGGACCCAGGAGGTCACGGCCCGGGCACTACCGCTGTCCGCCAGCAGGGGGCGCCCCTCCGGCCCGCGCCTCCCCCGGCGGCCGCGACGCCCCGCGCAGCCCGCAGCGGCCCCGGCTCGGGATGGGCGCCCCCTGCTGGCGGCCGCGCGGGGCTCGGGGCCCGGGGAGCTCGGGCGGGGACGGCGGGCGGGGACAGCGCGCGGGGACAGCGCGCGGGGTGAGCGGGCGGAGGGGGCGGCCTTCCCGGCAGCCGCCGACCGGTCTGCTCGCCCGCTCCCGTGCCCGCGCCCCGCTCCCGAGGGCCCCCGGCGGCCGCGCTGCTGCCCCGGCCCCGGGCCTGTGGACGAGCCGCCCTCGGCGCACGGCGGTCCGGCCGGTCCCTGCCGCAGCAGCCGGGAGGGGGGCGGCCGCGGGCGGCGTCGGGGGCCTCGAGCGCAGCCCGGGAGCGGCCGTCTGGAGCCTCGGCCGCGGGCGGCGGCGGTGGTTGCGGGGGCCGGGCCTGCGGCGCGGGGACGCGAGCGGGGACGGGAGCGTGTTTGAGGGCGGGCGGGGCCGGCCCGGGGGCCGCGGAGGTCCGCGGGTCGAGCCGCCCGATTTCGGCGCGGGGGCGGCGCGCAGTGCGCGAAGCGCGGGCGCCGACGGGGCGACTCCCTCCGCCTCCCGGGACGCGCCGTGGAGGGCCGTGGGGGCCCCGGGCCGCGGTCGCACGCGTTCTCCGTCCCCGTCCTCGCGCCTCGGCCGTCCCCCTGAGCGAGCCGTCCCGTCCGGCGGGGGCTCCGGGCGCCACGACAGCGCTCGGCCGGCGGGGGCTCCGGGCGCTGACGGTCCCCCCGGGGGCAACAGCGCCGTTTGCAGGGGTGCTGGGGGGAGGGGGAGGCGACGGGCACGTGCGGCGCCGGGACGAGACACGGGGGTAGCGAGTGCGGATCCTCCTCCCCGTGTCGTCGCAGGCCCCGCCGGTGCGGTCAGTTCTCGAAGGGAAAACCGCGTCGGGAGCGGGGGAAGGGGGCGGGGCAGACGCGGGGGAAGGGGACGCGTGGCGCACCTGGCAGAGAGCCAGGGGAGCGCCCCCCCCCCCCCGTCCGTTCGGGAACGAGCGCCCCCGCACGCCCTGGGCCGCGGTCCCGGCGGGCTGTGGGGGCCGACGGGGGTGCGGGCAGGGGCGGGAGACCCGAGACGGAACCAGACCCGCCGCACCCCCGGCAGGAGACCCGCGCCCCTCCCCCGCGGTCGCGCGTGCGGTGGCCGGCGTCGTGCGGGAGAGCTGGCGCGTCCCCCCGCGGCGCATCTGGCGGGCGCGGACGGCGCTCGACGGCGCGGGGCCCGGTCCGCCGCGTGCACAGCCCTGCCGGGTGCCCCCTGCCCGCTGCCCGCCCCGCGCTCGCTGCCCGCCCCGCGCGCGCCCGCGGACGGCTCCTGCCACCCTGGCGCGGGGCCGCGGGAGACGATGTGCTGCGACAGGAAGGGCTGGAAGCGGGGCTGGGGAGGCGGGGCGCCCCGCAGGTGCCCCCGGAGCAGATGGCGGCGCGGAGAGTCGTCTAGCGAGAAAGCGTAAGCGGGATCCGGAGGGAGGCTTGGGCCGGGTCCGCCTGCCTAGGACTGAGCGGAGGGAGGGGCGGGGGAACCCCTCTGGAAACCCCAAAGTTTTAATACAGAGGCCACACCCCCCGACCCCAACGGTAAGACCCGCCCCCCCCCAGGCATCCCGTGTGTACCTGTTCCTCTAACTAGCTCCGAGAAGGTGAACCGTGACCCTCCTCAAGTCTTCTGATGACCTTGCAACCTGCGGGTCTAAGCTGCAGCACTCTCCTCGCCTTGTAATTTGAGAAGACAGGGAGCCGGCAGGCTGCCTCCTGGATTTGCAAACACAAAGTGTGTTGGGACCACAGTGTTTCATATATTAGCAACATGTACGGAGAAAAAAAGCTAAAGGTCTTAATTTCTAGCCTTTCAGAAGGGATAAAGATGAACAAACGAAAACAAAGGGGATTATTAAAATGGCAAAAGGTGGATAAACGTTAAATCTAGGATAAAGCTTGCCTCTGAGTTGTCCTTTTTCTTAGGCTGGGTGATGATTACCTAGCTGGCCAGTGTATTTTTTTCTTTATGCCATGCATATATTTCATAAATACTCTTTTTATCCAGCCAGTATTTAATAAAGCAATAACAAAACTCAGAGGTTTGAGGGTTTGCAGAATGACGTTTTTAAGTTAAGTCTAACAGCTCTTTATTGAATGTGTACTCATATATAATGTATAAAATGATAATACTCTTTCTAGTGTAAGTACATGCTATGAAATATTTGGGGCATTCTTATACTGGTTCGTGAGCACAAGATGACCGCTGTAATTCCAGACATCACACCATTGTTCTAAGCATGAAATAGGGGACAGGGGCAAAGAAAAAAAATTCTTTCCTTTTATCAGTAAAAGAAAAACTTAACATTTTCCAGGTGACCTGGAAACATTTTTCAGGTGACCTGAGTCACCTAGCCACAGATAGCTACAAAACACTCTGGGGGAACTGGTTCTCAAAGTGCAAAAAGTTAGGGTAAGGGAATTAGGAATAGTTATTGACTTGTAGCCCGGGGTGTCTGCCAAAAAATTGAAGGCGAAGAAGACTTAATGTTAGCACCAGGCCAGAGCAGATTCTCAAGTTTTATCATTGTTTTAAGTAAGAATCTTTTCTTCTCTCTATAGTCCTTGAAACTTATCAGTTAGGGATACTTGTGTTTGAATTTAACAGTTTCTTTGTGAATTTCATCAAATCCTATTTCAGAATAAGGGCTCAAGCTTAACATAGTCATGAAATAGGTGACATAAAATCTGACTTTTATTTAAATAAACTCGGGGAAAATGGAAGTAGAATTTGTTTACAACTACTTATTTACTTACTTACTTAAAAACTTATTGGGGCACCTGTGTGGCTCAGTGGGTTAAGCCTCTGCCTTTGGCTCAGGTCATGATCTCAGGGTCCTGGGATCGAGCCCCACATCGGGCTCTCTGCTCAGCAGGGAGCCTGCTTCCCCTTCTCTCTCTGCCTGCTGCTCTTCCTACTTGTAATCTCTCTCTCTCTGTCAAATAAATAAAATCTTTAAAAAAAAATTTATTTAGGGCACCTGGGTGGCTCAGTCAGTTAAGCGGTTAAGCATCTGCCTTTGGCTCAGTTCATGATTCCAGAGTGCTGGGGTCAAGCCCCGCATCAGGCTCCTTGCTTAGCAGGGAGCCTGCTTCTCCCTCTGTCTGCTGCGCCCCCTGCTTGTGTGCTCTCTGACAAATAAATAGAATATTTTAAAAAGATAAAGATTTATTTACTTCTTTGAGAGAGAGAGAGTGCAAGCGGGTGACTGAGGAGGGGAAGGGCTGAGGGAGAGGAACAGAGAAACTCAAACCTGCTGCACTGAGCATGGAGCCCAGTGAGGTTTCCATCTCATGAAGCTACCATCAGACCAGCGGAAGCCAAGAGTCGGAGGCTTTGACTGACTGGACCAGCCCAGTGCCCCTGTGTACCAATTTAAATGAAATAAGGAAAGTAGCTTTTATTACGACTACTGTTTTAATCCCAACTCTGGATTACTAGATGTGTGACTTTGGGCATTTTACTTGTCTGAATCAAGTGTCCTTACCTGTAAATGTGTAATAATGTTAGTAAAGTCTGGCAGGGTTGTGGTGAGGCTTAGAAATAAGACCACACATAGATTTTTAGATGTAGTAATCAATAGGGACCCAGAAGGAAACAGAATTCGGTCCAAATGAAGGGACTCTTTACAAAGACATGGGCATGGTAGTGGGAGTAAATGAGACACGAAGCACACAGAAGCAGTTTAGCAAGAAGCTCTTGGGAAAGCGGTTCGTGTTTCTGGGGCTCAGTAAGACCTGGAACCTGGAAGGAGGGGCTTGGTGAGAGCCACAGAGATCCAGCTGCTGTGGGAGAGGCAGCCGTAGGGCAAGGCGGAGGCAAGGAAGAATGCTGACCTCTCTCTTCCCCAACTTTCCAGTTTCTTGTGTCTATCTAACATCGGCTAAACCCACCTGGAAACTAGGCGGTCAGGTGTTGGAACGGTGCCGAACCTGCCTGGGTCAGCTTCTGAGGACTTAGAACTAGGCCTGGAAGGGTGCAGAGTGGATCTCAGGGCGACGATGGCGTAAAACTCGCAAACAACTATTCCTACTCGTAATTAGACTCTTCAAGAACCCTCTCTGCAAACAGCTCTCGAATTCACAATTCCAGCTGAAAGTAAAAACTTACTTTCAGGCTTTAGGGGCGTCTGGGCGGCCCAGTCGGTTATGCGTTTGCCTTTGGCCCCATTCATGATCCCAGGTACTGGGATGGAGCCCTGCGTCAGGTCAGGCTCCCTGCTCACAGAGGGGGTCTCCCTCTCCCTCTGCCTCCTCCATATGCTCATGCGCTGCCTCTCTCTCAGATAAATAAACAAAATCTTAAAACAAAACAAAAAAACACCTAGCAGGCTTTGTAAACCTAAGCATCCAAGTTTTGAAGAATCATCTCTCAGAGCTCTTTGGCTGAAAGGTCCTGACCAGCACTCATGAGAGATTTCCAGAGGTCTTGGCAGGCTTTGTAAACCAAGACCGGGAAGAATTTGAGAGTACGCCCTACTAACTTCCTCTGGGCATCCCCAGTCTTCCATCATTTTGTGGCTTCCTGTGTCAGGATCAGTCTTGCTAGGCCTGGTTAGTCACTTGCTGACTGTTATTTTCAAGGAAGCCAGCCAGACTTCAGCAAAAGGTGACTACCTCCCGACACATTAATCCCACAGCAACAGGAAGTCATTCTAATGCCTTCCCTAGAGTTCAGCGTCTATGTGGGCTTCAAACTGAAGTACTTCCTCTTTCCAACTTTGCCTTCCTGGTGGTCCTTTCCTCCTAAACCTTAATAATCCCACAGATAAAATGACGAACAAGGACCGTGGTGGAGAAACATGCTTCTTGCCTCATTTTAGATACATATCATAACTAGTATCAGAATCTTGAGTGTTCACTCCAGATATTAACATAAAAGCCTCATTTCTGAATTTCTAGAAATGAAGACTTTGAGAAGTTGAGAGTACTGATATAAAATTGGCAGTCACTGTTTTAATGGAGAGAAACAAGTTAACTCTAGAAAAGTTAGTGAGAAGCAAGGATGAATTATTGTATATAACTTGTTTATTACTGTATATAACCAAACAGCACAGTTAACCGAAACAGGCCAACTTCCAGCACGATAGCTTGGGGAGCTCTGCTGAGCCAGCCCCCAGTGAAACTAGTGAAAATTATATATATACAAAAAAAAAAAGTCATTTAGGGATACCTGGGTCGCTCAGTCACTTAAAGGTCTGCCTTCGGCTCAGGTCGTGATCTCAGGGTTCTGGGATCAAGCCCCGCATGGGGCTCCTTGCTCAGTGGGGAGCCTGCTTCTCTCTGCCTGCTCCTTCCCTTGCTTGTGTGCTCTCTGACAAATAAATAAAATCTTTAAAAAGAAAAAAAAAAGGTCCTTTAAAGCCTCTAGAAGTCGTCCTAAAGGCAAACAGCAAATTAAGAAAGGTCTGTGCAAGAAACTCCATAAAAATTTGACAAGATGGATGAAACCGTGACATGTGAACCAAGACCACTCCCTGCTGCCTCTTCCCAGCTCACTGGGGCATAGATTCAACTCAGACTGCTGCGGCCGACAGCAGACAGCACCGGGCGGGCTCCATCCTGCAGCCCCCAACGGGAGGATCTTCTCTGCAATAGGAGCAAGATGGCTGCTTTTGCCCTCCGGCCCCTGGCTGTCGGTTGCTGAGGCTAGCTCGGATGAGTGTGGGGGAGGTCAGAGCTTCCTTCTCACGCCCAACCCTTTCTTGGGGAAGAGACCGTTGACTTTGGGTTGGGTGTGGTGTATTGGGAATCCTGGGGCCCCAGAGCCCTTCCCTCAGTCTTAGAGGCAGAGATCCCATACCAGGAGAGGAAGCTGAGCGGACTGCTGCCCTCCAGCCCCACCAAGCCCTCGTCTCCTAGAGTACCAGTGTCACCCAGAGGCTTGTCATTGTTCCTGCCCTCAGAGCCCGGGCTCAGAAATTCTGCCTGCGGGTGGAGGCGGGAGAAGCCGGTCATGAAGTGGTGGAAGTTTAAACCTAAGGGCTGCTTGCGAGAGCAGTGTAGCTGTGGGGAACCTGGCTGGCTCAGTTGGTGGGGCGCGGGACCCTGGATCTCGGGGCTGTGCGCTCCAGCCACGTGGTAGATACAGAGACCACTGCAAACAAGCAGACAGACAGACAGACAAAGCGTCTGTTGTGTGAGCTGTGATGAGAGGCGCCTGGAAGGGTATTTAGTGTAGCTGAGACTGTAAGCCAGCTAGTTCGTGGCAATGAGCTGCAGAATGAAAGCGTTGGGAGAAGTCCCTTTGGGATTAGTACAAATATCAAATACTGATCTCAGAAACAGTTCTTTCCAAGGAGCCACAGTAGGATTGGATTAGTTTGTGGAGGAAGTCTGCTGCTGGGAACGCTTTTTTGTTTTTCCTTTTTTTCCAGCTTTATTGAGTTATAATTGACACATGAAATTGTATATATTTATAGCATATGATGACTTGATAAACATGTACATTGTGAAATGATTACCACAATCAAGTTAATTAATACATGTATTACCTCTTATACCGGTGAGAACA
The DNA here is from genome assembly GCF_009829155.1 of Mustela erminea. Lineage (NCBI taxonomy): Eukaryota > Metazoa > Chordata > Mammalia > Carnivora > Mustelidae > Mustela > Mustela erminea. The sequence goes on along the minus strand of NC_045615.1, from coordinate 162,759,634 downwards.
CTTAAGATCTACCCTCTTTGCAAATTTCAGGTATACCATACAGTATTATTAACTGTACTCACCAGGCTATGCAGGAGATCCTCAAATCATTCATCTTATAACTGTTAAGTTTGTGTTCTTGGACCAACATCTCCCTATTGCCACCTCCCTGCCTCCCCACCCTAGCCCCTGGTGACCCCCATTCCATTCTGTCTCCATTAGTTTGACCTTTTAAATTTATTTAATTTTTATTTATTTAATTAATTTTTAAAAAAAGATTTTATTTATTAGAGAGTGAGCCTGAGTGGGGGTGGGAAGAGGCAGAGGGTGAGGGACAAGCAAAGTCCCCGGTGAGCAGGGAGCCCAATGTGGGGCCCCATCCCAGGACCCTTAGATCATGACCTGAGCCAAAGTTCAGACACATAACTGACTGAGTTACCCAGGAACCCTTTCTTTATAAGATTTTATTTTTAAGTAATTTCTACACCCAATGTAGAGTGCCCTGATAATTAGGATCAGATAGATGGTTTGCAAATATTTTCTCTGATTACATTTTTAAACAATCTATGTAAAATTATGTAGTACGTGTCTTTCCCTTCTGGTTTATTTCACTTAGCATAATATCCTCTAGGTTCCTCATTTCAAAAGTGGCAGTATTTCCTTCTTTTTATGGCTGAATAATATTCTGGCTGTGTGCGTGTGTGTGTCTGAGTGTGTGTCTGTGTATATCACATTTTCTTGATCAGTTCACCCCTTGATGGAGAATCTAGTTGTTTCCATATGTTAGCTATTGTGAGTAATACTGCAGTGAACATGGGAGTGCATATTATCTTCCAAGATACTGACTCTTTTCAGGTGCCTGCCTTCTTTCCAGTATGTAGGTCATACTTTCCTATTCCTTTTCAAGCCCTATAGTTTTTTACTGGGAACTAAACAGTTTACGTACTATACTGTAGCAATTCTGAGAATTAGTCTCCTGCCTCAGGCTTGTTATCCTTATCCCACCCACATACACATACACACTATTAAGTCTCTGATGCTCTGCAATCAGGGAGGCACAGCCTATGGTCACTCTAGGATGACAATGGTACTAGTAAAATTATCTTCCAGCCTTTCCTGACAACACCTGTTGTCTCCGGATATATATCTAGAAGTGGGATTGCTGGATGTTACGGTAGTTCTATTTTTAATTTTTTGAGGATCCTCCATACTATTTCCCACAATGGCTATACAATTTACATTCCCACCAACAACTTACAAGGGTTGCCTTTTCTTCAGATCCTTGCCAATACTTGTTATCTCTTCTCTTTGGATAATGGCCATCCTAACAGGTGTGAGGTGGTATCTCATTGTGGTTTTGATTTCCATTTCTTTGATGATTAGTGATGTTGAACATCTTTTCATATGTTTGTCTTTCAGCATCTTTTTGAGTACCTGTCTACTCAGGTCTTTTCTTCATTTTTAAATCAGGTTGTTTATTCTTTTGCTATTCGATTTTAGGAGTTCCTTATCTTTCTGGATGTTGATCACATATCAGATAGATGGTTTGCAAATATTTTCTCTGATTACATAAGATGCCTTTTTATGTTTTTGTTATTTTCTTTGCTGTGCAGAGATTTTTAGTTTGGTGTAGTTCCCCCTTGCTTATTTTTTGCTTTTCTTGCCTCTGCTCTTGATGTCATGTCCAAAAAATCATTGCCAAGACTAACATCAGGAAAATTTTTCATTATGTTTTCTTCCAGACAGTCTAGGGTTTCAGATCTTACATATAATTTTTTAAATTTTTAAAAAAGATTTTATTTATTTATTTTACAGAGAGAAAGAGAGAGAGAAAGATCACAAGTAGGCAGACAGAGAGAGGGGGAAGCAGGGTCCCCGCTGAGCAGAGAGCCTGATGCGGGGCTTGACCCCAGGACCCTGAGATCATGACCTGAGCCAAAGGCAGAGGCCCAACCCACTGAGCCACCCAGGTTCCCCTTACATATAATGTTTAATACATTTTGAGTTAATATTTGTGAGTGGTGTAAGTTAGTGGCCCATTTCATTCTCTTATTTATCTAGTTTTGCCAACATCATTTATTGGAGAGACTGTCCTCTCTTCATTGTGTGTTCTTAGCAGCTTTGTCAGAGATTAATTGGTTTATATCTGGGCTCTTTATTCCAGTTCTCTTGGTTTATATGTCTGTTTCTATGCTGTTGCCATACTGTTTTGATTATTACATCTTTGTAACATAGTTTGAAATGAGGAAGTGTGATGCCTCCAGCTTTGTTCTCTTTCTCAAGGTGCTTTGGCTATTCAAGGTCTTTTGTAGTTCCATACAAAGTTTAGGGTTGTTTTTTCAGTTTTTATGGAAAATATGAGGGAACTATTGAAAACATTAGGACAATATACTGGGAATTATTAGAGTTCAACAGGTGTTGTCAGGAAAGGGTGGAAGATAATTTTACTAGTACCATTGTCATCCTAGAGTGACCATAGGCTGTGCCTCCCTGATTGCAGAGCATCAGAGACTTAATAGTGTGTATGTGTATGTGGGTGGGATAAGGATAACAAGCCTGAGGCAGGAGACTAATTCTCAGAATTGCTACAGTATAGTACGTAAACTGTTTAGTTCCCAGTAAAAAACTATAGGGCTTGAAAAGGAATAGGAAAGTATGACCTACATACTGGAAAGAAGGCAGACACCTGAAAATACCTGTGAAAATTTGCAGATGTCAGATTTAACAGAAAAACATTTAAAATAACCATTATAACTAGTTCACAGAACTGAAGGAAACTATGACTGAAGTAAAGTATAATGCCAATGTTACACGAAATAGAGAATATAAAGAGAGAGAGATATTTATTAGAGATAGAAAAAAGTTGTAAACTTTGGAGTTCAAAAGTGAAGTGAAATAACTAAGGTAAAAAATTCTTTGGAGAGGCTTAGCTATAGATTTGAGCTGGCAGAAGAAATGATTAGCGGACCTGAATATGAATTTATGGTCTATTCAAGCTGATGAACAGTGAGAAAAAAGAAAGAAGAGAAATCAACAGAGCCTCAGAGAAGTATTGGACAGCATGAAGTATACTAATGTGTGTGTAGTAGTAGTAGTACCAGAAGGAAGAAGAAATGGGAAGAAAAAATAGAAATAATAGCTGAAAAATCCCCAAATTTATTGAAAATTAATAACCTGCACATCCAGGAAGCTCAATGAATAAATGAGAAGAGAAGAATAGTTGAAAAGAGACCAGTAAGTGGATACATCCTAGTAAATCTGTTGAAAGTCAAAGGAAAGCAGAAAATCTTAAAGACAGAAAGAGAAAAATGACTCATCACTCACTTATCAGAGAACTCCAATAAGAATAACAGCTGATTTCTCAGCAGAAAAAGTGGAGGCCAGAAGCCTATGGGATACCACATTCTGTGTGTTTGAAGAAAAATAAAAACCTGCTTGGGTAAGCCAGTTCTGTGAGAGCTACTTCTGTATAACCCCCTGAGTGGTGTGTCCTGTCTTCCTCTAGGTTTTATGAGTGTAAGAAATCTTTTTCAAGTTTATACACCTCTCTGTGGTGTTATTTTCTGTCTGTACCTAATCGATCATCAGATGTACATGTCTTGGGACACCCAGGTGGCTCAATCAGTTGAGCATCCAACTCTTGATTTTGGCTCAGGTCATGATCTTGGGGTTGTGGGATCAAGTCCCATGTTGGACTCTGTATCGGGCCTGGAGCCTACTTGAGATTCTCTCTCACCCTCTGCCTCTCTCTCACTCTCATTCCCTCTCTAAAACAAAAACAAAAACTCCCCCAAATCTCAAAACATTTTAAGTTACATAATTATTCCTTACAATATAACACCATATACCAAATTTAACTAAAAATGGATCAGAGACCTAAATGTAAGAGCAAAAACTGGAAAACTTTTAGGAGAAAATAGAGGGTTAAAATCTTTATGACCTTCAATTTGGCAAAGGATTCTATGACATGACTCCAAAATCACAAACAACCAAGTCAGAGCTGCTGCCGCCAAGTTGGGGTCCAGTCTCAAGCACCGCTGACCCTGGCCCGCCCAACGTGCACTCCCGATTCCTTTTAGTTCTAAGTCCAAAATGGCAACTCTCAAATATCAGCTGATTCAAAATCTTAAGGAAGAACATACTCCCCAAAATAAGATTACAGTTGTTGGGGTTGGTGTTGTTGGCATGGCTTGTGCCATCAGTATCTTAATGAAGGACCTAGCAGATGAACTTGCTCTTGTTGATGTCATGGGAGACAAAAGGGAAGATGATGGATCTCCAGCATGGCAGCATTTTCCTTAGAACACCAAAAATTGTCTCTGGCAAAGACTATGATGTGACTGCAAATTCCAAGCTGGTTATTATCACAGCTGGGTCATGTCAGCAAGAAGGAGAAAGCTGTCTTAATTAGGTCCAGCATAACATGAACCTCTTTTAAGTTGTCATTCCTAATATCATAAAATACAGCCCAAACTGCAATTTGCTTGTTGTTTCCAATCCAGTGGATGTCTTGACCTGTGAGGCTTGGAAGATAAGTGGCTTTCCCCAAAACCATATTATTGGAAGTGGTTGCAATCTGGATTCAGCCCAGTTCTGTTACCTAATGGGGGAAAGGCTGGGAGTTCACCCATTAAGGTGTCATGGGTGGATACTTGGGGAGCACAGTGACTCCAGTGTGCCTGTATGAAGTGGAGTAAACATTGGTTTACCACCAGATGGCTGGTGTCTCTCTGAAGAATCTGCTCCCTGACTTAGGCACTGATGCAGATAAGGAACAGTGGAAAGGGGGTCACAAACAGGTTGTTGACAGTGCCTATGAGGTGATCAAACTGAGAGACTACATTTCTTTGGCCATTGGACTGTGGCAGTTTTGGCAGAAAGTATAATGAAGAATCTTAGGCGGGTGCATCCAATTTCCACCATGATTAAGGGTCTCTTTGGAATAAAAGATGATATTTCCTTAGTGTTCGTTACATCTTGGGACAGAATGGAATTTCAGATGTTGTGAAGGTGACTCTAACTCCTGAGGAAGAGGCCTGTTTGAAGAAGATACACTCCGGGGGATCCAAAAGGAGCTGCAGTTTTAAAGTTTTCTACTGTACCACTTCACTGTCTATACTACAGCAGGATTTTCATTGGAGGTTGTGTACATTGTCCTTATTATCTGATCTGTTACTCAAGGAATATTAAAATGGCCTAAGAAAAAAACATCAGTTTCCTGAAGTTCTAAATAAGAGTGTTCATCAAACCCTGAAGCTATATCCTGATGCTGGATGATACCTGTCTTTGTAGTCCTAAATGGGTTCATCTCAGAAGCACCACTGTCAATATTGTGTATGCTGCAGTTGCTCTGCAAACCAGATCGTATTTCCTGTGTGTTCTATGACTTCTGATTCCTTCATCCAACACCCAGCATGCCTAGTCCATCTTTTCCATTCAGTCACATCCTCAGATCCAATGTATAAATTCATTATTGCATGTATTGTTCATAACTGTTCCAAAGGATCTTATTTTGTGTACCATATATGTCAGAACATGTACATTGTGTACATTGCCATATAATGTAAAAAGATCATGCAACCAACTAAGTGTCATACCAACTAAAATGCCAAATAAAATTTGAACAGGGACTTTTTTTTTTTTGAAAAAAAAATCACAATCAAAGAAAAAAAATTAATTGGGAATTTGCAAACCATCTATCTGGTAAGGAATGGTCCTGTATCTCAAATATAGAAAGAACTCTTACTGCCTAGTAGTAAAAAGTTAAATAACCCAATAAGAGATTGGCCAATTGATCTGAATAAATATTTTTCTAAAAAAGAAAAGTCATCAACAGACACATGAGAAGATGCTCAACATTATTACGCATTAGGGAAATGAGAATGAAAACTGTAACGAAATACACATCATACACACTAGTGTAACTATAGTAAAAAAGGCAGACAATAACAAGTGTTGGCAAATATGTGACAGTGTTTCAGAAAGTTAAATAGAGTCACACAGGTCATCCAGCAATTCTATTCTTAGATATACATTCAAGACTGTTGAAAACATATATCCACACATAAACTTGTGTAAACATACTCAAAGCAGAATTATTCATCGCAGCTAAAAAGTGGGAACAACCCAAATGTTCATGAACTGATGAGTGGATAGACAGATTATTTTATAGTCACAGAGTAGAATGACATTTAGCCTTAAAAAGTAATGACGTACTGATACAGCCACAACGCAGGTGAATCTTGAAAACTTACGCCAGGGAAATAAGCCAGACCTCAAAGAACAAATATCCTGTGACTATATATAAGTAATTAGAGCAGTCAAATTCTTGAAGAACGTAGTCAGGGGTGGGGGAGGTAGGGAAGTTACAGTTTAATGGGTACAGAGTTTCAGGTAGGGATGATGAAAACTTCTGTTGATAAAGATTGCACAACAATGTGAGTGAACTTAATTCCACAGAATGGTACACTTAAAAACTGCTGAAATGGCAAATTTTATGTTATATATATTTTACCACAACTCAAAACACTGGAAGTGAGGAAATTTTTCAGATGGGGTTTCCGTTGTGGAAGAGAGTGAAGAGACACTTGGTCGGACACGTGTGCGACATTCAGCTTCAGCTGGTGAAATACTCGTTCTGTGAGAGATGGCTGATTATGATACAATCCTTAGAGCAGTTGCTAAAAAGCTATGCAAAGAGAAACATAGTGAAAAACATAGCAGATAAATTGAAATGAATACCCAAAAATGTTAACATAACCCAAAATAAGCCAGGAAAGGGAAAACAGAGGAACACAAGCCAGATAAATAAACAAAAAAGAAATGATAAAATGGTAGACCTAAATGCAAACACCTTATTCAGTGCATTAAATGTAAATGGTCTAAACATAACAGTAGAAAATGCAGAGATGGCCAGAATGGATTAAGGAAAAAAGAAGAAACCATGGACCAAATTTGTGCTGTCTAAAAAACAATCATTGCAAATATAATAATATGTATAGATTAAAAAGATAAAAAGTAATGTCTGCAAACATTAATCAATAGAAAGCTTAATGGCTACATGAGTAGCTCACATAGATTTCATAGCTAAAAACAGAACCAGGGATAAAAAATGATTATTTATTATAATAATCAAAAGGACACATTACCAATAATTCATAATAATCTTAAATCTGTATGCACCTAATAATGCTGCTTTACATTACATAAAACTGACAGAATTGAAAGGACAAATAGACAGTTACTAAAGTTTCATTGGAGACCTAAAACCTCCTCTGATATTAATAGTAGAATGAGTAGAAAGAAAATCAGCATAGTTGTAGAGTAATAGAACATCATCATCAAACAACTAGATTTAATTTTAACTTATGGAACATTTGACCAAACAACAGTAGAAATATCTCTTCCCACATGCACATGAACACTCACTAAAATACATCATATCCTAGAACATAAAGTTGACAAATTTAGGATAATCAGAATTATCTTAAGTACGTTCTCTGACCATACCAAGCAAAAACCAGATATCAGAAAGATAGTAAGCCAGAAACAAACATTAGAAAGTTAACAGACACTTAGAATTTAAATGTGTGTCAAAACAGCCTATACATTCAAATAGGGAATTTTAGGAGAAATAGAAAGTATTTGAAATGAAAGAAAATAAAAATAGAGAACAGAATTTGTGGAATGTAGCTAAGGTAGTACTTAGGTAGAAATTTATAACTTTAGATGCTTATATTAAAAAAGAAGAGAGATCTCAAATCAATAATCTAAACTTCCATTTTGAACTGGAAAAGGAAAAATAAACCCAAAAGAAGCAGAAGAAAATAATGAAGATAAGAATAGAAATAAAAGAGGTTAAAAATATAAAATATAATCTGTTGGAGGCGGGCCCCTGGCCAGGGCGGCCTCCACCATTAAAAGATGGCGCCTGGCTAGTTGCCAGGTTAGGATTGCCTCGTGCGACTCAGCGGAACACCCAAAGAGGAGGTAAACAGCATTGGTTGCTAGCGAAGTTGTTCGTTTAGGTGCACAGCCTGATTCGCTCCCTCCTGTACCCTGCTCGCTGATTGGTCATGTAAACGTATATAAGTGTGTAGACCGGCGGAAATAAAGGGAGAGAAGATGCATCCGAACTGGGGCTTCTTGTCGCCCTTGCAGGTCGAGGGCGATAAATGGTGCCGGCACCTGGGAACTAAATAAAGAAATCTTGCAAGGTAATCCGCAGGAAAGCGGGGAGTAAGGGTCCGCAGGTAAGCGGGGACATTAGCCACGTTCAAAAGTGGGAATTCCGCGGTAAAGCGGGGAGTAAAGGTCGACTGAAGTATATGCGTGTAAAAAGTTAATGTATTAGTTAGTGTCTTTAACGTCCGCGTCTGTTGTCTGTGTGGGATCTGAAGTATCTAAAGTGCGGTTGGAAGGGTCTTTAAAAGACCTGCTGAAAACCAATGGAACTCCACTAAAAGCAAAAACTGCTCGGGCCTTTTTGAATACAGTGGAAAAGGCGGCTCTATGGTTCCTAGATGAAAGCTTGCCAAACATACCTCAATGGGACCACCTGTGATCCAGGGTTTGGCCCCTGTGAAACCTATTAATGCCTCGGGGCCATATCAACCTTTTAAGTTGCCCAGGTGCACCAATAACAGGGTATGGCCACCGGCGTGGTCTGGATATCAGAGTACCTTGCGCTCAGTTTACATCAATGAAATGCATAGCTTTACATTCACTCCACGCTTTCCTACTTATAAAAATAATACCTTTACAGGGTACAATTGTCCATGTTAAATGGTGGCAAATTCCTCAACTCTTCTTATATGCGTCTCGCCACCGTTCCTTTTCCTCGTAACAAATGTTAGCGAGCTGAATGATACGTTGAATTACACTAAGAATTGCTATCTTTCCCAGTGCTGGAATGTCACGGCCTTCAAGCTGGCTGTGATTATGCGTATCCCTACCCGTGTTCCTATCCCAGTTTCCATTCCAGAGGACAAGTTACCGGTGGTGCTATCCAGAAAGAAGAGAGATTTTGGTATCACAGCCGCCGTTGTGACAGCATGGCTATATCTACAGCAGCTGCCACAGCAGCAGCAGTCTCGCTTGCTGCAACTATACCCACTGCGGAAGCTGTGAACACCCTTGCAGAAGGAACGGTGGCTTCCCTTCAAACATAGACTCAGATCAATGCACATCTGCAAGCAGGAATCCTGATAGTCAACCAGAGAGTGGATTTGGTTCAAGAACAAGTGGACATATGGGGGGCCCTATTGGGACTGGGATGTATAGCACCCTTCCCGGCAATTTGTGTAACTCCCATAACCTATACTAACATGAGTGACTTACAGAATGTCTCCCGACAGCTCTGCCAATACTTGCGGGGGAATTAGTCCGCAGAATTCCAAAACTATACTCAGCACCTGCTACTAGGCATAACAAGGATAATAACACCAGGGTTGAGCTTGCAACCCTCCCAGAGATAATCAAAACATTGCAAGATGTGTTAACCTTTACGAAACAATGGGCTAGCGTAATTGGTCTGATGACAATCCTCGTAGTGGGCTTGATTCTGCTAGTAAGGAAACTGCAAATTTGGAGGCGACAGCAACCTAGGCAACAGCAAGCCATGGTGCAGGCCTTGTTAGCCATCGAGGCTGGAACATCCCCCCAAGTGTGGCTAAGTATGCTGGATCAGTAGTCAACGACGGATAAGATTGGTGGGGGAAATATACCAACCTAAGACAGGACGCAGATCATTGATATCTGCCGTCTGATGACGGGTAAGGATATTCCCCGCCACTGACAACCTAAGACAGGCACGATCCTTGCCATAAAAGAAAAAAGGGGGAGATGTCGGAGGCGGGCCCCTGGCCAGCGCGGCTTCCGCCATTAAAAGATGGCGCCTGGGGGCGCCCGGATGGCTCAGTGGGTTAAGGGTTCTGCCTTCAGTTCAGGTCGTGATCCCACGGTCCTGGGATCAAGCCCCACATCGGGCTCTCTGCTTAGCAGGGAGTCTGCTTCCTCCTCTCTCTCTGCCTGCCTCTCTGCCTACTTGTGATCTCTGTCAAATAAATAATCTTAAAAAAAAAAAAAAAGCATTTAAAAAAAAGATGGCGCCTGGCTAGTTGCCAGGTGAGGATTGCCTCGTGAGACTCAGCGGAAGCCCAAAGAGGAGGTAAACAGCATTGGTTGCTAGCGAAGTTGTTCGTTTAGGTGCGCAGCCTGATTCGCTCCCTCCTGTACCCTGCTGGCTGATTGGTCATGTAAACCTATATAAGTGTGTAGACTTGCAGAAATAAAGGGAGAGAAGATACATCTGAACTGGGGCTTCTTGTCGCCCTTGTGGGTCGAGGGCGATAATAATCAATGAAACACAAGCTGGTTCTTTGAAAAGGTTGATAAAATTGAGAAGGATCTAGCAAGACTGACGAAGAAAAGAGAAGACAGAAATTGCTAATATCACGAATGGAAGAAGAGATATAACTACGGACTCTAGATGATAAAAGGATACTAAGCTAATACTATAAAAAACTTGACAAATCCATGAGATTCGATGAAATGCCAATTCAATGACAACCATAAACTACCAAAGCTCACCCAAGATGGAATGGATACCCAGAGGTCCTATACCTACTAAAGAAGCTGAATTCACAGCAATCAACAATAAGAACTAAAAAGTCATCGCTTATCGGCCTTTTGGCTAAGATCAAGTGTAGAACAAAAAAGTCATTTGAAAAAATTTCTATGCTTATACGGCTTAACTGGTGAATATACCAAATGTTTAAAGAAAACATAACAGAAATTCTATGCAATTTCTTCCAGAAAATAGACAAGAGGGAAATATATCACAGTTCATTTTATGAGACCAAAATACGAAACCAAGACAAAGGCAATACAGAAAAAATCTCACAGATCAATATCCCTCATGAACATAGACATAAAGTCCCCAGTAAAATATCAATAAATTGAATCCAGCAATATATAAAATGAAAATGATACTAAAGAAAAATGGAGTTTATCCAAAGAATGCAAGGCTGTTTCAGTATTTGAAAACTAATCAGTTTAATATACCATATTAACAACCTCACAAAGGAAAACCCACATGATTTTATCAATCGATCCTGAAAGAGTATCTGATAAAATTCAACATACATTTTTGTTAAAAATGCTCTGCAAACTAAGAATAGGGGAGAGCGTTTTATAAACAACTACAAATAATCTACAGTGACATTGCACTTGGTGGTGATAAAATGCGTGTTTCCTATGTTTTTTTTTTTTTCAGTGCAAATAAAAGAATATGGTTTTATTAAAGCACAGGGACAGGATCTGTGGGCAGAAAGAGCTGCACTGGAATTGTGAAGAGTAATTGGTTACACATTATTAAGTTGGGGATAGAAATAAAGGAAGTGTCCAAAAGGATTTTCATATGCTAACGAAGATTTATGGAATCCCGGAGGCCTGATTATTGTCAAGTTGAGGTTGTTTTTCCGCCTTTAACAAAACGTTAACCTTAAGACAGTTGGGAGTTCCTGGAGGAATGTCATCTTCTGCCTGTCTCAAGTATTTGTCAATGGATGACAAGTTGTATGGAAACTTAATTCTATCTACATTTCCTTTTGTCTTTGTTCTCTACATAATTCACCCTGGAACAATCTTTAAGGTTGTTGAGGGCGGAAGGTCTTATCTTCTGTGACTTCTTCCTGCTGAATAGGGACATAAAGATGTCCCTACCTATGGGTCAACATTGATCAGTTGCAGAACTTATATATATGCGTATAAATTCATATATATATATATTTTCTATATATAGAATTTCTGAATATAGATACGTATATATAGGAGCTACCAGATGCAGTAAAGGAGTCTTGGCATGAGAGGAGACCCAGACACTGGAAAAAACAACAAAATAAGGTTTATATGGGAAAAGAAACCCCAATTAAAAAAGCCTTTGATAGTTGATCAGAATTTTCTTCCAGCCCAGGAGTTTAACCAATCACAAAAGGATAGGGAGAGAGAGAGATCATGTAAAGCACCAGTTCAAGTATTTATCTTTTAGCAACCCTGCTACATTTCTGTGATGATCTGGAATATATACACAACGTCCTGTTTTTATGATAGCACAGGTTCACCTTGTGCATCAATGAAAATGTCTAATGCCGTTCTATTTTGTAAAACTGCTTTACCTATTTGCGTTATGTCAGTGTTTAATAGGGAAATGCTATTTTGAGTGTCATTTAGGGCTTTGATTGTGTATTATCAAGAGCTTCCACGTGCCAAGTGACATCCTCCAGACCTTCGTTGTCATTTGAAGAGAAGTTGGAGGTCTTCCCCAGGTTCACGGGACAAAGAAGCCATGTTAGTGGGCATACTGGCTTCCGAATTTGCAGAGTCTCGGAGTCCAGACGAGAAGACTCAGCTGGCGGGTTGGGCACCAAAATTATATGATTTGATGTGGGTTGGGGTCCTAGAGTGAACCGTCAAGAAAGAATTCTTGAGATGTTTTTGTGCAAAAAAGATAGTTTTATTAAAGTATGGGGATAGGACCCATAGGCAGAAAGGGCTGCACTCAAATATTTAGGTGATTGGAAAAAGGAAGGAAGTTCACTTTCCTCATCACTATTGAATACCATTCTGACAGTCCTAGCCATTTTTGTAGGGCAAGGAAAAGAAATTAAAGATGTATGGGGTGGAAAGGAAGAAATAAACTATCCCTGTTCATAGATGACATTATTTCCAACACAAGTAATTTCCAGGAATTTTTCTTAAAATTTTAGGAAAGGACGTCTGGGTGGCTCAGTTGGTTAACTGTTTGCCTTTGGCTCAGTCATGATCTCAGAGTCCTGGGATGGAGCCCTGCATGGGGCTCTCCACTCAGCGGCAAGCCTGTTCTTTCCTCTCCCTCTGTGATCTGTCTCGTTCTCTCAAATAAATAAATAAAATTTTTAAAAAAAGAGTAAAATTTTAGGGCAAATATATGAGCTAATCAAAGTCACTAGATACATCTTCGAAAGGTCAGCACACAAAACAACTATGGCATACTAGCAAGGAGCAATTAGATATCAAAATTTTTTAAAAATTAAAGAAGTTTCTGACAAGGAAAATACCTATGAATAATTCTAACTGAACTGTGCAGTATCTGCATGCTGAAAATAAAAATGTTGACAAAAGAAATGAAATGCAATTTAAATAATAGGTCTTATTTATGAATTAGAATACTCACTATAGGAAAATTATCAATTTTTCTTAATGTATAGATCTAAGACTATTGTCAAAGTTACAGAGGGATATTTTGTAAAGTATTTATGGAAAGACAAAGGAAATAGAGTAGCTAAAACAACTTTGAAAAAGAAGAATACATTTAGAGAACTTATAGTACCTGAATTTTAGACTTACCGTGAAACTACAGTAATCAAGACAGTGTGGTATTGGCAAAAGAATAGGCAAGTAGGTAAATGGAACAGGACAGAGATATAGAAATAGATCCACACAAATGCAACCATTTGATTTTTGGCAATAGTACAAAAATTCTTAAATAGAGAAAGAGTAGTTTCTTCAACATGTAGTGTTAGAAAAATTGGATATTCATTATCCAAAAGGAACTCCAAAAGAAAACAACTAAATTTCACATTTTATATACCAATATTAATGCAAAATGGGTCAGCTCTAAATGTAAGGCCAAAATCTAGAAAACTGAAAAAAAAAACAAGCACATCCTCATGGCCTGGCATTAAGCAAAGACTGTACTGTCAAAAGATGATTGATAAAAGAAAAAAATAACTCAGACTTAACTAACAATCAGCCTTTATTTTGGGCAACATTTTGGTGGGTTTGAGCAAGAGACTGTCCAGAGGCCAGAGTGGGGGGCCACCATTCAAAAGGGGGGAGTGCAAGGGACCTTCTAAGGGTCAGGAGTTGGGAGACGTGAGGTCACACGGCAGCCCGACAGGATTCTCCAGGTCAGAGAGTTCTGAAGAGCAGCCACAGTTTAGGGTCATTATCTTATCTATGGCTAATGCATGAGCAAGATTATGGGGTAGCAAACCTTGGTGGTGTGGGCACCTGGGTGGCTCAGTGGGTTAAGCGTCGGCCTTCAGCTTGGATCATGATCCCGCAGTCCTGGGATTGAGCCCCACGTCAGGCTCCCTGCTCAGGGGTAGTCTGCTTCTCCCTCTCTGCTCGCTCTCTCAAAGAAGTAAAATCTTTAAAAGCAAGAAACAACTGGTTGTGTAAAAATGTGAGTTTGACAGGGTGGGGTTTGGGACGAATGAGTCTCAGCCTGCTGTTAAGAAGTAAACAACAGGGGCGCCTGGGTGGCTCAGTGGTTAAAGCCTCTGCCTTCGGCTCAGGTCATGATCTCAGGGCCCTGGGATCGAGTCCCGGCTCTCTGCTCAGCGGGGAGCCTGCTTCCTCCTCTCTCTCTGCCTGCCTCTCTGCCTACTTGTGGCCTCTCTCTGTGTCAAATAAATAAATAAATAAAATCTTAAAAAAAAGAAGTAAACAACATAGACGACAGTATGTGGAGGCCATCTTTGGCTCATGTATGTAACAACTGGATAATGGGTTGTGGCTCGAAGAAATTTGAGCGCATACCAGAAAGAGTCTAGATTGCCCTGAGGAGACTGTTGGTGGAAATATGGATAGTAAAGGCGATTCTGGTAAGGACTCAGAAGGAAAAGAGGAACAGATTACTGGAAACGGAAGGAATTTTGTATAAAACTGGAGGAATTGTTATATAGTGGCATAAAACTCGGCTGCATTGTGTTCTGCAGTTGTGGAGAAAACAAACTGTAAATGATGAAATTGAATATGTTGCTGAAGAGATTTCCAAGCGAAGTACTGGAGATGCAGCCTGCTATTTTCTTTCTGCTTAGCAAAACGTAAAAGGAAAGAGATAAATTAAGGAAGAAACTGTTAAGCAAAAAGGAGCCAACACTTGGTGATTTCAGAAGTTCTTGGCTTCTCCAGATTTCAAAGGATGTGAACATTAAGAAATTCACTATTAAGGAAGTGTGTTCTGGAGAGAAGTCCAAGTGTAGGGCTGGATAAGCTTTTGCTCAAACAATAGGATATACTCAATCATCTCAGGAGAAGGCAGAAGTGATGGGGTTTTCCAGAAAATATCTAAGGCTGTGGACTCTCGTGACATACACGAGGGACCCACATGGTTTTTGAGAATGTTATTTCAGCAGGAACACTGCTAACTTGGACTGAAAGGGACAGAAACAGGACATAATGAGAGAAAGCTGTTGAGCTTCCAAAATTACTCAAGCAGGAAATTACAACTGCAAACATATGCTACCCTTCAGGAAAAAGTAATAATGATTCCAAGGGTAGAGCCCCTGCAGGTTGTATAGAAGCCTCTGGAGTCTCGGGGACAGAGCATTAAGATACACCGTATTATTCCCAGGTCCCGAGACTTAACAGAACTTTTCAATATGTATTTCAAACTTACCTGGGACTGGTGACCCCTTTATTCTTTCCACTGCCCCCCCCACTCTCTTTGGGAATGGGAAGGTCTATCCTGTTTATGTCTAATGTTACACCTATCTCATCATTATATTTTAAAATTCAAATAATTTGTTTTCTTGTTTTATGTGTCCACAGAAAGAACTCTTTTGTTTCAGGGCAGAACACACTCAGAATCTGACCCGTACTTGATGTAGGTGATGGGATTTGGGAGTTTTGAGCTGATGATGATTAGATGAGGTTTGGGACTCAGAGCTGATGCTGTAGAGAAGTGAGTTTGGACGAGGATATTGGGATAGAGTGAATATGTGAGACAAACGTGAGTTTTAGGGGGCCAAAAGTGAACTGTGGTGGGTTGCACGGTGCCACTCTCAAAATATATGTCCACATTCTAGTTCCTAGAATCTGAGAATGTGATGTTGTTTGGAAAAAGGGTTTTACAGATGTAATTAAGTTAAGGATTTTAAGATGAGATCATCCTACATTCCGTGAATAGGCTCTTAACCCATTGACAAATACCTTCATGAGAGACACATGAGAGAGGCGTGGCAGAAGATGAGGAGAAGGGCCTGGAAAGACAGAGGTCGAGACTGGCATTATGCACCCACAAGCTAGGAGTGCCTGGAGGCACCAGAAGTTGAAGAGACCAAGACGTTTTCTGTCTTAGAGGCTTCATAGAGAGCAATACCTTGACCTTGGACTTCTGGCCTCCAGAACATGAAAGAACTCATTTCTGTTTTGTTTCAGAGCTCATAGCAATTGGTTGTGGACGCCCTAAGAAACAAGTACGTCTACCTTGTTCTGGTTTTAGGGTTAGGAGCTCTGTTAAGGGAGAACCATGTAGCATTACAGAAGAGTCCTGACATACATTTGGTTTCTTGGTGTAGGTGTGGGAGCCCGAGATTCGTGGTTCTGGAATAATTAGGACATGAAATTACAGCCCTAAGTTTACCCAGATCTCTTCACAGCCTCCATACAGAGCAAACTCTTGTAGGAAAGGCTTAAGATTCCATGTTTCATAACAGTTTTGCATCTTATTGAGCAATATACAATTCCTCTGAAAAAGGTATTTTGTTTCCAATCTTCCAGTTTGGGGGGGGAGGGTCACTGCTAGAACAAGATGTAATTCCAAGGTACAGTTAAGACATAAGAGCAGGAAGACAAACTTTCTGAGCTGGTTTTCTCATCTGTAATATGAAAAAGCAGTGATATCCATTTGCAGAACTGTTCTGTTCTGTTTTGGTTTTTAGGATTGTTTATCTCTCAGGAGAAAGAACACAATTGCTTTAAGCCGGTAAAGTCCTACTTGTGATGGTTAATTTTATGTGTTAATTTGACTGGGTCATGAGGTGCCCAGAGTAAACGCCATTTCTAGGTGTGCCTGGGAGGAAGTTTCCGGATGAGATGAGGCGTACGTGGCAAGTAGGGGGCCTCCCCTCGACGTGGGCGGGCAGCATCCCATTCTTCGAGGTCTTGGAGAGCAAAAAGCAGAGGAAGGAAGGGTTTCTTTTCTTCCTTTCTGCCTGCTCGGCATCAGTCTTCCCCTGCCCTTGTACTAGAACTTACATCACTGGCGCCTCTGGTTCTTTGGCCTTCAGATAGGCCTGGAATCACACCACTGGCTCTCCTGGGTCTCCAGCTTGCGTATGGCAGATTGTGAGACTTCTCAGCTTCTGTAATCAAATGAGCCGATTTCTTATAACAAATCAATCTCTCTCTCTATCTCTATTCATCTATTTATGTTGGCTTTACTTCTATATTCATTCTGTTTCTCTGGAGAGCTCCAATACCCTACACAATTCTGCTTTTAAACTAAATATTATTAGATGACTTTTAAGCCAAAATATTACAACTTTTATGCTTTACATTGTCAAAATTCCCCCCCCCCATACCTTACTCTAGTAGGCTCACTCATTCAGTCACTGAGTCAAGTAGCCCAACCTCTTATCAAGTTTCCACAATTTTGGATGATGCCTATTCCAGGCCAGATTTAGACTAAGAATTTGTGGTTTTGTTTTGTTTTGTTCTGTTTTGTTTGAGGCTATTAAAAAGAATAAACTGCCTTTAGAAAATTGCAGATAAGCAGTTTTATTAGTATCTTCACCAAGTTATTCCCAATGGTCTATCACTTACCTATTATATACTACAACTGTTCAGTTATTTTGGTATTTTTCTTATTGGGAAAGTGTTGCTCTTTGGGTTCCTGGACTCAATTCCTGTGTGTGTGTGTGTGTGTGTGTGTGTGTGTGTAGGCTTCCAATACCAACAAGCAATTCTGATACCAGCAGGGTCTGAGAATTCTGGTTCCCCAACCTGGAATCTCTCTGAATTCTCTTCTTGGGTTTTTATGAAGTCTTTGTTATCTGATTGATTAACTCATTGGCTCTTGGTGACTGATTCAGCCTCTAGTCATTCTACCTCCCTAGAAATCAGGGGGTAGAACTGAGAGTTCCAACCCTCTAGACATGATTGGTTCCCCTGTCAATAGCCCCCATCCTTAGGTATTTTCTGGAAGTGACCTTCATTAACATAAATTGTGGTGGAAAAGGGGTTTGTATGAATTACAGACACCTGTTTCAGCTTTGTGGCTCTGAAGCAATTTCAGGAACTGAGACTAAGAGACCAAACATAATAAAAGATGTTCCCATTGCTCTTACAAGCTCAGGACATTCAGGGGTTTTGCGAACTGTGAGCCAGGAACTGTTTGTAAAGATCAAATATATATAATAAATATATTTTGGTCATCGGAATGATCAAATATATATATATAAAATAAATCACAGTATCACAGTTGGCCAAGAGATTCTGTTTGTTTCCCTGTTTTGAGAGAGCTAAGTATTCAATTATGTTGACTTTAACTGTAGAGTCTTTCTGTGTCTCAGAACAAAAACAAAAAAAAAACCTAGATGCAGGCTAAAAATCTCATTCAAAAATCTAAATAAATATTGCAAAATAATTCTTGATATTGAATTTTCTGTTTTAACCTAGATTTAGATGTCACTGACTGTAGTAGCCTTCATGTTAATTCATTTCAATCAAATGGAGACTATGATTTTAGCAAGAAATGTCAGAAAGAATAAGATAAGAAAAATATGTCAGCTCTCACTATGCCTGTTGCAGCCCTTAGCTCCAAAATAATAGAATGAAAGGCTATCTAAATTTATTC
This sequence comes from Mustela erminea, assembly GCF_009829155.1. Classification (NCBI taxonomy): domain Eukaryota; kingdom Metazoa; phylum Chordata; class Mammalia; order Carnivora; family Mustelidae; genus Mustela; species Mustela erminea. The sequence goes on along the minus strand of NC_045615.1, from coordinate 162,741,030 downwards.
ATGCAAAACAATTACTTCCCGTATCTGATTCATTACCATGTAGCCATGTTAACTCATGGTAGATTCATTTCCTTTATTTGCTTTCTCTGAAGCATTTTTTTCACTTTGCTGTTTACTGCTTGTCCAATATTTTGTTTTTTCTACTGTTCTTTGTTCAAACTGCAAAAATCTGAAATAGAAATATAATATAGAAGTATAGGCATCAGCTAACATTTTCTATGGCATATGGTCCTTCAGATGCCATATGTACCAGTGTTTAGTGATTCTGGCAAAGAGGCATAGAATGGTGAAATCCAACTGCCAGGATTGCTGAAAACAAATATGTAAATGCTCCAGGGCTTTTGTTATTCATAACATACCTCTAACACAGCACATACAATATGCTGTTCATTCTGTAACTAGTATAACTAATAAACCACATTTTTCTCTCTAATTCTTTAAGGCGTCTCCAAGTTTGTGTGGTCTTCTGCCTCTAACCTTGACTCCCAGGACTGAACTCTGCATTTCACGAAGCTCATGTTAATGAAAGAGGCCTAAGGGAATACACTCCTCCTTTTTCAAGGGCGTTTATTTATTTTTCAAATTAAAATCCGGAGTCTTCTGCAGGCCTCTTCTGTGGAACAAAGAAAATGCACTGGGCATGTTCTCTAGACAGTCATTAGGGGAAAGCCGCGAGCACCAGGAAAGGCAAATTTGGGCAGAAGAACAGGAAAAGTTTTTTTCACTGTGACACCGTCTCGTGGGCTTCTCAACAGCGAAGTTCTGTAGGTTGTAATGCGAGAGGAGGTCCGCAGATACAAGTCTTTTGAAAAAGGGCGATAGTGACAATTTGAATAACTTTCATGCTGCTGCATGCATTCAAGCCCATGTAAAATGATCACAATTTAGGGAATGAAAGCTGACCTTGTTTTGTTTCGTTGGCTTATTTCTGCTGATTTAGACAGAGCTGACGCGGGGCACACCTAATGTCCACCTTTCTGTTTCACCGACGGGCAAGCCGCACGGACCGAAGGAGCCGCAGACCAGCCCCTAGAATCCACAGAGGTCATCACTTTCCATTTGCCGTCAGACAAGCTGTTTTACCTCTTTGAGCCTGTTTCCATATGTACGATGAGGATAATGTCTTCCCTGGGGATATTAGTGTGAGGATAATATGCTCTAATCTTCACGGAAGTGCACTTCTCTAGTATTATTATTGTTAAAAAGAAAACATCTGTAGATTTGCTGGTAGTTTAGAGGCCGAAGGAGGCTTGTACGACTTATCACTGAGTATTTTTCTGAACACACAAACCTAGAAGGAAACTGGAAATAGAAAGTTGCGAACGTGCCAGTAAGATGGTCCGCGATGAAAATGACTTTTTCTGGGTCTGATTTTTTTAGGTTGAATCAAATGCATTTGCCATTTTTATAGGTCAAAAATGATAGGAAATTAGGAAATGATAGGAAATTCTCCTTGGTTCTTTTTAGCTATTTTGATAGATTCCCCATGATAACATGCGTGCATGCACACACACACACACACACACACCCTGACACCCTCTCCTGTCAAGCAGTAACTGATAACTAGCAGAGCTCTCTGATTTCCATTTCTGCTTAACAGCTTCTTCCCTCTCTATCACCCCCAGTTAGGCACCAAATTATTTTGATCATGACTTGAAATGCCTCGCGAATGCGAACCTTTCCTTTCCACTGCCAAGACTCGGTCCAGGTTTCCTTTCTTGTATAGATTGTTGAAATATTCTTCTATGTAACATTTAACCTGGGAATTCTCTGTGGCGGCGACAAAGATGGTTTTAGGGCATAGGGCATGCAGCATCAGGAAACTGTCTCCAAATGTAGTCCGTGGTCCTAGATATACAGAGACATAAAGGCCGTTAACAGAAGGTGGGAGGAGAAACAGAGTGCTGAGGAGCAGATGGAAGACACCTTCAAGAGGAAGATAAAACCAAGGATCAGGGAGCTCTAGGACAAGGTAACAGAACCTGCATTACAACAGTTATGAAAATTGCCCGTCCTCTAGTCTCATTGTCAGCCAGTGGAATTGGGGTTGGGGGGATACACCTCTTCTAACTTACAGGTGAAAACTGCCAGGATTCTTCCTCAGGAAAACTTGAGAGCTTGGCCTTTCTATAGGAAAAGTAGACAGAGTTATGTTACAGGCAACCCTGCAGAAAAATTCCAAAGTGGGACACACGGCCCCCAAAGTGCTAACATATAATTATAACTTTTCTTTCCCATGAATCTACAGATAAGACTGATAAATTTTAGTTTTCTTAAACAACGTGGCTCAAGCTTGCTGGGCTCTTTTTTGAAATGTTCCATCACTGAATTGAAAGAAAAAAATGAATAAGATTCCTTTTTAAAGGTTCCTTTTGTTAGGAATTATATTTGATTTGTATTGTAATCGGTCTATATCCACATATAAAATAAGGAAAACCTTGTCTCTGTCTTCCAAACAAAACAAAGAGAAATTACAATTGAGTTTTATCACAGGAGAAATAATTCCGAATTTCAGCCCAGAAAAAAATAATAAAAAATACTAAATATAAGAGCACTTTATGACCTTCCTGGTGTGGCATATTGGACAAACATGCAGAGAATCAGCACTTAGGAACAAGTAATCCCTCTGTCGCTGGGACGTCATTACTGAGAAAATAATGTTAATTCTGAGACCATTAACAATTAAAATGCTGTGTCTTCAGACAGCGATGTCTGGCTTAGAGAGGAAAGCATCCTCCAGTTCAGCAGAAACTGACACAGAGTTCGTCTTGATTTTGTCATTGACTTAGGACTTGTCAGAGATGCATGCTCTACTAGAGAAGTCCTTCGGTTAGGAAATAAAGATACTAGTGGTGGTGAAAAGCTTTCAGAAGAACTTGTCTCTGATCATTCAAAGCAACCAATGTAATGCAAACATACTCTGGGGGATGGTGTCGTTTGCCATCGGCGATCACAATTTTCAAGTGAGACTAGATCATGAGGCCTGCTTCCATCTTTGGTAAAGAACATGGACTTCAAAGGAAGTGCAAAGTGGCCTCATGAAATTTTAATAAATACATTTTGAAAAATTCAGAGAGGACAGAGACCAATGCATCACGCTAAAGCAGGGCTCCCAAGAAGGGTGTTAATCAGTGGATCAATCGGTTCATCAATTCAGTGCTCTGGAGCCAGATTCTGTAAGAGCCGCTGAAGAGGGAATATAAGTGTGACACAGCCTCTACTCTCAAGATGCTTATAGTCTGACAGAAGCGGAAGAAGAGAAAGACCAGAGACTCTCGTGTGACTCATTATAGCGTCGTCAGAAGTAGGGAGTGAATTTGCTCGGGTGTCAGAGGATGCGCAAAAGGAGAATTACCGGCACTTGGTTGTTAGAGATGAGTAGTGGCCTGCCAGGGAGGGGGGAACATCACAGTCAGAGGGAAGAGCATGTAGCACAGTTCCAAAGCCTGAAAGGGTTATACTGGAAAGAACAAGAAAAACAAGCTTGGGATTTATGGAAAATATGGATTACAAAAAAGAGGAACTAAGGAGATGAAGAAAAGAATGGATATTTGGGAGTTTGGAAAATGCAGTAATTAGATTTGATTGGTAACTTGTAAAATAAGGCGATGATCAGTCCTCTCACTCAGCCGGTCGGTCCGAGGCTCAAACTGGCTTCCCACGGGACGGACCGGGAAGAGTGACAACAGGCTGTGACATTGTGCGACCCTGACCCCCACCTTCTTCCCCCACTCCCTCCGTCTCTTGACCCCCACCTGACAAAGCATCTCTGCGGCGGGTCCATGGGCTCTCTGGCACCGCCACACGGTGCGGGCTTGGGAGCGTCTAGTTTTACCGCCGACTGCTGTGCGTGATTCCAGGACTTACACCGGGGACCTTTCTTGGATGCCCTTAAGTTGCTGGTCACGCCCTGACTCCACATGGATTCTGCCCATTCTTGAAATGACCAAAGTGAGCCAAGAAGCAGGCGAATTCTGGCCAAGAGAAATGCGGAGAGGAGGGGCAGTTGTATTGTTTTCCCATCAGATGCGGAGAGAAATGAATTGAAGAAACCTTTGATCATCTACTGGGAAAAGAGAGACTTCTTAGTTTCCTTGTATTTTAAAACATGCTGTCTACGGCTATCGGGAATACTGCTGCCACAAACTTTGGTGCATGGATTTCTGCCCGTTACCGGAATGGGAACACTTGACATTGTTAGGTCTGCTATCAAAGGAACGAGACGGAGACAAGGTGAAAGTTATGCAAAGCTTTATTCTATGCCAAGCATTAGAAGGCAGACTGAAAGGCCAGGGCCATCCCCGAAGAGAGCGACCCCTCCCAGCCTCACAGACTAACTTTTATAGAGCAAAAGCCTGGCCACACATCGGTGGCCAATGAGATTGTAACATTGCATAGTCATGTTAGGCCACATGCCGGTGGCCAGTTGAATTACAATTTACCCTATAGTAGCTGTTTGAACTAACCTATTATTCTGGTCAGAACTGGCGCTCAAGTTTGGCACCCAAAAGATGGGGTTTACATTCTTTGTTGGTTAGGCAGACAATATGTGTGCTTTTTACTGATTGGATGTCTCCACCTGGCCTGACTCGTCTTTTTATTCTGGGCTCTGTTATCAGGAATTGGCTGAACTGGCCTTGTATTCTGGGCTCTGTTATTAGGAACTGGCCAACCATATTTTACTGGTTTTCCAGACTTGCTTCTAAGTAAGTTTCTCGGGGAGGGGGGGCAGGGTCAGTTTAAGATTTACTGCACAAACAACAAAATGGCTGTTTAACAGAGTTGGAGTCGCTCTGGCTAAATAGGTCCTTAAAACATTACACATTTGTCTAACTTGTAGAATGGTGAAGACAAAGAATGTATTTTAATGTAAACTGTGGACTTCTGTTCATAAAATTTTGATGATGTTTTGTTAACTGTAAGGTGTGTAGCTCGCCCTTGTAAGATGCAGCTAACGGACGGAAGTGGAGGAGTGGGTTATGGAATCTTCCTGCAATTGTCTGTTCCAATTTTATGTTCATCAAAACCAGTTTAAGACACTGTCTCCTACTTACTGAAAATCTAGAATCAGTTTCATGGAGAGATCTATACTAACCTGTGTTCCAAACGTAGCTAAGATCTGTGTATTCAGCAAGCAGATACTTTTTTCCCTATGACACATGGATCTTGTTTCAGTGAGAAATTCATCTTGCCTTCTGTACTTAATGGTGATGGGCTCAATAAATTTAAATTCATACATATGCAATGATAGAAAAAACATAGTTGGTGTTTACACTATGACTGTACCTGTTCTTGTGGGTCATCTTCTTCTAAAGCATGCAGAATGGAGGCTGAAAGTGCATTTTAAATAGAGAGAAGTGTTGTACTAAGGAGGTAGTATTTTAGCATTATTCATTCCATCAATGTAATGTATTTTGTGAGTAAATAATTATTGATCATTACAATAACGCAGGCACAAATGTTACCATTGAATAATTAAGAAAACATTTCTATGTATTCATCAGTGATTCTATATGTTACAGAATATTTACATATGTGTGCACACGTGTGCACATGCACACATGTGTGCAAATACACACAGACATGCCCAGTGTAGTTTAGAAAAGAGCCAAACCCTTTTATGATACATTTGCCAACGGAATAAACAACTTGAATATAATGAAAATCTTGCCAAGTCCTGTCAGAAAATTCTTGTGGTTCAGTGCGATTCTGGGATGGTGAAGAGCAGCTGAAATAACCCCTCACTCAGACTCTGGTGACGCGCTGGGGGGCTCTCACCGTAGTTGTCACTGAAACAGGCAAATCCAACGTATGGACAGAAGGAGAGAAACGTGAGTGTGTGCTGTGTGTGTGCGTTCTGATGCGTGTGTACATGCGCACGTGTACAGAGGGACAGCTGAGGCCTTTGATACAATGTATGTGAATAAAAATATGCATATGAATAATTGGCAGAAGGGGTTCATCAGGATTTCAGTGTCTTTTTTTTTTTCACTCAGTATTAAAGCTAATGGAGGCTTTTGTTCAGTTTATATTAATGGGTTTTTAAGTCAACGCATAATAGGACAAAATAGTCACATAGAACAGAACTTTTCAAATGATGGGTTGTGATCCATTAGGAGGTTATAAAATCAATTAATAGGATTGTGACCAGGATTTTACAAAACGAGGTTGAATAGAAAACTATGGAGAGGGGCGCCTGGGTGGCTCAGTGGGTTAAAACCTCTGCCTTCGGCTCAGGTCATGGTCCCAGGGTCCTGGGATCGAGCCCCGCATCGGGCTCTCTGCTCAGCAGGGAACCTGCTTCCTCCTCTCTCTGCCTGCCTCTCTGCCTACTTGTGATCTCTCTGTGTCAAATAAATAAATAAAATAGTTAAAAAAAAAAGAAAGAAAACTATGGAGAGTGTATATATAACATATTGGAAGTGTAAGTATTTGTGTTCGTGTGCATGTGCGTGTGCGTGTGCGTGTGTGTGTGTTGGGTTATGATCTCTGCCTTAAAGTGGGTTGTAATTAAAAAAAAAATCGACATTTGATAACCGTATTGGTCTGTCAGGATGTCCTAACAAAATACTGTAGGCTGGGTGACCTAAACAGTAGACATTTATTGTCTCACAGTTGTGGAGGTGGGTCGCCCAAGGTCAGGGTACCCGCACAATTGCGTTCTGATGACAGCCCTCTTCTTGGCTCACAGTCAGTCGCCTTCCTCCCACAGTGGAGAGAAGAGAGCGCAAACTTTCTGATACCTCATGAGGGCCCTCATGGCCTCATCTAAACCTGAGTCCCCTCCCAAAGGCCTCATCTCCAAATATCATACACTGGGACTTAAGGCTTCAACATCTGAATGGGAGGGTCATGATTTAGTTCATAGCATTGACATAGAGTTCATATCTTAATTTTATGTTCCATTTACTGTTTTCTCTTGTTGAGACGGTGAACTCCGTGAAGGCAAGTATTAGATGTGTCTCATCTCTATACCCTCCTCCGCCTCAGGATGTCATGCACTTACTGGAAGACCCAAAGTGGTTCTCCAACAGATGGTGAGCGCTCCGGATACTTGTATCTAGAAGGGCAATTAAAGCAAGCCTTTGCGTTGATGTGGCTCTTACTGCCTGAGTGCCGGCCCTCAGTGCCATCATTACTAATTCAGAACTATTCTGTTGGAAGGAAGCATACGGAAATGTTGTGTTAATAAGTGTAATTATCATCTCTCAAGTTGCTCCACATTACAGTGACACACAATAGGATATTATTCAAGTAGATACTAAAATTTCTTCTTGTGAAGGACCTAGGTTTTATGTGACCTGAAGCTTGTACAATTTTGGAGAACTTCAGTAAAATCAAGAATACAAAATACTGAATAAAAAATTAGGTTATAATAGTGAATATTTGTTAGAAGAAATAAAGAAACTGGAAAAATTATATAAGTTGACAAATACCACGAAGATCTACAAATGCAGAAAAACACAAGCAATGTGAGTTTTTATCAATGACTGGCATTTCTATAAGGCTTTCTTCCTACATTTATTTTAAAGTTGGTTTTTTTTTTAAGATTTTATTTGTTTATTTGACAGACAGAGATCACAAGTAGGCAGAGATGCAGGCAGAGACAGAGAGAGTGGGAAGCAGGCTTCCTGCTGAGCAGAGAGCCCGATACGGGGCTTGATCCCAGAGCCCTGGGATCATGACCTGAGCCAAAGGCAGAGGCTCTAACCCACTGAGCCACCCAGGTGCCCCTTCTTCGTACATTTTTGTTGAACACACTTTGATTGCCTTTCGTGTAAAAACTTTTTAGGATATTTACATATGAATATGATACACAATATCATATATTTTTCTATAGCAAAATAGAGCATAATAAGAGAATAGATTGTATCTCTAAAATAACTGAGTTTTCTCTTTTATTATTGATAAGTGAGAGTTTTGGAATGCTTGATTTCACACATAATTGTACTTACTATTTGAAGTTACTGCTATGGATTTCTGTCCTTCAGATACATGGACCCTTATTATTTTCTATGAAGTACAATTCCATTAAAAAGGACCAAAAAAACTTATTATGGGTTTATAATTGTATAAATTGCACCAGTAAATATATTTCTGAATGGGGATAATGCCTGTTTTGGTTAAGTACTAATGAGAACAAAATCCTCTGTTTGATTTTACATATGTGATGTTAGTAGAGGTCTCCACAGGTTAGCTTCCTGCTTAGTACATTTTTAAAATTTATCAATTAAGTTAGTAATTTATTTATTTTAGAGAGAGAGTGAACACATGAGCAGCAGGAGGGGCAGAGGGGCAAGCACACTCCCTGCTAAGCACAGAACTTCACACAGGGCTTCATCCTACAACCCTGAGGTCATGACCGGCACCCAAACCAAGAGTCAGATGCTCAACCAACTGAGCTCCGCACGTGTCCCTTGCTCAGTGCGTTTTAAACTGTATTTCTTCTGTATTATCCTCTTATTTGAGATGCCAGATGCCATAGGACATCCTCATTTTATGCTGCAAACTCTGGCTCTGCGCTTTCATGTCGGAACCCCCGGTGAGTCGGCACACCGAGTGAGAGAATTATAGGAAGACATTTCTAAAATGGGATGGTTAGTAACGACTTAAACTAAATACAGAAGTGACTGTAAACATAAATATGTTTCAGTAAAGTCCAGCTCAATGTACCCCTGGTCAACGTTAGCCAGATCCCCAAATTATCATGACCAGTGTCAACCAGGGAAGGATGGTGGAAGGGAAGCTAGAGTGGAAAGATGCTGAAGTGTTCAGTCAGTTGCATTTAAAATATCTTTCTTTCTACTGGCATAAAGGCAGAGCTAAGCAAAAGGAACAGAATAGAGAATCCCCAAATACACCCATGCCTATACAGCCAACTGATTTTTGACAGGTGTACCAAGACTACACAATAGGACAAGGATACTCTCTTAAACAGATGATGTTGGGAAAACTGCATATCCATGTGCAAAAGAGTGAAGTTAGATCCTTATCTTACACTGTAACAAAAAACTCAACTCAAAGTGGATTCTTGACTTAAATTTAAGACCTGAAACCATAACTCCTAGAAGAAAACAGGGAAAACGTTTTTGACATTGGCTTCAGCAATGATTTTCTTGGGTACGACACCAAAAGCTCAGGCAACAAAAGCAAAAGTAGACAAGGGACTATGGCAAGCTGCGCATCTAAGGAAACAGTAGAATGAAAGGTAATATATGGAATGAGAGAAATATTTGAAAACTCTGTATCGGATAAGGGGTTAATATCCAAAGTAATTAAGGGACTCCTACTACTCAGTAGCAAAACAAAGCAAGAAAACTCCATGGATTTGAACAGACATTTCTTCAAAGAAGACATTCCAATGACCAAGAAGTATCTGAAAAAGTGCTTAAATCACCAGTCATCAAGGAATGCCACAACACGATACCACTTAGTGAGCTTACCTATTATCAAAAAACCCCACAAAATATGTATTACTGAGGATGAGGAGAAACTGGGAAACTTTTACACTGTTGGCTGGGATGTAAAATGATATAGCTGATATGAAAGCAAATATGGAGATTCTCAGGAATTTGGAAATAGAACTACTGTGTGATCCATTAATCCTGTTTCTGAGTATATATCCCTAACAATGGTCTCTTCTCTGTCTGCCGTCTTGGAGCCTATGGAGGCCTGCTCGGAACAGGGTTCCTAAAACGACAAATGTATCTAGAAGGCTGTGGTCCAAGGCCACTTTTGCTGGCTATGAATGGGGTCTCCAGAACCAGAGGGAAGCGTACAGACCTTCTTAAAGTTGAAGTTATTTATGCTCAAGATGAAACTGAATTCTATCTAGGCAAGAGATGTGCTTATGTGTACAAAGCCGAGAACAACACAGTGACTCCTGGTAGCAAACTGAACAAAACCAACGTAATCTGGGGAAAGGTAACTCATGCTTATAAAAACAGTGGCATGATTTGTGCCAAATTCCAAAGCAACCTTCCTGCAAAAGCCACTGGCCACGGAATCCATGTAATGCTGTACCCCTCAGTGACTAAAACTTACTGAACAGTAAATAAATAAATGTGTAGATTTGGGGAAAAAAACCCTGAAATCAAGATCTTGAAGATATATCTGCATTCTGTGTTCATTGCAGTATTATTCACTTGGTCAAGATATAGAAACAGCCTAAGTGTCAGTTGACAGAAACTGGATGGGAAATGAGGTATATTATTCAGCCTCAAAAAAGAAAAAAAAACAACCCTGGCTAAAATCAAGAGGACAAGAAACAAAAAGTGTTGGCTATGATATGGAAAGAAAGAAACCCTTGTGCACTGTTGGTGGGAATATAAATTTGTGCAGCTGCTGTGGGAAACAGTATGGAGGTACCTCAAAATATTAAAAAAGGAAATATAATATGATCCAATAATTCTGCTATTGGGGATTTAGCCAGGGAAGATAAACATGCTAACTCAAAAAGATAAGTAAACCGCTATGTTTATCACAGCATTATTTACAATAGCCAGGACAGGGAGGCAACCCAAGTATCCATCAGAAGATGAATGGATAAGGAAAATGTGGTATATATACACAGTGAAATATTACACAGACATACTAAATGAGGTTATACCATTTGATACAACATGGATGGACCTAAAATGGGTGTTGGGCTAAGTGAAATGAGTCGGACTGAGAAAGACAAATACCATATGATTCCACTTATAAATGGAATCTAAAAACATGAATAAACCAACAAAAAGCAGGATCAGAACTATAAATACAGAGAACAAACTGATGGTTGCCAGAGGAGAGAGGGGTAGAGGGATTGGGGAACATGGGTGAAGGGGAGTGGGAGGTACAGGCGTCCAGTTATGGAATGAACAAGTCACAGGAATAAGAAGCAGAGCGTAAAGAATACAGTGACATCGTAAGAGTGACGTGGTGGGACACATGGTGGCTATACTCGTGGTGAACATAGCACAATGTGTAAACTTGTCAAATGACTAAGTTGCGCACCTGAAACTACCTTAGCATTATATGTCAACTGTATTCAAATTAAAAAAAAGAAGAAGACGGAAACCTTACCGCCAGTGACGACATTGATTGACCAGCAAGACATTACGCTCAGTGCGGTAAGCCCCCCACAGAGGATAAGCAGCTGCACAATTGCACTGATACGAGCTATCTAGAGTAGTCAAAGTCAGAAAAACAGAGAGTAAGTAGGGGTGGCTAAGGGCTGAGGGGCAAGGGAAATGGGGAACTGTTGTTAAATGGGTATGAAACTCAGCTATTCAAGATGAACATGTTCCGGACATCTGTACAACATGGTACCTGCAGTTAACAATTCATTTTTTAAGATGGTAGATTTCATCTTCTTTCCACACAAAAAAACAGACAAAATAAATAAAGGGACAGGAGGAAACTTTTGTAGGTGATGGTTATGTTTATTACCTTGATTATAGAGATGGTTTCATAAGTCTGCATATCTCTAAACTCATGAAATTATATACATTATGTCCAGCTTCTTATATATTAATTATGTCTCCATAGAGTTCTTTACGATTTTTTCCCACAAATTTTATAAAACCTGTCGCCATAGAAATATACTTCTAAAGTTCTCCTGAACTTGGAAGGGGTGTGTGCAAGGCAGGGTCTTGAAACGGAGCGTTCGTCGTCTTCATGACAAGTCATCTCGGCGTTATTAGACTCAGAAAAGGAGCATTCGTTCTCTCAGTGTATTCGGTATAACTTGTCATAGGACTGTGCAACTCCATATCCTTGTCCTGTTGCAGCAGGACGGAGTCTCTGTTCACTCAGGTGCGCGGAATCCTGACTGGCGGTATTTCTCTCACATGGAAAATGTGGCTGTGACGGGGCCTGTCCTCCAGAGAACGTGCTGTCTCAGTGAGGACGATTTCCCGTCTGTTCTTCCTTGCTCTGGTCTGTACCGCGGAGGCTCTGTTCCTTATCAACTGGGAAACGCAAACCTTCACCTATAACACCTCACTTTCCATTATGTATGGATGAGGAAACCAGGTATTGGTGAGTAATGTGACTAAAGCAAGAATAATTTGTCTAATAGTGAAATTAGGGTCTAATCACAGGCACCTTGACTCTCTACCTTGTTCTCTTAACCATAATGCTCTGCACTAAACATTGATTCTCTTATAATAAAAAATTTTGAAAAAATTTATGTAAACGTCAGGATTTTTAAGAAACTGGGACAGAATGCACATATTGAACGTTAGTTTCAAGTGTTAGCATTTCTGTTCCACCAGTAGCAATGATCAGCAACGCATTTTCTGGAGTTGAATGCCTTACTTATGATGAGTAATCACTGAAAAGAATTCTCAGGCCTTCTCAGAACATCCCTGTGTAGTTTCTTCCCAAATCTTACAGAGCACACTTCCAAAATTGTTTTGTTTATTCTAGTTCCTTTGCATAACTCCATATGTTCTACTAGAATTAAAAATTGTCAATTTAAACAGAGAAGCCTACTGAGATAGTGATTGGGATTCAGTTGAATATTGAGATCAGTTTGAGGAAAAATGGACATTTGAACAATAGTTGAACCTGTGAATCTGCTATCTCTATCTAATTATTTAGGTCTTTTAAAATTTTTCTCAGCAGTGCTTTATAGTTTCCTATATATAGGCTTTGTACACTTTTTGTCAGATTTATCCTAAAGTATTTCCCATTTCTGGAACCTATTGTAATGGTACTGTTTTCCTAATTTCGATTTCCAAATGTGTATTGTTAGAATATAAAAATAAAATTGATATATATGTAGATTGGCCTTTTGTCTTGTGACACTATTTGGCTCACTTATTGGAGCTAATAGTTCTTTTGTAGATTCCTTCGAATTTTTCACATAGAGTGTGTGTCTTCTGTAAAAAACAATTTTAAAAAATTTCTTCCTTTCTAAGTGTTCCATATCACTCGGCATCAGGGAAATACAAATCAAAACCACAATGAGATATCACCTCACACCAGTCAGAATGGCTAAAATCAACAAGTCAGGAAATGACAGATGCTGGCGAGGATGCGGAGAAAGGGGAACCCTCCTACACTGTTGGTGGGAATGCAAGCTGGTGCAGCCACTCTGGAAAACAGCATGGAGGTTCCTCAAAATACTGAAAATAGAACTGCCCTATGACCCAGCAATTGCGCTACTGGGTATTTACCCTAAAGATACAAACGTAGTGATTCAAAGGGGCACGTGCACCCGAATGTTTATAGCAGCAATGTCCACAATAGCCAAACTATGGAAAGAACCTAGATGTCCATCAACAGATGAATGGATAAAGAAGATGTGGTATATATACACAATGGAATACTATGCAGCCATCAAAAGAAATGAAATCTTGCCATTTGCGACAACGTGGATGGAACTAGAGCGTATCATGCTTAGCGAAGTAAGTCAATCAGAGAAAGACAACTATCATATGATCTCCTTGATATGAGGAAGTGGTGATGCAACATGGGGGCTTAAGTAGGTAGGAGAAGAATAAATGAAACAAGATGGGATTGGGAGGGAGATAAACCATAAGTGACTCTTAATCTCACAAAACAAACTGAGGGTTGCTGGGGGGAGGGGGTTTGGGAGAAGGGGGTGGGATTATGGACATTGGGGAGGGTGTGTGCTTTGGTGAGTGCTGTGAAGTGTGTAAACCTGGTGATTCACAGATCTGTACCCCTGGGGATAAAAATATATGTTTATAAAAAATTAAAAATTAAAAAGTCTTTAAAAAAATTTCTTCCTGTCTAACATGAATGACTCATATTTATTTTTTTTAAGATTTTTTAAAAAAAAATTTATTTATTTGACAGAGAGAGATCACAAGCAGGCAGAGAGAAGTAGGGGAAGTGGACTCCCTGCTGAGCAGAGAGCCCGATGCGGGGCTCGATCCCAGGACCCTGGGATCATGACCTGAGCTGAAGGCAGAGGCTTTAACCCACTGAACCACCTAGGCACCCCCATATGTATTTTTATTGCCTTATTTTACTGGCTAGGATCTCTACATTCATGTCGAATAAAAGTGCTGAGTGATTTCCTTATCTTACAGGTAAAGTACCTAGTCATTCACCATTAAGAATTAAATTGGTAATCGAGAAATATCTTTAAGGTTGAGGAAATTCCTTTTTATCTATAATTTATAGGGTTTTATCATAAATAGGTGTTGAATTTAGTCGATCTTTTTTTTTTTGCCTCTATTGAAATGATCATTATTATGTTTTAGCATGTTTTTCACATTTGTTCTGTTTCAGGTTCATTAAGTTTGTTAGATTTGCAGATTTCATATTTTAATCAAGTTTGGAAATTTTTTATCCACTATTTTTTCAAATATTGTTTTGTCTTACCTCTTTTTCTCTTTGGGGGCTCTAATCACTCATGTATTTGGTCAGATTACAAATGCTCTATGTACTTTCTTTTCAGTATTTTTTTCCTTCTGTTTCTCATTTTAGAAAGTTAATATTGTTATGTCTTTAAATTCACTGATATTTTCTTCTCCAGTGTCTAATCCACTGTTGATACCATTCCATTTTTTTTCTTTCCTGGTATAATATTTTTACATCTCTAGCAGTACAATTTTTTAATATATACCCACTATTTCTCTCTTCATCATGGTCATAGTTTTCTTTATTTAAATATATGGAGCTTACTCATATTAACTATTTTAATATTCCTATCTACTAGTCCTATTATTTATGCCATTTCTGTATGTGTTTCTATAGTTTGACTTTTATCCTGGTTATATATCATATTTCTTATTTATGTGCATAACTTTTAATTTTTTTTGTTCATGCCTTGTAGTTTTTGATGAGATACCAGACACGTATATATGTCATTGGTTGATGGAATTTTTTTCATTTCAAGCTTTTATTAAATTCTAGTTAGTTAACATATACTGTAATATTGGTTTCAGGAGTAGAATTTAGTGATTCACCACTTATGTGTAACACCCAGCGTTCATCACAATAGCCCTCCTTAACGCCCATCATACATTCAGCCATTCCCCATCCACCTCCTCCCATCAACCCTCAGTTTGTTCTCTATAGTTTAGAGTCTTTTATGGTTTGATTCCCTCTCTGTTTTTTCCCTTCCTCTATGTTCATCAATCTCACTTCTTAAATTCCACATATGATTGAAATCGTATGCTATTTGTCTTTCTCTGACCAACTTACTTCACTTAGCATAATAGTCTAGCTCCATCCACATCATTGCAAATAGTAAGATTTCATTCTTTTTGATGGCTGAGTGATATCCCATTGTGTATATATCCCATTGTGTATATATGACTTAACCCAGTCATCAGTAAGTGGACATTGGGCTCTTTCTGTAGTTTGGCTATGATTGATAATGCTGCTATCAACAGTGGGGTACATTTGTCCTTTTGAATCAGTATATTTGTATCCTTTGGGCAAATACCTAGTAGTGCTGGATCATCTGTTTTTAACTTTTTGGGGAACTTCTGTACTGTTCTCCCAAGTGGCTACACCAGGTTCCGTTTTCTCCATGTCCTCGCCAACATCTGTTGTTTCCTATGTTGTTACTTTCAGTCATTCTGACAGGTGTGAGGTGGTATCGCATTGTTGTTTTGATTTGTATTTCGTTGATGAGTGATGTTGACCATTTTTTTTTTCATGTGTCTACTAGCTATCTGAATGTCTTCTTTGGAAAAATGGCTATTCATGTCTTCTGTCCATTCCTTAACTGGATTATTTGTTTTTTGGATATTGAGTTTGATAAGTTCTCTATAGATTTTGGATATTAACCCTTTATCAGATATGTCATTTGCCAATATCTTCTCCTGTTCCATAGGTTGTCTTTTAGTTTTGTTGGTTCTTTCCTTCACTGTGCAGAAGCTCTTCATCTTGATGGAATCTCAGTAGTTGTAGTTCATTTTTGCTTTTGTTTCCATTGTCACAATTGATGTGTTTAGTAAGAACTTGCTATGGTTGAGGTCAAAGAGGTTTCTGCCTGTGTTCTCCTCTAGGATTTTGATGGTTTCCTATCTCACATTTAGGTCTTTCATCCATTTTGAACTTATTTTTGTGTGTGGTGTAAGAAAGTGGTCCAGTTTCATTCTTCTGCACGTTGCTGTCCAGTTTTCCCAATGCCATTTGTTGAAAAGACTACCTTTTTTCCATTAGATATTCTTTCCTGCTTTGTTGAAGATTAGTTTACCATAAAGTTGTGGGTTGATGGATTTTGATTTATTCGTTTAAGTAATGTTAGATATTGTGTAGGTGCACAGGTAATAGTTGTATCCTTTCAAGGTTAATCTTTGTAAGTATAGAGAACCTGTTAGTATGGGACTAATTTAGCTCTACTACTAAGGTGATGTCTTACTGAGAATTCCACCTGATGACCATGTATTATGAAATCTTCCATTCTCATGGGTGAGAGACAAATTATTTCCAGTCTTGTGTGAATGCCAGAATTGTTTTGCCTCTTTCTCTTTGGTATTTTTTTCATCCTGACTTTGCATAGTTTTCTCTTACACATTTGCCAGTCAGTATTCAGTTGAAGACTCAGTGGGATCCATGTAGATCTATGGGGCTTTCTATATAGAGCTTCTTAACTTCATTACTTTGCCCAGCAAATTATTGTTGCTTTGATCTCTGTCTCCTCAACTAGGCGATAGCAATGAACTTTGGGTTCTTCCTTCCTATTTCATGGACTGGAAACTGTGTGTAAGCAGTGTGCTGGTGAAAATGTAGGGCTCAATTTAACTGCTTCCCATCCCTCAAGGATCACAGCCCTGTGCTGCTTGTTATCATGTCCAAAAATTGTTTTTTCTATTTGTCCATGTTTTCAGTTGCTTACAGCAGGAAAGTAAATCTTCTCTTTATATTTCATCTGGTCAGAATTTGAAGTCAACAATGTTATTTTTAGTGTCTACATAGTATTCCATTTTAAAGATATACTATAATTTCACAAGGTATCTGCTGGATATTTACATTTTTCCAATCATAAAAATTTTTATGTACAAATATTAAGAGAATATGTATACATATGTCTACATTTCTTTAAAAATTTTTAGATAAAATTTATGGATCAAGGAATATAAAAATCCAAGACTTTATTGGTAAACTGAATGGATATTACTTTTTCTTCTTAAAATAAGTGTTGGAATTCCTTAGGAACTCAATAAATAGGAGTCTTCTTTACTACCTAATTTTGAACAAATGAACTAATGCAAAGGGTTGTAGGTGTAGGCCGAAATAGCATCTGTTTCCAAGAAAGGGTAAGTTATATCACGTGAAGATGAAGTAAGTCAACATACTGTCCCCAAGGTGACTAGGGGTGCCCAAGAACAAATAATGCTGGGGTATAGGCTTCAGTGTAAGGACAGAATTTGTCTCCGGTCATATTACCTTATTTGAACAAGTTTTCCTTTATTGAGTACCAAACCATGTAATGGTAACTTGGACTTAATAGAAGGGAAATGAGTTTGAACTGAAAAAAAAAAAAAAAAAGTGATGGGTGATGTGTACCCAGTGGGAAGGTACTAGCAACAGGTTTCTAGGAGGAAGCAGGAAAGAAACGAGCTGACAACACTTGAGTTTATTCTTCCCAAATCTACCAGTCATATAAGTCATTTCAGTCCCTGGGACAGATGGAGTGAAGTTTCATAAAAGACAACAGCAGTTACACTAATTAAGGTCTTTCAATATGGAAGGAAATATCAGGGAGGAGTAAGAAATGTTTCCTTGCTAATAACATGTAGTAGTTATTGATAACTTAACTAAATGACAAATGTCAAGTATTATTTCATTAAATTCTTCCCTTAACTCTATGGAGTAGGTATTATTTTACAGGAGATCCTGAAGATCTGTACTGGGGAAGACAGAATTACTCAGTGGAGTTCACAGTATCTCTCAGTGTGGTTTGCTTGCCATCCGCAGCAGAAGGACCTAGGTAGCTTGCGTTTATTTATTTATTTCATCATTTTTCTTATTTGTTTGTCAGAGAGAGAGAGAGAGTGAGAGAGAGAGTGAGAGAGAGAGAGCCCAAGCAGGGGAAATGGCAGACAGAGGGAGAAGAGGCTTCCCACTGAGCAGGGAGCCTGATGTGGGGACTCAATCCCAGGACCCTGAGATCATGAGCCGAACTGAAGGCAGACATTCAACCCACTGAGCCACACAGGTGCTCCCCTAGGTAGCTTTTAAAACTGTGGTAGGTAAGACAATTTCCAAAATTTGTGAAAAATACAACTTACATGAGATTTTCATGTAACTGAATTTAATTTATGCCTAGAGCCACTATTCTCAATAGATGACAGAAATATTAATTTGTTGACATTTAGTTAAAACCAGGAATTCATGGATTATTGTGTCATTGTGGGTTTAAATTTATTCACATTCATAATTGTGTTCCATCCGTTTTCCAGAGGCCGTATCTAAGCTCCAAAGTTGTGATTTTTTTTTTATTGATTCCATGGCCTCAGAGGTTTGGTCTTAATTGTCCACTAAACTTGATATTCGCCTGCTAGGAATTTCACCTTCACAGCTGGTTCTGTTCTCCTTCTGTAAGGTTTCTGTTCCTCTAATAGGGCAGGTTTCATCTACTCTTGGTTGGGGGCTGAGGGGGAGGGTGAGATATTTCTGACTTTTACCCAAATTCCATTATCTATATTCTAATCCTTGGATTTTACTGTTCAAAATAGGTTTTTTCCCCCTTTTCAAAGTTGTAGGCTCTGTGGAATTAAAATTTCTGTTGGAAACTAATAATTAGGGATTTCTGAGCGGCTCAGATGATTAAGTGTCTGCCTTCAGCTCAGGTCATGATCTCGGGGTCCTGGAACTGGTCCGGTCTCCTAGCTCAGCGTGGAGTCTGCTTCTCCCTCTCCCTCTGACGCCACCCACGTGCTTCACTCTCTTTCAAATAAATAAATAAAATCTTAAAAACAAATAAAACTAATAATTAGATTCCTGTTCTTGTTAATTTTTTTGTCCTGATATAATGCTGCCCAGCTGAATAGGGAAAGAACAACTAGAAAATCTGGTGGTAGGAATGATGAATGGGGAGAGGAACCTCGGTTATTATTTCAAAATATTAGCCTCTTTTGTGAAAATGCAGAGGGATGTTTTGAGACACAAGCTCTGGGCCTGGGGCCTGGGATCATCATTTTAGCAGGGTCCCCACTTGGGGCACTGATCTCAGACGGACTCCGGAGGATGTTGAGGAAGTAGGAGATGATCTAGTTGGGTGTGATACTGATGTGAGTACTTGGCTGTTCACACGAGACATAAACATCGACTCAGATTTATCAGAATGCATGAGCCACAAAGCCTTCTGTAAAGTGTTGTATCACTCACTCTTTTTTTCGGTGCTTTTGCCTGGATCTCTGCTTTTTCCCTCTGTACATTCAGTCTTGTTTACCCCCGGTTCCACTCCTTCCCTCTCCTAGTTGTGGGAAGTGGGTTTGAATGGGGTAGGAAGATTAATAGTTGTTGGGCATCTATGATGCTCCGGAAACTTATATGATCTCAGTTAATCTGCACAACATTCCGTTAATTCTCAGAAAGGTTAAATAAATTGCTCAAGATTGCACAGGTAGCAGGTGGCAGAGCTGGGATTAAAATCCAAACCCATCTGGTGTCGAAACTGGGCTTTAATTACTGTACGTTGTTGCTGTCCTTGACAGCGGCTTTAGTGATACCCCTGATTCCCTCATCATCAACATTTCCCCTACTTCCTAGCCATATGGAAGACCAAACACTCACCTTTTATTTTTCCCATACTCGTTATCATATTGAGTCTGTAAAAGAGATTTCATGTTATATGGTCTTTTCTGTTTCAGATTGCCAATAATAGTACTCTTGTTTGTGTGGCACTTTGCAAAGTACTCCACAGTTGTGATTTAAGGCATCTTTATTTATACTGACATGGGTTTGAACCTCAGGCTAACAGTTGTGTGAACAAGTTAACCCCTGAGATCCCCACTTCCTTGTTCACTTTCTGTGTTAGGACCAGTAGAGTTTTAAAAAAATACATATTTTTAAAATACAAGTAAATAAATTTGTACACACACACACACATGTGTGTGTGTGTATGTCTTCCTCTGAACGACTGTCTTCTGATCTAAGGTACCTGAAGATTCCCTTTGTGTAAGATTATCTTTCTTAATAACATCTTGGCTTATAGGGGCTTAGTTATGAATTGTTAAGAGAAGACCCAGGACAACTATAGGGGAAATGGGAAGGCGTGAGTTTCCAGAGAGGAGAAGGGTCTGGGAGAGTTACTATTTGTTTTTTTGGCCGGCCCTTTCAGGTTCCCTGAGGTCCAGCATCCTTTAACTCACAGGGCCACCTCCTTCTCAGTCTCAGATGGGGGCGCTGGCTTCATCCGAGGGCTTTCCTTGTCTCTGCTGAGCTGGTGCATGTGCCTTCCTTTTCCTGGATCTCTCTGGAATGTCTAAGTGTATTCATGTACTTCTTGATGCACTCCAGGGCTACATATTTTTAAAATATTAGATATCAAAAACATTTTTCCCTTAACAAATGCGGTAAAGTGTGGATTCACTTACTTTTTGCAGATGTCAAACCTCTGTAGTGGGAGTGACAGTCACATGAAGATCTTCCTCTTCTGCTCTGCTTTTCTGGACTGTATGGGTTGTGCCTTAGCAGAATCTAAACTAGCCAATTAATATTATCTGTCTCTTGGTTTAAAATGGCCTCATTTTGTAAGATTATTGGACTATTCTGAAGTTGAGCTTCCTATGAAGACCCCTCCTCTCCTATCCTATTGGAAGCATGATACTGGATTCAAGGGGGCTTATATGTCCTCATACTCATGGGAAATGAGGAGATTGAGGTTTGCGGGGATTTGGATTTTCCCTGTGTTTGGGACGATGCTCCTTGTCCCTCCTCACCATAGGCACCCTCGTGGGGTCGCCTGCAGAAGTCTGAGGCTGATGGAACCTGTGTTCTGGTCTCTCGGTATGACCAGAGCATGGTGATCCTCTGCTTGGAGAAGTAGCTCTACCTCATCGACCTCAGCAGCTTCAACGGTGATGCTCTGTACTTCTCATCTCCCGCAGCAGGCCATCTGGCTCTCCACTTCACTGCACATCACAGGTTCTAAGTCTCTCATAGACTTCCCAGAAAAAGACTCGAAGGCTAGTTCTTGCCCCTTCTTGGTGCCCAAATGTGACACCAGTTTCTAATCTCCTAAGTTGTCCTGTGTTGATGATGAGCACCTGAGGTCGTGATCCACTGGACTTTTGCATGAGAAAGGGAAGAAGTCGTTTACTTCTCATTCTGCTCACTTGTATATCTTAAGGTGCATTCCTCCTCAGAAGCAGTTTCAGAAACATATATTTGAGTACACATATTTGGGAAAGGATCCATGGAAACACCAGTAGGGCAGAAGGGAAATGAGACCAGGAAGGGAAGAGAGCCATTAAAGAGTATATTATCCAGCCGCTCATGATGTGATTTGAAACAGAGTAGAACACATAACCTCATCACCTAGGTTATCCCATCCAAGGTAGCAGGGAATTGGGGTATCACATGCCATGTCCACCAGCCATTGGTTGAGGGTTGGTCTTCTGGGACATTCATTTTCAAGAAGTTTCTGTTCACTGTGTGTGGAGGCAGAAAGGCTTTGATGGTCAGAGAAAGCCATCGGGCAAAGAGAGGAAAATGCTGCCGTTGGAATTCAGGCTGGCATGGGAGGGATGCGGCTGAGGCGTCATCAGCATCCGTTACGGTCTATCCTGGCCCTTCTTGATGCACTCATGACCCATGATGAGCTTAGTCTGTTTCGTCACTGATTCTTCAAATTTGTGGCTGGTCACAACTTCAAAAAACCAAAATAATACTAAAATCCCAACAAAGTATTTGATATAAAAGTGCTAGTGGGACAAATTACAGATCCCATTTCTGTATTGAATGCTGTGGTTGTCCCTGAAGTTTCTTTCCCTCTTCTAGTGCACATTGTGGTTTCTCCTCCCCTGTAGACAGCACCTTTGCTCATCAAGATGGCTCAAGTGTCCCAAACCTCCATCCTTGAGGAGTCTGAGCTCCTAGTTACTGTGCCTTTTTCTGGCTCTAGTGCCTATAATTTTCCACTTTTTCCATTTGTGGTTACCATCAGGAATGTAGGCACTAAGAAACACATCAGTGAATTCCCTGAATCCCAGACATACTGCTCCTATTTGATAGCAGCCCGTATAGTGATTAAGAATGATAATCAGGTAGTACATGTAACTTTTCTCTGTTGGAAACAGCTAGGTGGCAGCTGTAGCTCTAGGTATACTGGAAAACTTACTGTATCTCCTGGTGGAAGAACTTACAGTTCTTGTAGGAACTTGCATTCAGGGCATCTGGGTGGCTCAATTGGTTGGGTGTCTGACTCTTGATTTTGGCTCAGGTCATGAACTCAGGGTCCCGGGATAGAGCCCTGTGTTGGACTCGGCTCAGCAGAGTCTGCTTGAAGATTCTTTCCCTCTCCCTCCACTCCTCTCCCTACTCTCTCAAATAAGTAGATAAATCTTAAAAAAGAAAAAAGAGAGAGAGAGACTAATTCTCTCAAATGAGTCATTAGGACTAATGGTATGAGAGGCCATTCCCTCTGCCATGGATTCAGCACCATATAATGGCCATCGTTTCAAGGACACAGCTCACCTTGAAGGACAACAACCAGTGTTGCAGGGTGTCAACTCTATCTAGCAATTGGCTTCACCTTCGGAGGTCATTCTAGTGTTGTATCAGGCTTGCAGCTTCTGGATGATGGTGTATGCGTGGGATAGGGGATCCACTGATTGTGTGTCTTATTTACTTCATTATAAAACGTTTGCATTGTGTTAGTATGATTTCAAGTTTTATATCCAATAACCCTGTTGATTTGGGGGTATTTCACTTTCACCCTGTAAAATCTCTTTCAGTATTGGTTATAGGTTACTCCGGTGAAATATAACGGGGACTCACTCTTGTATATCCTTGCAGTGTGCAGGCTCCTTTGTCAAGGGATTTGGTCTTCCCTTTTATGAATGGGCTCTGGGTCTCAGAACTGGCCTGGATCTGGAAATGGGCGAAGGATCATGACATTTAATTGCAGTGGCTGACACCAATCTTCTAATTTGCTCTTGGTCGTTTTGGTTATATAGGTGAAACAATTCCATATTGTCCATATTGTCTGTCAAGGTTGCCTCTTGGAACTCCAAGGTGTATTAGCTATTACCATATGGCCTTTGTGAGCGAGGACCCTCCTTGTCATTGAGTTTAACTGCCTGTGTTTCTGTCTTGCTTCAGGAAATTGAGTGTTACTGCCCGGCCTCCCCTATTTTGGAATCCTAGCTTCTCCATTGACACTAGGAGACCCAGGTCCATTAGACCACATCCTGCTGTTATCTCTGACTTGAAGGAGCAGCCACCTCTACTCAGTGATGCTCGTGCCTTCCTTATTGCTCTAGTGACAGGAGTATTGTTTAGGCCCTTAGGAGGACACAGCTAATGTGCTCTCCAGTCGTGTATAATAAACACACTTAAATGTCCACGTCTCTGAGCTTTTTGACTGCATCTTCAGTACGTGGCCAAGGCAATCCCATCTCATTTGCTCTAGGTCAGTATCATCCCCACATTTCAAGGAGCTGCCCAGCAACATTAGAATTGGCCCAAAGCATCTTCGTGCCTAGTGTCCTGCATCACAAGAGAGTATCTGCGAACCCGTTTCTACCTGCTCCTCCCCCACGGTAAACCCTAATATCCACTGGGCGCATGTTTTGTTGGTTTCTGCTGTACACAGTAGTCAGGTTCTTTGGCCTTTTTTGGTAAATAACATTTTGCTTTCCAAAAGTGATAGTACTTCTCAGTTTGGGTTGGGCTGAAAGTTTTTCCTGATTATTGTGCTGAAACAGTGGCTCTGGAAACTGATCTCCAGACCAGCAGCATTAGCATCCCCTGAGAATTTGTTAAAAACCAGATTCCCATGTCCTATCATAGACCTACTAAATCTGATACTCTGTGGGTAGGAGCTCAGTAGTCCGTGATTTCATGGGCACTTGAAGTGATGCTGATGCAAGTTAGTTTGGGAGCCATGAGCAGAAGTGGGGACAGATCTCGAGGGAGGCAGATATCATCTTGTGGGGCATCAGCCTTAGGTGAGGACTTTTCATGGTCTCCAGCTAAGGAGGGAAGAGTTGCTTTTGATACAGAGTTGTAGAAGATTTAGTGGTTCAAGATTCATATGTGTACATACCCAGATGTTCTTATTCCATATTTTAGGTCCCTTTCTTCCCGAATAGGGCTATAAATTTAGCGTGGGGACTTTCCAGGGGACTGTAAATTCAGCTTTTATTTGAAACTGACTTTAGACCCATAACCTGATTTTCAGCACATTTTGCCTTCTGACTACGGAAGATGAGAGGCTGTGAATACACTGCCACAATAAACCAGTGGCTTTCACACAATGTCTGGAGTGGACAGTTGCCTGATATGACCCTGTGATTTTTTTCCTATACCACTTTGATGGCCCAACAGCACCCCAACACCTCCATAGGTCTTATCATTACCACTGTCCTCTTGCTCTCGAATCTCAGAGATGTTGTATAAATCAGTGTATCGTCTTTCACGTGGACCCCATCCCAATTCACCAGAGAGAAGTCTCATTGTGTTGCTGTAGCATACAGTGCAGCATCTCATTACTATCTTAATTTGGAGTCTGTAGAAGAACGTTCCAAGACAAGGATTCAGTTGCTTGTAGATTTAGCAGCTCACATCCCATTGCCCAGAACTGTGGCCCATGGCCTGATTGTACTGGTGATGACTCAAGCATACCCACTGTGATGGACAGCAGCGGAAGAGATGAGGAATGGAAGTGTATATTGACTCAGCCCAAGAACAGTGTTTGCCTCGCAGAGTATGCACAAAACATTTTACACAAACATACATGTATGTAAATGCATATATATTTTCTTCTAGCTCCTGTTCTTATAATAATAATAATGTACAACTTTTAAAGTATAGAATGAGTAACAGGGTAATGGCTGGTAGAAGAGATGCTAGAAATGACCGGAAGTGGGGACATGGGTTTGTATTTAGTGACTATACTTCTGTAATACCAACAATGGTTTGTGGGGTTGTGGAAATTCTGTATAGACTTCTTTCTACACTTAAAAGCAGTTTTAAAAAGGCAAGGGTTTAGAGTGCAGAGACTTTGCAAAATAGAGCACTGAGAAATCACAGAGAAAAAGATGGAATGCCCAAAATAATGAGAACCAGAGAGGATGCACAAAAAGATTGCTCAACAATTTTTACTGGCCAGAAATGAGTTTGAATTCTTACAATTCTGTAGACCTGAGTTGCTAAGACTAAATCAGGAAATTCGTCATTTCCTGCTTAGGAAACTGAATGGTGAGGTTTACTTACCTGGTTGCTTTTCATGTAGCAACACTTCTTAGTGGTTTGCAGAACTTCATTTTGAAAAAGTAAGATAACATTAAAATAAAAATTTGAAATTTGATTCTAAAAAGGAATTCTGTTTCTATGTCTTTCTCTGAAATTTAATAGCAGTATGAACACTCTGTCCTACAACCTCACAAATGCGTATGTTCCTAATGCTTAAAATTTTGTTTCTTACGCTATTTTCCACGGACAGAATGACATCTCCTTAGAGGATGCCTATTTCCATGTCTTCAAGCAGGAAAACATTAGGATTGGAAGCAATAGGTCTGAAACTCGCAGTTTTTGGCAGAGAGCAAAGTCATTTTTAAGAATGTCAGGGATAAAGACTAAAAAGATAAAGAAACTATCTAGTAAGATTTAAGTTACAAAAATGTGAGCATCAAAACACAATAATAATTATCATTAATTGACATAAATTGAATGTGTGAGAGCCTATGATTCATAATAACATGTCAAAAAAGTTTAACTATGAGGGCGCCTGGGTGGCTCAGTGGGTTAAGCCGCTGCCTTCAGCTCAGGTCATGATCTCAGGGTCCTGGGATGAAGTCCCACATCGGGCTCTCTGCTCAGCGGGGAGCCTGCTTCCTCCTCTCTCTCTGCCTGCCTCTCTGCCTACTTGTGATCTCTCTCTGTCAAATAAATAAATAAAATCTTAAAAAAAAAAGTTTAACTATGAAAAGTTTGAAAACTAAAAAGGAAGACGATGTAGGATTGTTCAGAAATTTATTTTAATAAGTAGAGGAAATCTTTCCTCCTCCTGTTACAGCACATACGAATTTTGAATAGAGAACAGTGAGTAAAATAAATGATCAGTACTGGTGTATGATCCGTGGTCATACACAATAACCAAGGAGAAAGTGGAAAAATGACAGATCCAAAGGTCCTACAAAGGAGATTTACTTTCACATAATTTATTTTTTTTTACACAATCTATTCTTTTTTTTGTTTGTTTGTTTTGTAACCTAATATTTTATTTAATAATATATAGATATTTTTTCACATTCATGGTTCTTGCTTTTTTTTCTTTCTACAACAATCTGAATGTTAATTGCATAATGGTATTTCATTATTTGGATATAAAACTAATTTATTTTGTACACAATCTATTCTTTAATTGGGTGATGAGACTTGTAGATGGCTACACTGACTAGAGTGATACACAGATACCGTAAGCATCCTTCCTAGATGCTTCCTGTCTCCTAGCGCTCACATCTTTGTGTGCTCTGGCCCCGCCAGGTCGCTCACGTCTAACGAACGGACACAACGAAAGTGCTGACATGCCATTTCCTGCATGGTGTTTCGCAACGACTCTGCCTTCCGGCACTCTGTCTCTCTTTGGCTTATTGGCTTGTTTGCTCTGATGAAGCCAGCTGTCAAGTTGTCAGCTGCTCTGTAGAGCTCCCAGCAGCCAGTAAAGTATAGAGACACTCTGTTCCACGGTCCAGGAAGAGCTAAGTTCTACCAACAGCCAAGTGAGTGAGTTGGAGAGGTCATTCAGTCGAGCCTTGCGGTGACTGCATTTCTGGACTGCAGCTCTGTGAGAGACTCTGAACCACAGGACCTGGCTGAGCCCTGCCCAGATTCTTGACCCAGGGTAACCGTGACATAAGAAATAGTGTTGTAAGCTGCTAAGTTTCAGAGTAATTTCTTGCTTGCTAATAGAATCTTAATACATCAACAGTGATAATGCCGCAGAAACGACGCGAGGCGCATCTTTGTTCCGTGTCCAAGCAGGATAGATCGGCTTGTGGCCCAGAGTGCGTGACCTGGGCTAGAGACAGAATCATTCTCAGTTGTGTCTGTTGAGGTCTCTACTAGGAAAATACACCTGCTAAACTCACTGTTAACCATATGTAAGAATAAGAATATGCATTAGGATGAGAATAGAGCTAATAAAGAAAGAAAAGGTAATGTAAGGTTCAGACATTTAGGTAAATCTTGACTTCTTAAATTTTTTAAAATTTAAAAATTTTTTTAAAGCTTTTAAAAATTTATTTGACGCATATATACAGACAGAGAGAGTATATGCAGGGGGTATGGCAGGGAGAGAGAGAACCAGGCTTCTGCTGAGCAGGGAGCCCAGTGTGGGGCTCGATCCCAGGACCCTGAGATCATGACCTGAGCCAAAGGCAGAGGCTTAACCCACTGAGCCACCCAGGCGCCCCCAGTATGCCTGTATTTAATTCATGTGACATTCCTGGCCTCTGCCTGTGCCCTTACTCCTCCCTCCGAGAAGGAAGAGCGACATATTTGGTAGTCGAGTTTGGAAAGGGACACGCGGCCAGCGTGGTGTGTTCGTCTTGACTCCCATTCCTCTCGGGACCCGGCTGTACAGAGCAAACACACATGGAGTGTGACTCCTCCGGCCGTCAGTGCTGCGGGGACAGACCCGTCCTCGAGATGCCTGTGCTGAGCTCTCGGCTGGGAGTGTGTGAGTAAGTATGAGGAAAGCCTGGCCTGTTAGCCGGTCTCAGTCATAAAGCTGATATTTCTGTCTGCTTGATTCCTCTTTGTTTTTCTCTTGATTAATACAAAATATGGTTACGAAGAGGAGGACTGCTCTAGGATTCCCAACTCACACTGTCCTACCTTTAAATTACAGAAACAGTTTGGGATTTCCTGACAGATTTTTCCTCTTTGTGTGTACTTGCTTACAAAGGACTGGGACCGTAATGTTGTGTCACTTCCTCGTGAAGTTTCCACTTCCACCAGCCTCACATCTACGGTCAGATTTGCATTCCCCACCCCACCCCCTGCAAATCAGGAAGACATTTCCACAACTTTGGTAGAACTGTGATACACCTGTAGTCATTCTTCTATGATTTCATTTCCTCACAAAACCGGTCTTAACGGACAAAAGATATTTTTCTTTTACTTGTTCATAACATTCGCGTTGGCTATGGTGACCTCTACTAAATGTTCATAAGACGAACTGCCCTGTGTTTCAGGTATTAAGACGGACTGTTCAATGACGGGCATCTTGATAAGTCTGTTATACAGACGCGAGGCTATTTTTTGGTTCCGTGCAAAAGGCTGAGACAAGCACTTTGGGTGCTACTAGTTTATTTGACTGGGGGCGGAGGCAGTTGTTAGAAGGTGGGGGAGTGAGGCAGGGAAGGCGGAAAGTCTGTACAGGGGGTCTTACTGACTTGTTTTCTGCTGTAACTGGAGGTCAGTTCTGCTGGGAGTCCTCTGAGGACCCACCGAGAAGACACTCAGAAGCGTCCCTCCAGGCCAGGTCATTTTGTGACATTTTCTCCTTATTGATGAGGGTCACCCTTGGGAGAATTAACTCCCCCCAACTTGTGGGCCGCCTCTGCACAAGCAGAGTGAATGGAGGCGGAGGGACCCCACAAGGATGTGAGGCGGGCGGGGTCCTCGCAGCTTGCCCCAGATCTGTCTCCCACAGCGGCGGCTGAAGCCCAAAACGCGCAGAGAAGTGGCACAGGGCTCCAAAAGAGGCTGCTTTTGTTGTTGGGCAGAAAATGCTGAAAGAGAGCAACTAGTGACTACCTTCATCCCGTCAGTAAGCGCCTCACCTGTTGACCTGGCGTGGCTAAGTGATTGTTCGCTTTTTCACAAATTAAAGTCAACTTGCTTTGAGCCCTTCCAACCAGAGCAGTCAGACCCATTTGGAGCTTTATCTGTATCTGTTTGTCTATCTCTCTACTGACCTAGTCAGGACTTCCTTTAAGTGTCACTGACGTTGAGTTAAACATGCATATTACTTGAGTAATAATGTGTTGATACTGGTTCTTAAGTAACATCAGGTGACAGTTAAATTAAGTTGGTCCCTAAAGAGAATTGCTCCTCCTTTAGTCTTGTACCCGTGTAGCTCTGGTGCAAAAGTTGGGATTGTCTCGTGATTTCAAGATGATGACTGTCCTGCTTTGACGGACTTCACAAGAGTGAAGTCAGGGCTTCGCAGGTCACGAGGTACATTCCCTCTTGAACGGTGCTGTTGACAGGGGAAGAGAGGTGTCTCCAGCGAGGGAGCTAAATTTGAAAGTTTGGGTTATTGAGTGCTAGATGCTGAAGAGAATCTCTCTCTTGGAAGCCAGTCCATCTGGATAGGATGAATATCTTAAGTTCCAGAAAACAAACAAACAAATATTATTTACAGTCCAGATTCTCTACATTCAAGTTTTTATCTTTGTATATTCTTTTGTTGTCCTCTAGCATTAAATACGATCTTGTTGACATGTTTTATTTTCTTCTCCATCATGCTCATGGCTATTAAGTAAAGGTTTGGTGTTCATCATTGACCCTTAGCATTAAGGGATAACAGCATTTCCACCTGGTGTATTGGTGGTGGTTTATCAGTAAGCAAATCTCCAAGAGGAATCTCCAGTTCACACTGTGGCAATTCCCCCTTCTTCGTATTTTGTTAAAGAACAAGCAAAATACCTAGTACCTTTGGGTCTCACTAGAAATAGTCACAGGTCTCAACTGCTGTTTTCACCTTCTACTCTGGTTGATTTTATTTATTTGTCTTCTAAATCACATTGATTTCAAAGCCATCTTTTGTACTGTAATAATAGATGTTGGGTTTAATTCGTCTCCATAAATTGTTTTATTTTAGTGATCTATTTAACCATGGGGCATTAGGGATTGGTTCAGAGGCTGGTTTTATTAACATCTTTAAAAACAAGGTGGAAAAGAAGTGTTCACAATGAAATTTCCAAGTTTGCCAATGACCCCAAGTTCTTCTGGTTAATGAAATGCCAAGCTGATGGGGATAAACTGCCTGAAGACCTCATGAAGCTGGTTAGTGGACAGAAAATTGACGTACGAACCTCAGAAAGGACAAAGATAAGATAATGAGCCAGTGCATTTAGGAAGAAAATAATCCAATGTATACTTGCGGAGTCATGGGCTTGGAGTTACCCACGACAACGCCGGGATCATTGTAGACTCTCTCTGAAGACAGTGATGGGTTCATTAAAGACTGGTAAAATTCCCACAATTGCCAGGGCAGGGAGAGAAGAAAACAAAGCATCGTACCCTCTTCTAACAGGCAGTCATTGCACAGGTATACCTGTTATTCATAGTTTGATCACTATTTTCAAGACTATAATGAGAAAGAAACAGGAAAGGGCAGGGCATCTGAAACAACCAAGAAGAATGGCAATTTAATGTAGATTTAAAAGATATAAGCTCTAACATAGAATGGCAAAGTTTGAGAGAGAATAGAGCCAAGACACCCAAACTATTTAACGATTCTATTCTGTATGTGAAAACTGGTTAAGTCTCTTAAAAGAGGCAAAACAAATACAAAAATCAAAGGCATTTTTAATAAATAGTTTCCACAGAGAGTGGATTCATGAAACTCATTTCCTGGGGAGAGAGTGTCTGATCAAAGTAGAGTTTCCAAAAAGAATTTAATGAACTCTTTTGTATACATTTAAGTTGTGATTTAAGGGGGAAATGATGATTACGGATTTATTTCTATCTTGAAGCTGAATGTCAGTATGTATACATGCATTCTTATTACCTATCCTTTGGTATCTGTCAGAGGCAGGAAAAAAAGGGCCGCTTCTCAGGACCAATAGTTGCATGAGCTGAGAAGTTAAAAATGGAGATGTATAATTAGTACATGAGTTTCTCAAACATCTGTCACATCATATTGTTTAGTGACTATTGAGACAAGGCAGTGAACATCTAACAGATTTAATCTTTGTAAAACAGAAACATTTCTCAACATTTCTCTTTCTTAAGTGAATCAATGAATTCTGTTCTGGGGGAGACTAGCCCATATTAACAAACTCCCTCCTGAAACAATCTGAAAACTCAGGAATTTCTTCATGATTTGAGTTTATGTGTTTGAAAACACTGGACCGCAGCCTTACTTGTTTTAGCACTGTTGATTTTCCGTAGACAATCGAGAGCACCCTGGTGTAGGTCCGTCCACTGCCGTGTGACTCACACTTAATGATAGTCAAAGAAAATCTCAGAATGGTTAGCGTGATAGCCATGCACAGACACAGGGTACTTCCAAGAAAATTGCTCTTTGTCGGCTCCGATCTTGTCTCATTTGCCCGATTTTTAAGGATGGACGATAGTGGAAAATGATCTAAGGTGGGTCAACAATTGTTTAAAGAGTTTATTCATTTATTTGACAGAAAGAAAGAAATTTGAGAAAGAGAGAGAAGGAACACAAGCAGGGGGAATGGCAGAGGGAGAAGAGGCTTCCCACTGAGCAGGGAGCCCGACGCGGGCCTCCGTCCCAGGACCCCGGGATCATGACCTGAGCCGAAGGCAGCCGCTTGATGATTGAGCCACCCAGGCGCCCTGACAAATACGTTTTGAAAAGGTCCAGATAAGAAACATTTTAGGCTTTCTGGATCATGTGGTCCTTGTTGTAATTGCTCAGCCTTGCTCTCATAGTGCAAAGACAGCCCTAGACAATATAAAAAACTTAGGTGAGGCTCTTTGTTCCTATGAAACGTTATTTCCTCAAACAGGCACCAGGCCTGATTTGACCTTTGGGTCAGCTGACATCTAGACTAAGGTTGATGTCTGGGTGGCACAGACCACTTACCATCTGCCTTTAGCTCAGGTCACGATCTCAGGGCTCTGGGATGGAGCCTCTCATCGGGCTCCCAGTTCAGTAGAGAGTCTGCTTCTCCGTCTCCCTCTGCCATTCCCCGTGCTTATGCGTGTTCTCTCTCTCTCTCTCTCTCAAATAAGTAAATAAAAATCTTTAAAAAAAAATAAGCTAAGTGGAAGCTTAGATTAATGAAACATAACTTATGCAAGCTTTCCAAAGTAAAGACATTAAATAGAAGCATCTGTTTCCTAGGAATCCCCTTTAATTTAATTTATGTATGTGGTATACCTTCACTTTTAAGACTTGTTCTGCTTGGCCCAGGTTTTATGTTGAAAAGATTATGGGATTTGTGCCGAGATGGCCTGGGCTCAGGCCCTGTTCTTCCACTTGTTACCTGGGTAACCTTGCACAAGGGGCTTCACTTCTCCAAGACTTGTTCTTTCTTCATAAAAATGGGACTATAATAATATTTAGCAATGAGAATGAAATAAGATTAGTGTAAAAGATTTTGTAAAAATCACTTATAAATATTCAAAGACGGCAGCAGTTACTGGACCACCATCCAGGGCTGCTGGCCATTTCTCTCACAGTATCTCTCTAAGCTTATTAGCTCATGTTCTCTCCCTAAACGAGAAAGGAAAGCTAAGCCAAGGAGGGTCTTGTCATATCATAAACCTCATAAAAATAATTAAATTTTCGATTAATAATGAGCTTTTAAGAAATGTACATTTATAGAGAAAAAGAAACCTTAGAGTTTAAAAAAAAATAAAAGAAGTTATAGTAGCTGACGTAAGCGATAATAGGAATTTAAGAAGAAAAGAATATTAGAGGGTGAGAAGTTGGAGACAATAAGCTGAAAATGAACGAGGGGCACCGGGGTGGCTCAGTGGGTTAAGCCTCTGCCTTTGGCTCAGGTCATGATCTCAGGGTCCTGGGATCGAGCCCCGCATCGGGCTCTCTGCTCAGTGGGGAAGATGCTCCCCGCCCCCCTGCCTGCTTGTGATCTCTGTCTCTCTGTCAAATTAATAAATAAAATCTTTAAAAAGAAAAAAAAAAAGCAGAAGATGAACAATAACTCAAAGGACAAAGCCAAAATAGGGCCATCCGTGGGAGTTTAGGAGGGAAAAGAATTTGAAAGGCAAAGTTAATGAGAGTAGATTTAGTTCAAGGCTAGTCTTCCCGTCTGCCAGGGAAGCCCTATGTGCAGCTCTGGGTTTGTCCATCCCATTACGGTGTGACCACTTGACTTTGACACTTTGTTTCAGTCACTACACTTAGGACCATTCCATTTGTATCTGTATTTACGGACAGGCATCCAAAGGTAAGAGCCAGGGAAGCATTTAAAATAATAGCCCACCGTTCGGTTGGT
This sequence comes from Mustela erminea, assembly GCF_009829155.1. Taxonomy (NCBI): domain Eukaryota; kingdom Metazoa; phylum Chordata; class Mammalia; order Carnivora; family Mustelidae; genus Mustela; species Mustela erminea. Next base: position 162,707,716 of record NC_045615.1, on the reverse strand, counting down.
TCTGTATTTCTAATCAGAGAAAGCTTCCTTGAGAAAAAGGACGCCCATGTGCCCTGACTACAAAATGAGTTAAGATAAATGAAGATTAAATAGCAGACTTGTTAATCAGGATTTGGGGTAGACTTACATTTTCACAGTCCATTTTCTCGCTCTCACTTTCTCGCTCTCTCAAGCCTGCATTCCTGCTTATACATTCTCACAACACACATCCACACCCACGCACGCCTGTCACACTTTCTCTACCCAGATGGATGAAATGGACTGAAGTTGGGTGCACCAATGTGTCTCTTATAATCAGTATTCACTCTCTCAGAGTCAGACAAATGAGGAGAAAATAAAGAACATACTTTTTTTTTCTCTCTTTTTTTTTTTTTTTGCAAACAGAGAAATGCCATTCCTATTTTTCTTCCTGATGCAACTCAGACTGACCTATCTAGGTGCCACGTTCATATTAAGTGGATCGTCAGTTGTGCCATCTGGCCAACAGAAGGTTAAAAGTATGACTGTTTAAGGGGAAACAAACAATTCAAGAGGGGTTTATTTTCATTTCAGAAAAGAAGTATTTGGAATCTGTCTCCTCATCCCCAAACATAGTTATTTTCAGTCATTGGATTATATGTGGACTTGGCTACACCAGCAAAAATATAAAAACACACTGAAGAGCTGTATCTTATCTTTCGTTAATTTGGGTTTTTAGTGGATTTGGAGGTTTGGGCTTACCAGGGAGAGAGGACAGTTAAGTAATGGGAACAAGAAGATTGGGAGTGGCTTGACCTGTGAGAGAAAGGAATTAACTGCTTTGTGGAGAAATATTCTGCAGATTTTATGAGGTACTTTCTAGGGTTCCCAAAGATAGAAAATCTTTTAGGAAAAAAGTTAAGATCAAAATATTAATGGCATTTTCTTATTTTTTTCTGAGTTTAAGAATGGAGGAGAATGTGTTTTAGACACACCCTAAATATCCAGGCTGAAGGGAATGCATATTGTGGTAGTAGCATCTGTCTTTGTTTCATTTTCAGCGGTTTAGGTATCACTCTGTAATGAAAAGTGGGCCGAGTAGGATATCCTCCAAGCCCTGGATCCTCCATCTTAATAAGATAAATGATTCTATATTCTTCTTTTACAGAATTTCTTTCTTTCCTTCTTTCTTTTCTTTTTTTTTTTTTTTTCTGATTCCAAACTTATTTCAGCCCCGTCTATACAAAGGAAAACGATTCCTGAGATTCAGGACATGTTCTTCAAAAAACACTGAGATTGTCCATCTGAATCTTGTTATTTTTAGTCCAGTTGAGGGAGAAAGCAAGAATAAAAGATGAAAGCGTTACAGGTTTCCCCCAGGTTGACAGGTGTCTGATCTTATGCCCATCACCCCAACTCACTCCTAGAACCGTTGTTTCCAAACGTAACAAGTCCATTGTTTAAACGGGTAACTAAAGGGAAGACTTGAAGAATGACCTGATTGGATTGAAATTGCTTATCTCTAGATTGTCTTTCGGAAAATTGCAGATACCTGAAAGAATCAAACACATGCACCTAAACTTGCAGAGCAGCTTGTCAAAGCCTGTTTGCTTAAGAATATCCTGCTTTTGCTCTTTTTTTTTTTTAATGCATTATAGAAGAAACACTCCACTATGGTAACATATGATGAAAGTGACACTGATTTGGAATGTAAATATATGCAGGGTGTTTTAAACCGACAGCATTTTGTATGAAAAAGTACTTTTAAAAATATATACTGTATTTGAAATTCAATTGACAGAGACTAAAACAATAACAATCATTCTATTGTAATTTTTAAAGTGTACATTGAAAGAGGATATTCACTCAAGGATCTAATTTTTTTTACTAAGCAAGAAGAGAGTGAATATCTTATTCAGTTATTTTTTAATACTCGGCTATGAAGTGACGCCTGTTGAAAAATTGGCATTTCATTACATGGAATCATATCAAATTGCTGATATTCAAGTTTTTTAACCTAGATGGAGGGAAATTTCACATGGTTCAACTTAAAATATAAGGCTTTTTCAAAGGGACGCTATTTCTCCAAAAGAAAAGGGTTACTCATTAGAGCAGTAACCCTTTTTGTGTTTTATATATTTTGAATGACATCTAAAGACTTGCAGTTATATCACTTATAATTTATTCCTGCAATTTCTCAGGGCTATTTTCTGGAAATTGTATGGAAAATTTAGAATCCACATGGATTTAGGGCTCTAATCTAGACTCACATTTTTTAAGGACTTGAATGTAGTCGTTGGTTTGCCAGGACAATTTAAAACGTTTCGTTACATTTACACACCTAAAAATCCACCACCACAATCAAAATGTAAAGCATTTCTTTCACCCCACTTTATGCCCCCACATCCCTAGGCAACCACTGATATGACTTCTATCACTATAGATAAATTTTACTCTTTATAGAACTCATGAAAGTGGAATTACATAGAGTGTACTTTTTTTGTTCCTGTCTTCATCCAGCATAATGTTGTAGAGATTCGTCCACGTACCAGCAGCTCATTTCTTTCTATGGCTATGTTGTAGTTCTTGACATGACTACGTTGTGATTTTGTTTCTACTTTCACCTGTTGATGGGCTGTTACTAGTTTTTGGCTGTTACTAAAGATGCTATGAATACTTGTGTACAAGACTATGTTTTCATTTTTCTGAAGCAAGTACCTAGGAGTGGAGTTTTTGGATCATATAATAAATATGGGTTTCAATTTGTAATGAATTACCAAATTACTTTTCAAAATGGTAATGCCATGATTTTTGTCTCATAGCCTCTTTATTAGTTCTCTTGCTGCTACTGTAACAAATTATCTTAAATTCAGTGGCTTGTTACCACACGTATTTATTATATTATAGTCCTGGAGGTCAGAAATACAAAATGAATCTTCTGGAGCTAACGTCAAAGTGTCAGCAGGACTGATCCCTTGTGGAGGCTCTGAGGAGAGAGTCCATTTCCTTGCCTTTTTCATATTTAACTGAATAATCCAGGATAATCTGTTATCTCAATATCCTTAAGTTAATCACATACACAAAATTGCTTTTTCATATAAAGAAATAGTCACAAATTCTGGGGATTACGACCTGGATATTTTGGTGGGCCATTATTCTGCCTACTATATTCTCTAAACTTGTAATCAAGTACTTTCAACTAAAATTACTTATTCAGCCAAAACTGTAAGGTGCATAAATTTTGTGTGTGTAACTTTCTTAGGCTTAATAGTACTTACATTTGGTGGTTACCGTGTGCCCAATGCTAGCGCATAGAGTTGGTAAAACCATGGGATGATGTAGGATCCAGGTTTATGTTGTTGTAGGTTTGTTGTTGTTTTGTCACTTAAAGGAGATGAAAGTGTGGTCAGCGGGTAGGAAGATGGGAAGCTGAGATGACCCTACCAGTAAGCTTTAGCGATGGCTAGAAATGCCCAATTTACATTTTGGAGAGTCTAAACTTCAGAGGGAAAGTGAAAGTCTGGTCAAGTCTGTCAGGATCCCAGAGCAGATGGGAACATGGTGTAGTTCCATGGGGTTCTGCTTCCAAATTGCGAAGTTTAGAGAAGCTCCAAGGACAGCATCATGCCTGGGAGGTAGATCGCAATGCTGGGAAAGATCATCTGATCACTAGCTTCAAGGACAACCTCTCAGAGCCCCGTGGCCTGTTAGTGGGAGAGGCAAGCACTAACTGTAAGTCAGTAATTCCAAAAGGGGCAAATGGCTTAGCTACTAATGTCTGGAGGCTATGATAGGACAACTTAGTCAAAGAAAGGCGGGCGTTAAGTGTTCAAGTGTACCCAAAGACAGAGTGAACAAAACACTCATCATCGGCCAAGTGAAGACTGAGGATGCACACTTCATAGATATTCTGGGCCTGATGCTGGAGACCTAATGTGAGCCTCATAGAATTTAGATTATCCTCAACTGAGGGAAAAAAAGAAAACCATGAAAAGATAGATTTTTAAATCCAAGGAGTTTGAGGTATATCTGAGAGTGGCTGAGCCACCCTGAATTAGGAAGACTAAATTTTCCATTAAAGCAAACTTGAGAGTTAAGTGAAAATCATTTATAGAAAAACAAAGGTTACATTAGCAAACCTGACATGTTGCCTGAGAGGGTCATGCTTGTTAAATAGAGAGAAGGTATCTGAAAATACTTTAACAGAGGTCATGCGATTACCAGGCTTGATGAAGATTATACATATTGTTCCTTGAGATTTCAGATTCTTTGTTCTTAAGATCATCAGGAGTGTTGGCCTTAGAGAATTAGAGATTAATCTTAGGGGTTAACCTTCCTTGAGATCATGGGAAAGAGTGAAGGGGGTGGTGTGTGTGAAAAATTCATGGGAAGTCCTACTTGTGTGTGAAAGACCATTGTTTGGGTTTTGTTGTTGTTGGGGTTTTTTAAATGGCAAAGCCCTGTTCTCTGAACTGCGGCCATTTCCTATTCTGTAGTATCAGATTTGTCTTTCCTGTCATGATTCCCCTTCCCTGTCCCAACCTGCTGTAAGACGACGGCATCAGGAGGCGGTGGAAGGGAAAGTGCTCGGGTTCTTCTGTCTTCCAGTCACACAAAGCGGGGAGTATTATTAGGTGTCTGACTAGTTGCTAATAACAGCTTGAAAATGTGAATGTCCCTGGGCTGTGAGTGTTCTCGAAAGTTCATCATCTTGGCAGTGTGACGTGAGACATTTCACAGGGGGGGACGGGTGGGAGGAGACGGGAGTCCGCCTCCCTTTCTTGTCCGCGGTGCGCCTGTTTGTCACTCACCTGTTGGAACTGCGAACACCCTTTAGGAGCCCGATTGTCGGAGCCTCCTGTGAGGTGGAGAAAAGTCTCCCCTGCCTCTTAGCAAATCACGGTAAACATGTCAACACGTTATGGGACGTGGTAAACTTTGGAATATACGAACATCTGATGAGGAGATCTTTCTGATTGGAACTTTTCTGTTGGGCCAATAGGCAGGACTAGTTTTCCACTTTGTTTACCTTCAGGTATCTGAGACAGTCGGACGCACATGCTGGGACCTGGGGTCAGCTCTCTGTGAAATGTATGGAAACACACTTCACACATGGGCTTGTGAGTTCCAGCCCGCCAAACCCCGCACCTCTCCTCCTATTTTAAATGGTCGGTCCTGCCTCTAAGTTGGTGCCTAGATATTCTAAAATAGATACATTAAATCAAGTGCAAAATGTAGTTAGATTTTTTTTTTCTGGGTGTTTGCAGCACATTTGTAAAAGTTGTTAAAAGACTTGTTTTGCTGAATTTTCATTAGCACATTCTTAGTGAGATAGTAACATTCAGTATCACTGACAAATATATTGGGCATCTCTAGTAAGAGTTTTTCTAATTGTTGGATTTTTAGTTATTCAGGAGTTGGCAGAAATTCTAAATACTAATAATTTAAGGAATCTAACCACTACCGTGATGGCCCTAATATTCTAAGCAGTAATAACCCCCGCTGCACTTATGGAACACTTACTGTGTTCGGGGCATCGTATACTGTGCTTTCCGCGCGTTACCTCATTAACCACAAAACCCTCTCAGGTAGGTGCCACTATTACCCCCTTTTAAAGACGAGGAAACTGAAACTTTTTTTTTTTTTTTTTTAAAGATTTTGTGTATTTATTTGGCAGACAGAGACCACAGGCAGGCAGAGAGACAGGTGGAGAGAGGGGGCTCCCTGCTCCACCTCCCCGTGGCCACCTACGCGCGGGTCAGCTCCCCGGGGAATGCCGGACCCGAGCCGCAGTCGGCGACAGAGACCACCGACCAGAGCCTGCCAGCTGGACGGTGGAGTGTGGCCCCGCTGCGGCAGGTACATGGTCCTCGGCCTGCAGCACCGGCGCAATGTGCTGCCCGAGGACGTCACCGCCGTCGCTGCGGTGAAGACCACGCGCGGCGCTCAGGGCGCGGACTGCTGGCCAGCAGGCTCCGAGGTCCGCATCACCGGCCCCCCATGTGCTGTCCGGTGCGACCTGGCCGCGTGCCCGCCGAGCAACACGACGGCTGTCGCCAGGGCCGGGCCCGCCTGGACCACAGGCTCGACCTGATGTGCGCCCCGAGGGCCTCTGTGCACTGGTATGTGGTGAGGGCACCGAGGAGGGGTTCTTGGGGCCGGGAGGACAGGGCGGCCCTGGAGGAGGATCTCGAGGAGGTGGGCATCGACCCCTATGAGGACGGGGACGAGGGAGAACAGCTGCCTGGACCGCACTCACCACGTTTACTGCAAAATCCTTTCGAAATAAACAGTCTCCTTGCAATAAATAAATAAATAAATAAATAAATAAACAAACCCCCAAAACCAAAAACCAACAAACAAAAAGCTCTTTCTCCGCCTGCCTCTCTGCCTGCTTGTGATCTGTCTGCCAAATAAATAAACAAAATCTTAAAAAAAAAAAAAGTCTCAGTTTCCTCATCTTTAAAAGGGGGTAACAGTGGCACCCACCTGCTCCACTGCTGTCTGCTGAGCAGAGCGCCTGAAGTGGGGCTCGATCCCGGTACTCTGCGCAGAAGGCAGAGGCTTACCCTGCGGAGCCACCCCGGCGCCCCCGAAACTGAGACTTTAAACGAATTTAGTGAGCGGTAAAGCTGTGATGTGAACACAGTCAGACCAGCTCTATAACCAGAATTCTTAATCACCACCCTAATTATATTCCACTTTTTTTTTTAGTCTTTATTTATTTTATTTTTCAATTAAGTCTGTTTTCTTTACAGCAACAGTGAAGAGATGGTACAGAGGTTGCCCACATACCGTTGCGCGGCGGCACCGCCTCTCTCTTTACCAATATCCCACCCCCGAGCGCTACAGTTGCTTCAGCCGCTGAACCTACGTTGACACATTGTAACCACCCGAAGTCCACAGTTCAAATCAAGGTTCACTTTTGGTGTTGAACGTTCAGTACATTCAGTGGTTTTGGACGAATGTGTTAGGACCGTATCCATCATAATGGAACAGAGTACGATATCCTAAAGATGCTCTGTACCCATCTCTTCATCCTGCCCCTCACCCAACCCCAGGTAACACTGGTCTTTTTATTGTCCCCATAGTTTTGACTTTTCAGAGTGTTACCTGTTAAAATCATGCAGTATATACAGCCTTTTTAGATGGGCTTCTTCACTTAGTAATATGCAGATAAGGTTCCGCTGTATCTTTTCATGGTGACATCACTTTTTTTCTTCTTCTTTATGACCGAGAATTATTCCATTGTCTGGGTATACCACAGTTCATTCACACATTCATCTACTGAAGGACGCCTTGTTGCTTCCAAGTTTTGGCAATTATGAATAAAGCTGCTATAAATATCCACATGCATTTTTTTTGGAGAGGTTTTATTTTTTATTTATTTGACAGAGAAAGATCACAATCAGGCAGAGAGGCAGGCAGAGAGAGGGGAAGCAGGCTCCCTGCAGAGCAGAGAGCCAGATGCGGGACTTGATCCAAGGACCCTGAGATCATGACCTGAGCGGAAGGCAGAGGCTTAACCCACTGAGCCACCCAGGCACCCCTCACATACATTTTTTTGGATATAATCTTCAACCCTCTTGGGTAAATACCAAGAAAACCATGAATAGTGATTAGTGAGTCTCATAATAAAAGTGTGTTTAGTTTTATAAGAAATCACCAGATTATCTTCCAGAGGGGCCATATCACTTTGCTTTTGCCCCAGCAATGGGTTCCTATTGCTCCCCATCCTTGCCAGCATCTGGTGTTGTCAGTGTTCTGGATTTTGGCTTTTCTAATGGGCATGTAATGGTATCCTGTTGTTTTAATTTGCATTTCCCTAATGACACATGATGTGAAGCATCTTTTCGGAAGCTTATTTGCCATCTGTATATCTTTTCTGGTGAGGTATCTGGTAAGATCTCTAGCCCATTTTTAAATTGTGGTTTTTTTTTTTTTTTAGTTGTTAAATTTTAAGGGTTCTTTGTATAATTTGGATAATAGTTCTTTATCAGATATGTCTTTTGAAAATATTTCTCTTACTCTGTGGCTTGCCTTCCCATTCCCTTGGCATTACTTTTATAGAGCTCAAGCTTTTAATCTTAATAAAGTCCAGCTCATCATGGATCGTGGCTTTGGTGTTGTATCTAAAAAGTCACTGCCACACCCAAGGTCATGTATGCTCTCTTTTACGTTGTCTTCTAGGATTTTTGCAGTATTGGATGTTACGTTAGGTTTATGATCTGTTTTGAGTTAATGTTTGTGAATTGTGTAAGTTCTGTGCCTGGATTCATTTTTTTTTTTTTCACGTGGATGTCCAGCTGTTTCAGCACCATTTTTAAAATAGGTTTGTACCTTTGTCTGACAATTGGTGGTTAGTTCTCATCCGCATTAACAGCGTGTAGAATTTTGAAAGTGGTGGCAAGTACGTGGGTAGCCAGTGTAGAGAGCTTGTTTGGTGAACTGTCATCCTCACTATGCTGTCCGGAGAACTGCACATGGGTACGGTACAGGACGTTCCTGTTCCTTTGGCTCCGACAGTGTTGGTGAGCTTGGTGTCATGGTGTCACGGTGTCATCTGGAGTTCCCATCTCCTTCCTGGTAAATTTCTGGCTTTCTTTGAGTGCCCGAGGGACCCGCTTCTTGAAACTCACTCCATGACTCTGCTTGTGAATGTTGATGGTTGTGCATCCTCTGGTCAATACCTCTTTGGGGTTTTGTATTTTGTGTTGTATTGTATTGTATTTTGGGATTGTATCCTGTCTTCTTTGTGGGAGCATCCTGCCAGGTTCTGGGTGGAAAGCTCAGTACCATTTATTGAAGAGAGTGCCTTTGCTCTATGCGTTGCCTTTTCTCTTCTTTCTATTTATAAGGGTTCTTTCTGTACTCTCTATTCTGTTCCATTGATCTATTTGTCTGTTCTTTTACTAAAACCACAGTTTTGATTACCGTAGCTTTATAGTACAGTATAGTTTACCCCTCTCTTATAGTTTGAGCTTGATAAAGGTTAGAATGTGAAACTGATATGACTTCCTTCCTTTCTTCTTTTTTCTCTTTTCTCCTGTCATACCCCTAAATCTCCTGATTGAAAGGACTTTAGAACACTGTGCATGTCTAATGAGAAAACTGTCCTAAGGTTTCCCTCGGGTCATGATCCCGGAGTCCTGGGATCGAGCCCCACATCGGGCTCTCTGCCCAGAAGGGAGCCTACTTCCTCTCTCTCTCTCTCTGCCTGCCTCTCTGCCTACTTGTGATCGCTCTCTCTCTCTCTCTCTCTCTCTGTGTCAAAAAAAAAAAAACAAACCTCACTGTTTTTTAATATAACTTAATTTAATTTATTTTTTTTATTTTATTTTAGGGAAAGAGAGAGAGAGTCTATGTTAGGGAGAGACAGAGGCAGAAAGAGAGAGAAACTCTGTGCAGACCCAGTGCTGAGCGCAGAGCCTGACATGGGGCTTGATCTCACGACCCAGAGATCGGAGATCCTGACCTGAGGTGAAACCACGAGTCAGCACCTGACTGACTGTACCTTCCAGGTGCCCCTAAAACTCACTGTTTTGAGGCTTCTTTGCCAAACTGGTCCTAGCCCTTCTAACTTAGGTTGTTGTTTGTTTTGGTGGTTTTGATTTGTTTTTTATTTTTTAATTTTTTTTAACTATCATCTTCCCCTCAGTGAGGAAGTTACGTTCTGAATCCCAGTGAATGGCTGGGCCCCTGATGTCCAGACTTCCAACCAGCCTTTCCACACGGTTTTACCAGGGTTATCCTCCGCCCAGTTTTTGCCACCGCATATCAAATGGACATCTTGGTGTAATCTAGTCTTCTCCTGATGCTGAGAACTGATGGTATCTAGAACTTCTGTGTACTCAAAGAGTTTCTTTTTTTTTTTTTTATTTATTTGACAGAGAGAAATCACAAGTAGACGGAGAGGCAGGCAGAGAGAGAGAGAGGGAAGCGGGCTCCCTGCTGAGCAGAGAGCCCGATGCGGGACTCGATCCCAGGACCCTGAGATCATGACCTGAGCCGAAGGCAGCGGCTTAACCCACTGAGCCACCGAGGCGCCCCTCAAAGAGTTTCTTCAACTTTTCCTGTCTCAGCACTTAACATACAGTTTACTTTCTTATCTTTTCATTTAGACTCGAAACTTTGTGGATAGAAATAGTGTCTTTTTTATTATTTTATCTCCAGGACCTAGTAATATTGTTTAACTGTGTTAAGGCCTGTATCAGGTAATACTCTTTCTGTTGTTAATGACAGAAAATCCAACTTGAAGTAGTTTAAGCAAAAAAAAAAAAAAAAAAAAAAGAAAAGAAAAGAAAAGAAAAACAACAACAACAACAACAACCCCAAAAGCCAAAAAACCCAAACAAAACAGAAGAAAATCTCCCAGCATATTAGGTCAAGTAATTGCAAAATCCAAGGCTCAAGTAATGTTTAAGAAGCTTGTCTTGTCTTTTTCTTTTTCTGTTTCCTTTTTTCTCCCTCTGCTGTGTTTGGCTTCAGTCTCAGGCAGGCCTTCTTTAGATGGAGGCCCTTGGTACAGCAAATGCAAATTTTAGTCCTGATTCGACGAAAAAGTCAGGTAGTATCTGTCATCCGACTTTGCTCTTCACTTTCAGTACTGTGTCGACTACTCTGGGTCTTCTGTGTCTCCTTACAAATTTTAGAATTTGTTTGTTGATGCCCACAAAGTAACTTGCTGGGATTTTGATTGGGATTTTATCTAGTCCACAGACTAGGATGGGAAGAAATGAATCTTGAATCTTCCTCAATACGAACATGGACTAATCTCTCCATCTATTTAGGTTTTTTTTTTAAATTTCACTCATCAAACTTCTATAGTTCTCTTCACATAGATTTTACACATATTTTAAAAATTTATACCTAGATATTTCAGGTTTGGGTGTCAGTGTAAATGGCATTGTATTTTTAATTTCAAATTTCATTTGTTTATTGCTGGTATATAGGGAAGTAATTGGCTTTAATCTTGTATCCTGCAACCTTGTTATGATTACTTATTCGTTCCTGGAGATGTTGTTGTTGTTGTTGCTTTTTTCAGATTTACTGCATGAACGCCCAATCGTCATTTGTCTAAAAAGATATTTTTATGCCTTTCTTCCCAACCTGTATTCCTTTTCTTTCTTTTTTCTTGGCTTAGTGTGGTAGGTAAAACTTCTAGTATGGTGTTGAAAAAGAGTGGTGAGAGTCGATATCTTTACCTTGTACCTGATCTTAGTGGGAAAGTTTTGAGGTTTTTCACCATTAAAGCAGGATGATAGCTCTAAGATTTTATAGATGTTCTTTATCAAGTTGAGGAGTTCTCCTCTATTCCTAGGTTACTGAGAGTTTTAACCATGAATCAGTGCTGGATTTTGTCAAATGCTTTTTCTGCATCTAGATAGATGCTCATAAGATTTTTATTTTTTAGCCTGCTGACGTGATGTATTACATCAATTTTAGAATGTAGAACTAGATTTGCATACCTGGGATAAATCCTACTTGTTTATGGTATATAATTATTTTTATACATTGTTATATTCAATTGGATAATTTTTTTGCGGATGTTTGCATCTTTGTTCATGAGGGATATTGGTTTGTAATTATCTTTTCTTGTTATATCTTTGTCTAGTTTTGATATTAGGGTAATTCTGGCCTCATAGAATGAATTAGGAAGTATTCCCTATGCTTCTATCCTCTGAAATTGCAGAAAATTGGTACAATTTCTTCTTTAAATATTTGGCAGAATTTGCCAATGAACCCACCTGGTTCTGGTGCTTTCTGTTTTAGAAACTTGTTAATTATTGGTTCAATTTCTTTAATAAGTATAGGCTATTCATACTCTCTGTTTCTTCTTGTATGAATTTTGGCAAATGTGTCTTTCAGGAAATTAGTCTTTTTCATGCAGGTTATCAAATTTGTGGTAATGTCCATGGGATTTGTAAAGATATCCCTCCTCTTATTTCTGATATTAGTAATTTGTGTCTATTCTTTTTTTTTTTTCCTTAGTTAGAATGGCTATCTAACTTAACATGGTTATCAATTTTGTTGATTTTTTCACAGAATCAGCTTTTGGTTTTGTTGATTTTCTCTATTAATTTCTTATTATTAATTTCATTGGTTTCCATTCTAGTTCTTATTATTTCTTTTCTTCTGCTTACTTTGGATTTAATTTGCTCTTCTTTTTCTGGTTTCATAGGTGAAAACTTAGATTATTAATTTTATATTTTTCTTCTTCTATAGTATATTAATTGAATACCATACATCCCCATTTAAGCACATTTTTTGTTGCATTCCACAAATTTTAATAAGTTCTAGTTTCATGTTCCTTTAGTTCAAAATCTTAAAATCTCTCTTGAGATTTCTTTTTTGATCTTTGTGTTACATCGAAGCATGCTGCTTAATCTTCATGTGTTTTGGATTATCCAGTTATCTTTCTGTTACTGACTTCTAGTTTAATTCACTGTAACCTGAGAAGAGATGTATGATTTCTGTTCTTTAAAATTTGTTAAATTTGGTTTTGTCACACAGATTGTGCTCTATCTTGGTGAATGTTCCATGTGACCTTGAGAAGAATATGTATTCTGCTGTTGCCTGATGAAGTTGTCTATAGATGTCTATTGACTGATGGTGTTGAGTTCAGCTCTATCCTTACCGATTTTCTGCCAGCTGGATCTGTCCATTTCTGATAGAGAGGTGTTCAAGTTTTCCAGCTATGATAGTGGGTTCATCTATTTCTCTTTGCAATTCTATTAGCTTTTGCCTCACTTAGTTTGATGCTCTATTGTTCGTTGCATACATGTTAAGTATTCTTATGTCCTCTTGGAGAATCGATCCCTTTATCATTGTGTAGTATTCTTTATGCCTGGCAATTTTCCTTGCTTTGAAGTCTGTTCTGTCTGAAGAAAACCACTCCTGCTTTCTTTTGATTAGTTTTAGTATGGCATATTTTTCTCCATTCTTTTGCTTTCTTCTATATGTGCCTTTATATTTAAAGTGGCTTTCTTGTCAACAGTATATGGTTGTGTTGTGTTTTTCGATTGATTCTAACAATCTCTGTCTTATAATTAGGGCATTTAGACCACTGATGTTCAAAGTGATGATGGATATAGTTGGGTTAGTATCTACATTATTACTATTTTCTTTTTGCTACCCTTGTTCTGTATTCCTATTTTTGTCTTACATTCGTTTTTCCTTTTCTGTTTTTAACTGAGCGTTTTATATGATTACGTTTGTCTCCTCTCTTAGAATATCAGTTATACTTTTTAAACTTTTTTAGTCGTTGCCCACATTTATAGCTAATCGAAGTCCACTTTCAAATAATACTATACCACTTCACAGGTAGTGTGAGTAACTTATAATATCAAAATAATCCTAATTCCTCCCTTGTATCATTCTTGTCATTCATTTCACTTGTATAAAAGCATATATCAGCATAAGGTATATACATAAGATATACATACAAACATATATAATCAAATACTTTGTTGATACTATCATTTTGAGCAAACCATTATCTGTTAGATCAACTAAGAATAAGAAAAATAAAAGTTTCTATTTTACTTTCATTTATTCCTTCTGTGATGTTCTTTCTTTCATGTAGATCTGAGTTTCTGACCTATATTAAAAACTTTAATTTCTTGCAAGGCAGAGATACTGGCAAAAAAGTCCCTCAATTTTTATTTGTCTGAGAAAATTTCTCCTTCAGTTTTGAAGAATAACTTCACAGGGAACAGTATTCTAGGTCTGTTTTTCCCCCCTTTACTAATACTTTAAATATTTCACTCCACTCTCTTCTTGCTTGCATGGTTTCTGAAGGGAAGTCAGATGTAATTCCTGCCTTTGTTCCTCTGTATTAAAAATGTTTTTCTTCTCTGGATTTTTTGGTATTTTTACCTTTTTTTCTTTTATCTTTGATTTTATGTAGTATAAGAATGATATGCCTAGGTACAGCTTATTGTATTTATCCTGCTTGATGTTCTCTGAGCTTCTTGGTCCTCTGGTTTGGTGTCTGATATTAATTTGGAAAATACTTAGTCATTACTGTTTCAATATTTCTTCCATTTCTTTCTCTGTCTCTCCTGGTATTCCTGTTGTACGTAAGTTACACCTTTTGTGATTATCCCATAGTCTTGGATAGTCTGTTCTATGTTTTTCCATCTTTATTTGCTTTTTTTTTTTATTTTCAAGGATTCTACTGATATCTTCTAAATCAGATATTCTTTCCTTAGCTCTGTCCAGTCTACCAATAAGCTTATCAAGGTTTATCTTTATTTCTGTTACAGTGTCTTTTATCTCTAGCATTTCTTTCTGGTTCTTTCACTGGGTTTCATCTCTCTGCTTACATTGCTTATTGGTTCTTACATCCTGCCTACTTTATCCATTATAGGCCTTGGCATATCAATCATAGTTGTTTTATATTCTTCTTCTGACAATTCCAATGTTGTTGCCATGTTAGTTCTGATGGTTGCTCTGTCCCTTCAAGCCGTCTTTTTTTTTTCCCAAAAGAGGCTCTTAATCATAGGAAGCAAACTGAATGTTGCTGGAGGGGAGAGGGCAGGGGTGGGATAACTGGGTGCTCGACATTAAGGCGGGCACAGGATAGAGTGAGCACCGCATATTATATGAGAATGATGAATCACTGACCTCTACTTCTAAAACCAATAACAGATTATATGTTAATTAATTGAATTTAAATTTAAAAAATTAAAAAACTTTTTTTTTTGCCTTTTCATATGCCTTGTCTTTTTTTTTCAAATTTATTTATAACCAGACAAGTTGTATTACTGCTATAAATAAGCTTTGAGTAATATGGTGGTGAGGTGTCAGGGAGGGGAAATTTTTTTTTAGAAATTTTATTTTTTTAAAGATATTTGTTTTAGAGAGAGCAAATGTGGAAGCAGTGGGCGGGAGGAGAAGGAGAGGGAGAGAGAGAATCGTAAGCAGACTCCCTGCTGAGTTGGAGCCCAAGGTGGGACAGGATCTCATGACCCTGAGATCATGACCGAGCCGAAACTAAGAATCAGACACTTAATGGACTGAGCCACCCAGGTGCCCTGGGAGGGAAATCATTTTATAGTCTGTGATTAGGTCTCAATCTTTTACTATCTTTTACTATATCTCTGGACTATGAACCCCATAAGCGTTTCTCAGTCTTTTCTTTCCCCTTCGTTGGAATGGGTTTGTCCAGAGTGTGTTGGAGTATAGACTTCCATATACTCCCTTTGTATATGGAAGGCTGGAGCCAGCTGGAGTTGAGTATTTCCCTTTTCCCAGAGCCAGTTAGGCTCTGATAATACCCCAGCAGGTTAGGCTCTGGTTAATTAGTTTCTCCCAAAAGAAGAGTGCTTTGACATATTTCCAAATGATTTCTTTTCTCCTCCCCTTGTTAGAAGCACAGGAGGATTTTTCTCTGATATTTACTGTGGGAACCTGGCCAAGTTCCTGTAGGTAAATCTCACAATATTTTGGAGAATCCCTTATCACTGAGTACCCCTGGAGTTTTAACTCTCAGATTTGTCCTAACTGAGTCTCTGGTAATTTTTCAATTACAATTCTGGTTTCCTACACCAGCACTTTCTCCCTTGCTGGTTTCTTCTTATGAGTCTATCATCTGGTTAGCCATGACTCTTGTGTTCATCTGCCTATCTCTCCAATCCTGAGGGCAGTGGTTTTCCCTTTGTCCTCCCCTCTTACGGATCCAAGAAGAGTTGTTGATTTTTCAGTCTCTTCAACTATGTACTTACCAGAATGAACTGACTTCTTATGGCTGGAACCAAAAGTTGTAAGTCTAATCTCTATTTTTTTGTCCCCCACTTTTGAATTTTTTACTAATTTCCCCTGATTCTGTTTCTTTTTCTCCCTTTCTCTTTCCCTATATATTCACCACCTCTTCTTGCTTCTCAGACTCCTCTTTCTCTCTTTTCCCTCTTCACCTCCTTCTTCTAAGGTTATGTTTTCTGAAGTATTCAAATTGTAGAAAATATATCACTAAACCAACAAACGCTGGTACCCAAGGTTTTAGAGACTTTTAGAGAAGAGAACAGCTTAGGATCATGAGTTCTAGCACAAGAGAAGCAAGGTGGAGGGAGCTTATTTTACCCTTTGGGTTGAGCCTTCATCCAAAGGTATTTAAGGCATTGAATTTCCATTGGTATTCAATGTTCTGGTCCCAGATATCTTTCTTTCTTTTCTGTTTCTCCAGGGTTAGGGTTAGTTCCAGGGGAATTAGGAGGGGACTAAAAGGCAAATGATAAAGCCATACGTAGAAGTGATTCATTAACCATGGAGCAGTTTAAAATGTGACAAAACTGGGAGTGGACAATGACTCACTGAGAAGCAATTCGGGGAAAATCTCCTGTAAGAGAAAGAAGACTATTAGCTGAAAGATAGGTGACTTTTGGGAAAGATGTTATAGGTCTTTAACAGGTAGAGTACCTGGGAGGTTTGTTCATGCCTAAAGTTTATAATAATTCTCTTCCTTATTTTAAAATACAAGAATAGGGGCACCCAGATGGCTCGGTTGGTTCAATGTCTGACTCTCGTTTTCACCTCAGGTCATAATCTCAGGATTGTGAGACTGAGCCCCATGACAGGCTCCTTGCTCAGCATAGAGAGTCTCTCTCCTTCCCACTGTGCCCCTCCCCGCCCCCCACCCCCCCCCACCGCATGCGTACTCTCTCTCTCAAATACATACATGAATGAATGAATGAATGAATGAACAAGTAAACAATTAAAATCTTTAAAAGACCAAAATAAACTATAAACAGGCAATATTCATACAGAGCATCTTACAAACCAGGTAATTTCTATGAATTATCTTCACAGCAACCCCAAGAGGCAGGCAGAGAGACTTTGCATTTTTAAGATAAGAAATCTGGGAAGTTAAGTATCTTCTTGAAGAATACATAGTAAGGATGTGACAGAGCCAGCACTAAACTGAGACCACCTGGCTCCAGAGCCCAAGTCTTACTCCGCTGGGCTGCTGTAACAGAATACCATAATTTGGTGGCTGAAACAACAAATATTTAGTTCTCACAGTTCTAGAGGCTGCGAAGTTCAAAGTTAGGGGACCAGCAGATTCCGTGTTTGAGGGGAGCCTACTTCCTTGTTCAGAGACAGCCTGTTGTCTGTGTGAGGGCACAGTAGAGGAGCAAGGGAGCTGTCTGGAGTGCGTCTCTTTTACAAGGGCACTGATCCCATTCACAAGGGCTCTAGCCTCAGGACCTAATTATTTCCCAAAGACTCCACCTCTAAATACCATCACCTTGGAGATTAGGTTCCAGCATGAATTTGGTGGCGGGACACAAACATTGAGTCTGTAACAACTCATCAGCATGAACACTTTTTAATATTGCTTCCTGTTATCAATAAATGATTAATTCTTTAGTAAAGACGTGGGAAGATAATAATCTCTTTTTTCTCTGATAGGAAAGTTCTGAGAAAGGATAAGAGAGTTTGAGTGACTAGAAGGGAAGAGACAGGAAGGTGAGATACAGCAACTACTGAACAGAAGCAAAGGGTGGTAACATTAAAAATAAAAATAATAATACAACTTGATGCCAAGAAGACAAATAATCTGATTAAAATGGGTAGAGGACCTAATAGACATTTTTCCGAAGAAGATCTAGAGATGGCCAACGGACACATGAAAAAATGCTCAACATCACTAATCATCAGGGAAATGAAGATTAAAACTACAATGAGATATCATTTTACACTTGTCAGAATGGCTAAAATAAAAGGACACAAGAAATAGTAAGTGTTGGTGAGGATGTGGAGAAAGGAATCCTCGTGCACTATTGGTGAGATTGCAAATTGTTGCAGTCTCATCAATTGGAAAAAGTATGGCGATTCCTCAAAAATTTAAAAATAAAATTATTATATGATCCAGTGATTCTACAACTGGGTTTTTATTCAAAGAAAATGAAAATCCTAACTTGAAAAGATATATGCACCCCTATGTTTTTTGCCATATTATCTACAATAGCTAGGATACAGAAGCAACCCAAGTGTCCATCAAAGATGAATGGATAAAAAGAGGTCTTATGTGTGTGTGTGTGCATGAGTGCACGTACACACACACACACTTAACAACATGGATGGACTAAGAGAGTATAATGCTAAGTGAAATAAACCAGAAAGACGAATACCTTAAGATCTCACTCAGGTGTGAAATTTAAGAAACAAAACATAAGGGAAGGGAGGGAAAAATAAAATGAGATAAAGACAGGGAGGGAGACAAACCACGAGAGACTTAAATATAGGGAACAAACTGAGGGTTGCTGGAGGGGCATGGGTCGGGGACGGAGCAATTGGGTGGAGGGCATTCAGGAGGGCACTTGATGTAAGGAGCAGTTGGGTGTTGTACGCAACTGATGAATCACGCATTCTACCCCTGAAACTGACATTACATTATACGTGAACTAACTGGAATTTAAATAAAATCTTGAAAAAAAAAGAGAACAAAACAAATGAACAAATAAAATAAAACAAGATGAACAAAGATAAAACTGGACTTAAACACAGAGAAGAAACCGGGTGGGGTGGGAGGTGGGGTGGGGGTGGGCGTGAAATTGAGAAAGGAGATTAAGAGGGCATTTACCTTGACAAGCGCGGAGAGATGTACAGAACTGCTGGCTTATTATACTGCACATCTGAAACTGATACAACACTTTGTTAATTATATCTGCAATAAAACCTATAATTAATAATAACATTTCTAGTGTTCTCTTCTGGGAACTCTGTTAGGTAATTTATATATATTTCTTTGTTAAATCCTCAAAAAGTACATTATAGATAAATGCTTTTATTTCACTTATTTATATATAACGAGACAGGCATGGAGGAGATAAGCAACTTGCAACATTGCTCAGTTAATACCTGGCAGAATGAGGATTTGAACCCAAGCCCAGATGTACTTTTTTCTCAACCACTTTACTAAGCAGAATGGAAAAGACCTCATAATAATTTGGGGGTAAGTCTATCCCTATGTAAAGGCACCAAATTGGTCATCTTTTGGGATCTCTGACATTTTACTTACAGTTTAATCATTATAGTCTAAATAATCTGTACTCCTCCCAAGAGTTGTTATAGAGAATTATAAGGTCGAGCAGAGAATAGGAGATTCATATGGGGATAGCTATGTTAAAATTTTTTTTTTTAGGTCGTTTTTTTCTTTTCAATTTATTTATTTTCAGAAAAACAGTATTCATTATTTTTTCACCACACCCAGTGCTCCATGCAATCCGTGCCATGTTGAAGTTTTAACAGTGGGGCCTAAATTTGTAATATTTTGGGAGTATTAATAACCATTCTCTCTTCCCCCTTCTGCGAGAATGTGTAGTTATAAATGAGCGAATGGGAACTGTGATGCTGGTCAAGAGGCGGGCTCAGCCGGAGAGACCCATTATAACATAATAGAAGTACTTTCTGGAGGAAGAGATTATGTAAACACAAGAGTTTCAAAGCCTAGAGAGAGAAAAAGGCTGGATTTAGCAGGCAGGAAACAGCAGTTTGCACTGGAGGTGGTTATGGGACCACTGTGGCCTCTACTCAAGTGATCTCTCCCTGATTTTAGAGAGAAAGATGAAAGGATTTGTACTGTACAAGATGGGCTGGAACAGAGTCTGAGTTCACACTTCATGGTTTAGTCTAAGGCCAGTTTGTTGAAAGAGCAATACCCCCTGGTGGAAATCGCAGAATTCTCGGAGTCCTTGAAGGAACTTGAGTCCTGTGGAGTGGTTTGCTTGTGGAGTGGTTGACGACTCAGGATCCCAATGGGGAATACTCTCAGGAAAAGTGCTTCCCGGGGTCGGCAACACTCCCGTGTTCACTCAACACATATTCGCATGATCCTATTGGCAAGAGTGAGATGGAAAGATAGGCTGAGAGAGGTGAGACCAGACATCAGAGGACCAAATGGCAGGTTAAACACGGGACGATAGAGACCTTTGCTTTTGTCTTCATTATTGGTCTTTTAAAGATAAAGCATTTATCCCTAGTTTTCTGACTTCTGTTGTTTGACCAATATGTGCCTTATTTTTAAGGAATCAACTTTAGACTTGATTGGTCCTCTTTATTGGGTAGTTGTCTTTATTGTATTAATTTTTCTCTTATGTGTTTTCTTCTTTTTTTCCTCCCCACTGTTTTCCTTAAGCTGTTCTTTTCCTCTATGGAAATGAAAAAAGGATGCTTAGGTCAATGAATTTCACTCTTGCTTTGTTTTGCATGTTCATTTAAGGTCATAATCTCACACTTAGCTGCTTTCAATGAATGATAAGTAGTATTTTTACCATTACTCATTTAAAATATTTTCTGGACTTCAAGACTTGATTTCTCTTTTGGCCTTTGATTATTTAGAAATGTATTTATTATTTTTCAAATACTTGTAATTTTTTTTATGATTTGTTTTAGTTTTTTTCCTTTGTGGCCATACTTTGTATATACTTTGTACATAATTTCAGTTTATGGCCCAGTATATGGTCACTTTTTGTCAGTGTTCTGGGGACATCCAAAAGGAACGTGTGTTCAACAATTGTTGAATGCAGTGTCTGTTGTCACATGACGGTAGTTTATGTTTGCTAATCATGTTGATGAAACCTTCTACATCTTTCCAAATCTTTTATCTGCTTATTCTATTAGTTTCTGAGAGAAGGGTGTTGTAATATCCCATGACGGTTATAGATCTATTCATTTTTCTCATTTCTCTCTATTTTTTTTTCATGTTTAGAATTATTATATCATCCTGGTGAATTGAGCCTTTTATGAAGTGCTCTCTTGAGCCCCAGTAATGCTTTTTGCCATAAAGTCTTTTTGATTTGGTATTAATAGGGCTATACGTGCTTTCTTTTGGTTAATATTTACAGCATATATCTTTTTTCATTTATCCTTTTACTTTTAATTTTTCTGTATGCTTATATTTGTTTCTCTGTGGGCAGGAAATGGTTGAGTTTTTTTTTTTTTTAATTTCACTTTGAGAGTCTGTCTTCTTGGAGGACATTTAAGCCATTTACATTTAATGCAATTACTGATATGTCTGGATTTAAATGTCTATGTACTTTTTGATCATCCCAACTCATTTACTTTTTATCTGTTTTTTTTTCCTTCTTTGGATTGATTCCATATTTTTCCCTTTTTTCTAATTTCTCTCTGTTATCTTAGTAGTCATACATTCTTTTAATTGTCACACTAGAGATTAAAGCATATATCCTTAAATTATCCAAGTAATCTAAATTAGTACTCTTTTCTTTTTTTCTGGATGATGCAAGAGCCTAAGCATGCTTTAACTCCATTTATACTCCCTCATGGTTTTTATGCTATTATTGCCATCTATTTTGATTCTTAGTAAATATTAAAATTCATAAATCATTATCATTTTTGTTTAAATGGCTGGTGTTTATTTAGAATTACCAACCTAATTATCTTTTTTAAAAACTTATTTTCAGCATAACAGTATTCATTATTTTTGCGCCACACCCAGTGCTCCATGCAATCCGTGCCCTCTATAATACCCACCACCTGGTACCCCAACCTCCCACCCCCCTGCAACTTAAAACCCCTCAGATTGTTTTTCAGAGTCCATAGTCTCTCATGGTTCACCTCCCCTTCCAATTTCCCCCAATTCCCTTCTTCTCTCTAACTCCCCATGTCCTCCATGCTATTTGTTATGTTCCACAAATAAGTGAAACCATATGATAATTGACTCTCTCTGCTTGACTTATTTCACTCAGCATAATCTCTTCTGGTCCCAACCATGTTACTACAAAAGTTGGGTATTCATCCTTTCTGATGGAGGCATAATACTCCATAGTGTATATACAAAGTCAATGTCCAGAAATCAGTGGCTTTCTTATACACTAACAATGAAAATACAGAAAGGGAATTTAGAGAATCGATTCCATTGACTATAGCACCAAGAACCATAAGATACCTGGGAATAAACCTAACCAAAGAGGTAAAGGATCTGTATTCGAAGAACTACAGAACAGTCATGAAAGAAATTCAAGAAGGCACAAAATGATGGAAGACCATTCCATGCTCTTGGATTGGAAGAATAAACATTGTTAAAATGTCTATACTGCCTAGAGCAACCTATACCTTTAATTTCATTCTGATCAAAATTCCACCGATATTCTTCAAAGAGCTGGAGCAAATAATCCAAAAATTTGTATGGAATCAGAAGAGACCCTGAATCGCTAAGGAAATGTTGAAAAACGAAAATAAAACAGGGGGCATCATGCTACCTGATTTCAAGCTTTACTACAAAGCTGTGATCACCAAGACAGCATGGTACTGGCATAAAAACAGACACATAGACCAGTGGAACAGAGTAGAGAGCCCAGATATGGACCCTCAACTCTATGGTCAATTAATCTTCGACAAAACAGGAAAAAATATACAGTGGGAAAAAGATAGTCTCTTCAATAAATGGTGCTGGGAAAACTGGGCAGATATATGTAGAAGAATAAAACTTGACCATTCTCTTACACCGTACACAAAGATAAACACAAAATGGATAAAGGACCTCAACGTGAGACAGGAATCCATCAGAATCCTAGAGGAGTACATAGGCAGTAACCGCTTCGATATCAGCCACAGCAACTTCTTTCAAGATATGTCTCCAAAGACAAAGGAAACAAAAGCGAAAATAAACTTTTGGGACTTCATCAAAATCAAAAGCTTCTGCACAGCAAAGGAAACAGTCAAGAAAACAAAGAGGCAACCCACGGAATGGGAGAAGATATTTGCAAATGACAGTACAGACAAAACGTTGATATCCAGGGTCTATAAAGAGCTCCTCAAACTCAACACCCACAAAACAGACAATCATATCAAAAAATGGGCAGAAGACATGAACAGACAGTTCTCCAATGAAGACATACAAATGGCTATCAGACACATGAAAAAATGTTCACCAACCTAATTATCTTTTGTTGTTGTTTTTAATTTTTTCTTGGATCTCTGAAATTCTAAGGCCATATCTCTCCCAGCTTCAATACTTTTTAGAATTTTCTTCAATGTAGATTTGAAATAATTAAAATATTGAAAGAATTAAAATATCTCTCCTTAGTTTTTGGATGTCGTTTTCTGTCCGTGGCAAATTCCAAGTTGCAGTTATTTTCTTTAAACTATTCCATGGTCTCTGGCTTCCATCATTTCTATTCATCCTTCCCAAATCTCTTTTCCTTGCCTTCCTGGTTCTCCGGTTATACCTATGTTAGATTTTTCTTCTATGAATCTTTTTTTTTCTTTTTTTAGAGAAAGAGAGAGAGAAAGAGAGTGAGAGGGTGACTGGGTGGCTCAGTGGGTTAAGCCTCTGCCTTCGGCTCAGGTCATGATCTCAGAGTTCTGGGATCAAGTCCCACATCGGGCTCTCTGCTCGGCAGGGAGCCTGCTTCCTCCTCTCTCTCTCTCTCTCTACTCTCTCTCTTTCTCTGTGCCTACTTGTAATCTCTCTCTGTTAAATAAATAAAATCTTAAAAAAAAGAAAGAAAGAAAGAAAGAGAGTGAGAGCGAGAGCAAGAGGAGGGGCAGAGGGAGAGGGAGAAAGAGAATCTCAGGCAGACTCTCCGTCATGACCTGAGCTGAAATCAAGAATCCATCACTTAACTGACTGAGCCACCCAGGAGCCCCTCTTCATTGAGTCTTTTATGCCTTTAACATATTTTTTCATACTTTTGTCTCTCTATGAATCTTTTCCTCTGACTCACCTTCAAGTTCATTAATGATCTCTTTACCTTCTCTTAAACTTTAACATGAAGTTCCTGATTTTGGTTATTGCATTTTTCTTTTCTAAAATGTGCTTTATCTTGTTCTATGTCAAAATTGTTTTACTTCCTTAACCTATCAAGCATAGTTATTTTGAAGTTACTATTGACATCCCTGTGGCTCTCTGTTTATTTTTCTTGGTTTTGATCAGATTGATTTTTTTGTCTTCTCTTATTCCTCTTTATTTTTAAAAGATGTTATTTATTTAAAGACTGCATGGGTTGGGGGGAGGGGCAAGAAGGAGAGGGAGAGAGAGAGTTTCACTCTCTCTCAGCATGGAGCCTGAGGTGGGGCTGGCCTCATGACTCCAAGATCATGACCTGAGTCAAAATCGAGAATTGCAGGCTTCCCTGACTGAACAGCCCAGGTGCCCCTCCTCTTACTCCTCTTGAATTTGGATTGCGTGTCTGACATTGCATGTGTAACATTGTGGAGATAACTTCAGGCCTAAGAGAGATTTTACATTAGCTTCTTGGATATTTATTCCAGTTAAAGATTATCTGAAGGTTGACACCTAAAGGCCTATTTTCCCTTCCACTATTACTCACATTTTTCTAGTATTCTGAAAACAGCACCTCCGTTCTTTCCCTGTCACCTGTCCCAAATCTTTAATGGCTAGCCATTGTCTAGAGTTTATAACTTCAAATTATAGGGTTGGTATTCATAATTCTCTTAAATATGTTCTTTACTGACCTTTCCAATCTTATCTTCTGTTATTCCTCAAAACGCACTTTCATTTTGTGAATATAATTTATCTCGTGCTCTAGGGATATGCTCATGCACTTTCTCTTTCTGTGCCAGCGTTCTCCTGCCTGGAAAAGCGCTCTTCTTCTTCCAGATCTTCATCCTCTGCGCCTGGAAGGCCGACTCCCAATTTCCTCGTGTTTATGAAGTCTCTTTGTATAATCCAGTGCGGAGCATCCCTGGCCTCCTGCAGATTATTCCCTCACCTTTTACTTGGTGAGCGTAATGTGTTGGCTACAGTGCTGGTGCTGACAAGTGACTTAGGTTCCCAGCTAGGTGTAGGATGAATTCCTTATAGCAGGCACTTTGACTCTCTCACTTAATTATTTCTGCAGCATCTAAAATATTTATGTGTAATGGTTATGAATATAATAGTTATTTGTACAATACAAATGTAGTGTAAGCCTCCATGGTTTTTCTCATATCTGATAAGGCTCTTTGGTCCTGAGTGCATATAATATATTGAGTCAACATTTTTTCAGATTCAAGGGAGGTGAGAATTCTTTCTAAAAGGGTTCTCATGGACCCCGAGAGATAAAATAAATTGTTCAATTACAGTGATTCTTTAATCAAAACAAAAGCATTGGGCATAAATATATGATGTGTATACACACACACACTATGATAGTGTATATATTATGTGTGTGTATATATATATGCAATATTTTATACAGTATTATATGCTATATATTACAAGATGCATATATTCTTCAAATCTGCAAATGTTCAAAAAACCTGTCATCAGACTTTGAGGAGTTAAGTCTACAGATTCAGTGACAAACACTTGCTTCCTCGTTCCTATAGTACCAAACGTCACACATTCTCAATCCTTTATAAAAAGCCATATTGATTGCATGCCTTCAAAATAGTATTCTGGAATTCCAGGTTTTCGGAATTCCAGAAATTCGTCTAATTTTAGTAGCTAGAATAATAAATAACGCTAATAGCGGGTACTCTGGTGCTTTCTTACCCATCTCTTTGCCGCATCTCGTATTAGCAGCTGCTACATGTGTGCTGTGAGCATATTAATACCCTCTGGGTAGCTGTCTGTCCAGAGTCTACCGGTCCTGTGTCCTGAGCGGACAGCTCTGTGAGTGTTCTGTACATAGGCAGGAGCTTCTGGGGGTGGGGGGAGCTGAGCCCCTGTCGACTAGACCGTGAACTTGGTTATAGAGCTTTATACTGGCTTTGCTCCTCCCCAGGTCACCCCATCTTCCCTCATTCCTGCTTCCAGAAGTTATTTTCCATATAAACTACATCAGTCTGAGTCCTTGTCTGATGTTCTGTTTTAGGAAATCCAGATTAAGACTGTCAGATAGTTTTTGTTTTTGTTTTTTTTTAATCAGTGTAAGCACAGACAACAACTATCCGCATTTAACAGGTGTTTACTGAGGCCTGCAGCTTCCAGGCACCACTCAAGTTTCTGCTGGAGATAAAGCATGAAGAAAACAAAAGGTCTCCATTCATCAAGCTTCATCGCAGTGCAAATCGCAGTCAAGTCTCAAGTTCTGCCATAGTGAGTGAATCTGGATCAGGTCTGTAAAGGAGCACAATTGGAGAGAAAGACTGGAGAAGAAGTTAGAAAGATTCAGAGCCTGAGGTGGGGGAGCTGGAGTTGGTTCCTCCTACAGAGAGAAGCAGGAAGCCACCAGAGGCCTGGAGGGAGAGAAACATATTTCCGGTTTATTAAAAGTTGGGGCACCTGAGTGGCTCAGTCAGTTAAGTGTTTGCCTTCGACTCAGGATCCTGGGATTCTGGGATCCAGCACATTGGGGTCCCTGCTCCGCGGGGAGTCTGCTTCTCCCCCTCCCTCTGCAGCTGCCCTGCTTGTGCGCTCTCGAACTCTCTCTCTCTGTCAAATAAATAAACAAAATCTTTAAAAATAAAACAAAACAATCTGTTAATCTGTCACTATTTTTTATAAGGGTCAAACCTAGTTAATAAACAGATGCTTAATAAAGAGTTATTGATCTGTGTACAACTTCAAGTTGGAGTCCAGATTCTATTGCTTTCTTTGAACATGGAATCTAACTTCTCTGCACTTATTTCTACATATATAAATAAGGTTAATAAAAATACTGACCTCATAGGATTCTTGCGCAGTACAAATAAAGGACTATAAGTGAAAAGCACATTTTAAATTATAAAGCAGACATCAGTATCAGTTGTGGGGTTTCAAGTGCAAAAGAATATTAAAGTCAGGTTAGTAAGTGTGTGCGTCAGCCAAGTTCAAGGACCATGTGGAGGGTTCTATGACTCCTGAATCAGTCATATTTTGCTTTTCTCCTTCCAACTACCATACAGTTGGGTGGAAGCACCTCAATGGTCAAGCTACTTGTTAATTTTGACATCTGATACAGCGTTCTCAGTTTGCTGTGGCTTATAGTCCACGCCTAATCTGAAAGGTGCTGAGGTGTTTTTTTTGTTGTTGTTGACAATGACATTGTAAGTGTAAACACAAGAAAAGCAAGAAAACTGCCCTTTTAAGAAGAACTATATAATGGTATTCTTCTCCTTTGTAGACCATGGTGGAAAAGCCAGAGCCTCCCTGATGTAAAGCAGCATGGCTCTGTCACTCTGCATGTTTTCTTTCTTTTCCCCCTGCATGCTCGCAAATGCCAAATGACAAAAGAAAACAGTATCCATGTGAGCCATTGTCCTCGGAACTATTAGGCAAGCAAATGAGTGTTTCATAGACTTAACGTGACAATGAATTACACGTCCAAAACAGGTTGTGTGTGTGGCTTAGCAAAACAAAATTAAGAGTCATTCTAGGGAAGGACATTGCCACAGCTTTGGCATAATTAGGAATCATCATAATCAAATACAGGAAATTGGCACATCTGCTTTTCAGGCTGTTGATCCAACTGTGAGGCTGCCTGTGCGCACTGGCACGGGCGGTTCTGATGCATCTCGATGTGTTCTGCAAAGCTGTCTTTGCATAAATATTTACATAATTTTCTCCAAACGCCACTATAAGCAGTTGTCTTTTATCACTTTTTCTCCCTTGGGTTATTATTTCTTCCCATCCCTACTCCTGGTGAAGGAGTGATCACTTGTTATTCTGAGGATTTCTCTTTCTTCAAGAAAATCGTGGAACCTGAGAGTTTTAGAAAATGACACTGAGATGGGCGCAGTACGTTTCCTGGGGCACCTTTTCTGGAAATACGCAAAACGAAAAGCTAGACGCAGCCCACCTGTGGAGAGTGCAGAGAGCAGCAGGAGAGAAGTTGCAGGGAGAATCCAGTGGGGGTTTGAGGTTGATGAGGAACTCAAAGCCAGAGTAGCTGAAGTGGGACAGCTGGGCTCGGACCAGCGATCGCCCTTCCCCCACTCACTGGTATTAAAGGTTTGAAAAGCCTCCTACCGAAGTACTAGAAATACTAGTCGAGGAGTTCCTTCTCCTTCTGCCACTCAGTTCTGACAGTTTCCTCTTCCTAAAAATGAGCGAAAGGATCTCTTTTGTCTTTCCTGGTTTTGATGTTCTGTTTTACATTTTTGAAACTACATGTATTTTTATACATATTTTATATTTTTAAAAAAATTCAATTTAAAAAAACTACCATCTTGTCTCTTTTTCAAGCATTGTTTTGCTTTCCAAAGTACATACGCCTTCTAATTGTATTATTGTAAGTTTTATTAATAGCATCTAAACTGCAACAAATAAAATATTTGATAATATTCTAAGTATTTGTATGTATTCTTCAATGTGGTAGGCCTATTTGTTCTATGTTAACATGAGCCCTTCGCCTTTGATGCAGACTTTGGCAGACACATCCCAAGGATGTTTACATTTGGTGGTGATGTAGGATACATTTTCATAACCAAATGCTTGGAGGATTTACAATGGGGAATGGTATGTTCATTTTTCCTTCCAAAAGCGTTAGGAAGAAGCTGCTTTTCAACAATTTGGAACCAAGAAAAGAGAAGAGATTCTAACTAGAAACAGGCAAGAAATTCCCTTAATCATATCTCCCCCCCGATTTACATTAATATGCAGATTATGAAGTATTGTCAGTTTTCAGTTGTATGACTAGTTTTGTGTCAATTGAATGAGTGGGGTGTGTGTGTAAGGTGCTTATTTTTAACTTTTTGGTGAGCTTTACGTAGTTTGATTCCAGAGCATAAATCATTTATTGTCAATAAATTCTTCTGTTATATTATACCATATTGAATCACAAGAATCTCTTCAATAATATTAAAAAGGCCTTTTCCCCGTCTTAGTCTTCCATCCTTAGTGTTTTTTTCATTTGTTTGTTTGTTTTTTGTTTTTGAGAAGGAGAGAGAGTGTGCCCGTGGCGGGATGCGGGGAGGGGCAGCGAGAGAGGGACGGAGAGTCTTAAGCAGGCTCAGGTTGGAGCCCGTCGTGGGGCTCTATCTCAGGACCCTGATACCAGGACCTGAGCCCAAATCAGGAGTCGGGTGCTCAACTGACTGAGCCCCCAGGCATCCCGTTAGCGTATTGCTTTTTGTCTTCGTGCTATTTCTTCATGAACCCCAGGTAACTGTTGTAGCACCAAAAAATCAAAGTTAAGTAAAGGCTGAGAAGTGGGCTGTTTGAAGGCGTTGTGCTGAGGATCTAGTTTTGCTTTCTTTCAGTCTCTGCTCCTGGTATCTGTCTTACTTTTCCCACTCCCGATGCCAGACTTCTCCCTTCGCTTTTCCACATGAAGGGGTGAAGGCTCCTGTCAGTAGCCACTGGGGGCTTTCATTTTGCCTGCAGACACCTCGGGAGTGTTAGGTCCTCAGAATCATCCTATGAGTCGGAGTCCAAGTTAGGAATAAAGACGCGTGTCCAGAGTTTGGTCCATGGCTGTCCTGTACTGACAGCCCATTCAATCCTTTATAATTTTAGGGTTTATCCGGACTGTTTCTGTCTGATGCACTTGTGTACCTATGGATATTTTTAAAACCCTAAAAACCCTTGCATACCTATGGTGGTGGTGGTGCCATATCTGTATCTTTACAAACCATTCTTGTCCATCTAGTAATGAAATGTTGAAAGTTTCAAACTTTGGGGCACCTGGGTGGCTCAGTGAGTTCGGCATCTGACTGCTGATTTCAGCTCAGGTCTGGATCTCAGAGTAGTGCGTTTGGCCCTCACATGAGACTCCATGCCGAGAGTGGAGCCTACTTAAAAGAAAAAAATTTCAAACTTTATCTTTCTTTATAAGTCTGAGAACTCTAGATTTTACCTCTTTTTTTTTTTTTTTTTTTCTTTTGGCCGGGTCCTGGGAGTAAACACCTATGTTATGTCTTTAACTGGTCTTGGTTTGTGATTTGATTTACAAGCTGAGGAATTGTCAGCAACTTCTTTGATCCTATCTATAGCTCACAATCAGCTGGCAATTTTATATTTTTTCTGCTTGCATTTATCTAGGGCAAGACTTTTTTTAACTCCACATATGTCTTAGCATATTTGCATTTTATAATATAGTTATTATCATCCCTGTCTCTACTTAAAGTTAGTCTGAAAATATGTAATATGTACTTCAGAATTTGAGAGACAGCGTTATGTGGTGAAAAGAGCTCTTTGCCAGGAATTTAGTGTTTCTGTCCTGGAGCTGCAGTTTCTCATCTGTAAGTGAGGAAATTGGACTGAAGAAAATGTTAGTACACATTTATTGAGCAACTACCATGTGCCAGCAACTGTCGTAGGTGCTATTGAGAAAAAGAGACAAACCCTCAGAGCTTATGATATTGTCAGAAGAAAAGGCAGTTCATAATCAATTACAATAAATGATAAAAAGTCTCTCTTAGGAAATTCACAGAATGCTAAGGCTGGATTTATTTTTCTCCAGACAGAGTCAGGAAAAATTTCTTAGGGTAAACTACGTTTAAGATGAGAACAGAGTAACAAGTGGCAGTAAGACAAAGGGAAGTGGCGTACTATTAAAGACAGAAGTCTCCATATGGTATAAAAATACTATTATTGGGTCCTTTCCGCTGCATTTGTATAATAGTTGAGAAAATAAGATTACCTACTTTTTAGAAATATGCAACTTTGGGCTTGATCTCTAATGATAAATCCTTACTTATTTTTAATTTCCTATTATATTTTTCTTCTTCAAGAGCACCCTCTGGGCCTGCTAATTCAGAAAAAAAAAAAAGTTTGTAATTTGAGCTACATGATTGACATAAAAAAATGTCCAGGCTGGAAAGAGCCCACAGCACACTCAGTCTGGCCCTGCTCTTTTGCACGACTCTTCAAGACAACATTCAAGCGTCGTGTCTACTAGTCTCTCATGGCTGGTTGGCAGTCGAGCTTGCACCGAGTGTAGTTTCTGGTTCCTGGCTCAGGGATGTTTCATCTCTCTCAGGTTGTCTTTTTGTAACAAGAGGGTAAATAAATACGTATTTCCTTAGTATTTTATATCCAAGTACCAGGAGGAGAAAATTATAAAAAGGAATAGAGGCAGAAATGGAATGGGATGGTTTTTGGATTTATTTGTTTTGCTTTGTGTTTGGCTCCCCGGTTGGTGTTTTCATCACTGTGGTAGTTATGAATGTGTTCCTAAAGTTTAAAAAAAAAAAAAAAGCACCCATTCACTCTTGTTTTCTTCATGTTATATGTTGGTGCTAATTATATATCTGAACTCGTATTTTAATTGAGAAATAAGGATTGCTTTCACTTAGAAAAGCTAATATTAATTTGAATTTCTCTTTTTCCTAATGACATCTAATTTTTTGATAACATCATTTAAGTTAGTGATTTCTTTATTTGTATGCCAATTTGGTTGGCCACATAAGATAGGGTTTAGAGTTCAAATTCTGGCACAATTCTCGGTTCGTTCTGGACTCGGTATTTGTAAGTTGTGCGACTTTAGGCAAATAAGGTAGCTGTTCTCCATAGTCCTATTTCTTTATCTGTAAAACAGAGATGAGATTGTGATGGGGATTTAATGAGAAAGTTTATGTAAAACATTTAGCCCAAGCCCAGAAAAAGATTCACTATATGTCAGTTGTTATTATTGTTATGATTTATAAAAAGACATGTTTTCAGTAAAAATATGGTTGGAGGTGTTCTTCAGAAACACTGCTCACAGGAGGATTTGTCAAAGCAAATTTTAAAAATTTTACATTTGTGGAATGGACCAAACTAGTTTTGATATTGATGTTACCACTGCTGTTGCTGGAAACCAGATTTAGTTTATGGGTCTTGGCTGCCAGATGAATGAAGTGGAGAGCCAGTTTTGTGCAAGTGGGCCCCACATGATTCCTGGGAGTGTCCGGAATGTGAGGAAGGCGCAATGTGTGTTACTGTTGCTAATTTCTCTTCCTGCCAGAAGTGACATTATCCAGATAGCTTGGCTCAGGCTGGTCATCCCACCCTGCTGGCAGCAGGACAACTGCGAGACAGAAACAAACAGCCTGGGCCAGGCAAAGTAACCCCCTGGGAAATATGGGAAGGGTTACAGATCACTCCTGGAAAGACAGAGAATACAAGGAAGAAGTTTGGGCAAAAATGTGAGAAACTAAAATTGAAGTAGATCAACCCCATGGGATTCCAATTGGAAAAGGTGGGATGATACATTGGAGATATTAATCAGGCTTTTCTTGGCATTTTCCGTTCCTACTGTCCTTTCCCCTAAGCTCATCCTCACCCCTTCCGTCTTTGTGGACTGGACCGGTGGACACATGCCCCGCAGACAGGCAATGCTGAGAACCAGATTTACCCGTCCTTTCTCTACTCCTTCCACATATACGCACGTCTTGGTGCTGAAGAAGGCCCTCTGATGGCAGACGCGCCCTGGAAAAAAGGGACTTGAGGGACTTTCTACTCCAGTAGAAATTTAGCAGCTAGAACTAAGGGAATAATACGAACTTCTTGAACATCTAAGTTTGAAGAGGAGGTTCAAATGTGAGGCGTATATACATTTTTAAAAAAAGATTTGTTTACTTTGGGAGAGAGAAAGAGAGAGCATGTGGACGCATGTGCACGGGTGCAAGCAGTGGGAGGGGCAAAAGGAGAGGGAGAGGGAGAACCTAAACAGGCTCATGCCCAGCACAGAGCCTGACATGGGGCTCCATCTCAGGACCCCGAGGTCATGACTTGAGCTGCAATCGAGAGTTGGATGCTTAACTGACTGAGCCACCCAGGTGTCCCTGAAGCACATATAAATTATATATATATATATATGTATATATATATATATATATTCTCCTCTTAAATTTCCAGTGTCCATCCAAAGTAGACCGTAGGTAAACTATCTTTAAAAGGATTCATATTCTCATAATAATATTAATATTATTTTGTTGTCTACTCTGATGTCTGTCCACCTGGTCCCGAGACTCCTTGATTGCCATAATTTCAAGCCGGAAGATGATCCCTTCGACTCAGGGAGAGTCATGTATGTTGACTACCTTGGACTCAGCTGTCTTTGCCTTCCATAACTCCTACAGCCCCAGCTGACCAACACTGACCCACAGGTAGAGACATCTTACCCCCTATCCTGCAGGAAGCACTTATAGAAGATGAGAACTTCCACCCTCAGCAACCTTAAAGATTTAAGGGTCAAAATTGTTCATGGGGAAAAGGATGAGAACAAACACAAAAGAAATGCTGCTAAGATTCAGAGTCCTTCCACCTTGCGCTCCCTGATAAATTCCTGAGACACGCAGAGTGTGATCTTCCTTGAGGAATTCGTGGCTACCTTAATGTTGATATTTCATTAAAGACTAAAAACAACTTTATCGTGGCAATAGCTAGCCCTCCTACATTTTGGAGCTCTTGCTTTCAACTTGCACAATTCCTTAGAAACTGATGTAATCCCTAAACCCCCATGAACTGAGAAATTAATAATCAGTCACTCTTCACAATCCCGGGGCGGCTCTTTCTGCCCATGGGTCCTGTCCCAATGCTATAATAAAGAATCTTTTGCACTGGGGAAAAAAAAAAAAAAAAAAGTTTCATACCCTTGCAGCACTTGTGGACGAGGAAGTATGAGGGAGTTTCTCGGGAGGATTTCACTGCTCTTCCCTATGATCACGAATCATAATCGATTCCTGCCGTACTGAACTAAACCTCCGTCGTGGTCGTTGGGGTGTGGGCCTTCGTGGTCATCCGTTCAGCAAACATCAACTGAGCAGCCATTGTGGGTCAGGCAGCACGCTTAGCACTGGGCATCCACTGACGAGAAGCAGATACGGTCTCCAAGGAGACCTCTAGGCAAGTAGAGGAGCTAAAATTCTCTGTGAAATAGTAGTGACAGATCTTAGATCTCAGAAGTAATTTTCACACAAGGTTATTCAACTGTTGACTTAAGTGGAATGGATAATCTGAAATTTCCTCTCTCAACCAACATCCCCTTTCTCTAAATAGCGCTGGAGAGGGCCAGGATCCTGGGAACACTGTGGGCAAGTGTGCTCTCATTGGTTGATCTGGCTTGCTAATTCGGAGTATAAGACTTCACCTCTCAATCACTCACTTAACATTCCGGTACATTTTTGGAACAACAGATAATTTTGGAAGCTGCCAAGCAGACGGAAGAATGGTAACTGACTTAGCAGATCTAGGAAAGCTGAAACCTAAGCCTACCAATAAACTAATTAAAACCGCTGAACCCTGGAAAGGCTCCCAAATTGAAGCCACCAGGTGCTTCCGAAGGTGGGAATGCAGGGCAGAGCTGAAAGCAGGACGTGGGTTGACAGGATAATAGGGAGGAGCTGCCGGTGCCTGTTTATTCCCACTTTTTCCAAGCAGAAGCCTGAAGGTTAACGGGTTGAATTCAGGCATGTTTCGCTTTTGGAGGTACGGGGGACAGTTAAATGCGGATATGCTGGGAAGATACCATAACAAAAATGGGGAAAATGTGAACGTCTATATTCTCAAAAACGAGACCTCAGAAACCTTTTCCATGGGGTTCCTAATGCCCAGAATATTGAAGGCTCAATTTATAGTCCTTAGTCAAGAGACTGTAGGATTTTTCTGTGGAAAAACATAGCTCATGAGAAAAACCCTACAGATCTTGTTAGGAATGCAGCTTTATGGAATGGAAAATGGGGAAAGGAAATATTTGCATGTGAGGCAGTGGTGCGGGGAGTTAAATCCCATCTTTCATAGCAGGTAGTCGCTAGTGGAGAATCGGGATATATCACAAGAAGCGTGTCATTGAAAATAGAGCGGTAATACCAGAAAACAGTGCTGACATATTTGAAATGGGTTTATCAATTTTCTTCCTTCCATCAGGAGCTGGGAGTTAGGTAGGTAAAAGAGAAATGTTTTCCTCTAAAAAAAAATATATATATATGTATATATATATATATATTTATTTATAAAGACAATCAGTAGAACACCATGTAGTCAAATATCTCGATTCAAGTTTTAGCTCCCCTGCCTATGATCTCTGTGACCTTGGTCATGTTGTTTACATTTTCTGAACTTTAGTTCTCTCCTTGGTAAGTGGAAAAACAGGAATAAGCAGAAAGGAAGCAGTCGATAAGTAATACCTACATTTTAGGGTTGTTTTGAATATTAAATGAGATAGTATATTTAAATACTTAGTGAGGTACACAATAAAGCTTAACTAATACTGTTATGACAATACTTTGTGAGTGATGTGAGTGAAGAAAAAGTGACCTCTGA
This sequence comes from Mustela erminea, assembly GCF_009829155.1. Lineage (NCBI taxonomy): Eukaryota > Metazoa > Chordata > Mammalia > Carnivora > Mustelidae > Mustela > Mustela erminea. The sequence goes on along the minus strand of NC_045615.1, from coordinate 162,672,678 downwards.
GTAAGGAAAGGAAAGGAAAAAGTATTTGGCTCTGAGTAAACACACACACACACACACACACACACACACGAGTGTGTAAAAAGAGGGGGAGGTGAGTGGGTGTGGAACAAGGTTAAAAGAAAGAGTGTCAATTCTAGGAAGAAAGATGAGAGAGAAATTCTCTAAATAATCTTTTGCTGTCCCGCTGTAGCCCTTTTGTGGAACTAGGGGGCATATAACAAATCCAGAGTATTTACAGAGTCCTTGCAATGTGGACGGCACTATTTTCAACTACAAAGTACATCGTTGCTGTATTTCATAAAAGTGCCTTCACTTACGTCTTTTCGCTTCATTTTCATAATTGTCCTGTAAAAGAGGTAGGATAGCAAGTCACGGTTGGTTTATTAGGGGGTAAGAAGTGAGGAAGAGTGGTAAAAAGAAAAGGAAACTGTACAAATTGCCCAGATATTAGCATAGCTATGGAAGCAAGATAGAGGTAATAATTTTGCTGCAGCTCCCTATTTTTATAACTCAGAGTGACAGTGTGTTTATTAATTTTCAGTGAGAAGTACAGTCGCCAAATGAACTAAAATACTGGTATCACCTGGTTTGTACATTCCCTCTCACGTTTAAAAAAAAAACCACAACACATTTCCATGGAAATGCAAATGAGTTGATAGAAATGCAATCAGAACAGATACGGGATGTTTTAAATGGCTGATATCGGCAGATTATGACACGTGATGTCCCCCAACACACCGTAAGGGTATATTTGCCAAGTAACCAGCGTGTCCCTGTCAGCTGGCCGAGTCACCTTCGTCTCTGGGTGGTGCGGGAAGTACACCGACAGAACCGTGTTCCCTGACTCCATGCAGGCCATCTGGTGACACTGATTCTTCAGCTCCGCCGGTGCAGTTGGTTGGGGTACAGCCTTCCCTTACATAGAGTCACATTCCAGGCATGCCTTCTTGATGAGTATTATGTATTTTAAATGACAGTTGGAAAACTCAGTTCTGCAAGGATTGAAAATGAGTAATATACCCATATGGTTTTCTCATAGTCTTCTAAGTACATTAAAAGAAAGCCCAACAATTAACTAGAATGAACTTGAGTTCATTTTGGTAAGAATGAAGCTAAAGATGATTAATCTATTGGATCAAACAAATATGGCAGGAGAAGCGTAGGTGCTGGTGTCAGAGTGTAGAATGCAGTCTGGGATATTCTTTGTAATGCATGTGTATTTAAGATACTATCTAACTCTTTGAATCACCACCCTTATGTTGGAAGCTTTGTTTGTCTTAGCTAGTGAAATGTCACTTCAACAAAACCAAAAGAATTTTAAAAAATACCCACATGCTTAGAAAGCAGAAAATAGCAAAATGTGGGAAAAAAGTCATCTTTGCAAGGAAAGGTCGGCAGAAACATATGGATCTCAAGTGAAATTAAAATAAGGTTTCTGTACAGACTAGATACTGTGGCAGATAACGATGCCACAGGCCAGACAGAAGGTTCCCAAGGCCCCAGGCTGCTTTCTTACTTCTGCTCGGCTGAAGACTTTATCCAACATTATTTTGGTGATAACACTTGTTATACATCCTCTGGATCTTCAGATGCTAAATCATCCCGTATTAGACTTCATCCAGGAAACCTAAAGGCCAACCATATTTCATCATTTCTTAAGTTTCAGTGATTATAAAACAGCCATCTGTACATGTCTGGAAGCATATTTTTATTTGGGTTATTATTTGATAATGTACAGACAATCCAATCTCCAAGCCTCCCTAATGTGTCTATTTAAAAAAAGTACATAGGAAATTTTTAAGTGGCTATTTTTTATATTTATATTCTATTTAGTTGAAATGTACAGAAGACTTTTTGCTCCATATTAAATAGGAAAAGAATAAGTAATTACATAGAATGACAAAGAATATCTTCTTGGAAAATGATTTGACTGTATTATCTCATCGATTTTTTTAATTAAGCAAAGTGCCCATGTGCTTGGAGTTGGAGATCATATATAAGCATCCTATAGAGAAGGCTCTTCTGGGACTTTTCACTTAAACATACTCCTTTACTTTTCTTTAATGTTAATCATTACCTATCAATATCTATTAGATGCTTTTTATTACCAATCAGATTCAAAATAGGAAGAGAGTGAAACTTTAGATGCCATGAAAGTAGTTTTGCAATTCAGTCCTAGTCAAGGATCCCTCGCCTTAACTACAGATCTTGGAGCTTACACCGTCAGAAACACCTGACCCTAAGCTGCCTGTAGCAGACGCCTGGCTGCTGACATGAGATGCTTACTCTTTGAGATGGAGGCAGATATGCAAGTAGCTTTGGCCAATTTGGAGATGAGGTAGAATGGTAATACAAATTTGTTAGTGATCCAAATATCAGTGTGAATTTAAACAATCAGATTGTTTTCTTCTAGAAGGAAAGCTGGAAGAGCTTGTTTGTCTAGAGCAAGGATGGCAGGAAGCGAGGCCAAGAGCAGCCGCGATGGCGCGTGGTGGGAATGGGAAGCGGGACGCAGGTCCGGGGAGAGCGGGAGAGTGCTGCTTGGGGTGATTCGATACCAGTCAGGTTCCCAGCGGGAAACAGAAAATATTCAAACTGGATAATCCAAATAGTTTATACAGGACGGGGAATGACTAGGTCAGGAAGGAGAAGATTCCAGAAGCAGAGACCTGTGCAGAGAGAGCCACCTGTAGAAGTTGTGCCCTTCGGTGGGGAGACCCTGCAGAGCAAGGGCCAAGGCACAGTGGAAAGCAAACTGCATGTGGCGTCCATCAAACGTCCTGAACTTGGGCGCCTGCGTGCCTCAGTCAGCTGGGCGCCTGCTAGTCAGCTCAGGTCATGATCCCGGGGTCCTGGGATGGATCCCTGCATCGGGCCCCCTGCTCAGTGAGGAGCCTGCTTCTCCCTCTCCCTCTGTCACTCCCCCTACCCCCCTCCCCGGCCACTTGGGCTCTCTCTCTCTCAAATAAATACATAAAATCTTAAAAGGGAAAAAAAAAAAAAAAAAAAAGACTGGAACCGAAGTCTCCGCTCTGTGATGTACGATAGCTAAGCCTGGATTTTGGTGCCTCTGTTTTCTCGTTCAGGAAAGATGATCTTTTCCAGAAAATGATTGTGAGGGTCAGATTGTGTAATTTGTATAAAAGCTACAAATGCCAAGCCTGACAGAGAAGGAGGGTTGAAAGAAATGAATGTTTCATCCCAAGAGGATGCAAAACGTGAAGGCACAGGTAAGAAGAAAGGAAAACCTTCTCTGTCTGAGGCAGGTCCGAAGGCTAATACACGGGGAGTAACCAGTCTACATGCATGTGCTCGCGGACACGGTTCACACAGACGTGGTAGGTATGCGACCACGAAGGCAGCAACGCTGGGATCAGAGGACAGAGAGGGAAGGGGACGTTACCTCCTCTTCCCCCCAAAATCCAAAACTTCCCGGAAGCATTAGGATCAAGAATATTCAGCACCTATTTTGCTAGTGGAAGTCTGACTAAGGAGAGAGACAGTCATACAGATACAATCACAGGGTTCATCCCCTCCCATACTGGAAATGGAATAGCCCGTAGCTTTTAGCAAAGCGGTGATTGCAAATATTTGGTCATATTTCTTCAAGAATTTATTTCATATTCACATATACATTTTTAGTCTGCACAGGACACTTAAAAACACTATTTTCCCCCTCCTTTTCCCCTGTGGAACCAGCTTTCAGTTTAAATTCCAGCATATAGTAATGTATGAAGAATGTCCATGCCCTTTACCTCCTACAAGATACTCTAGTAAGAAGAATGACTAGTTAAAAGGGATGATACACTTCTTAAATCTGCATCAGGGAAAAGAGAAATTATTTGTTTGATCTCATGAGTTTGGTATTGTGTTGTGATAGCATCTAACATGAATGCAGTTTAAAATTCTATGTGAAGTCCCTCTGTTTGGACTGTCAATTCAGGGTGGAAAACCGTTTTGTTAGAAGTGTCAAGAGTATGATGAGTGGTGAAGATATCAGCTGTGTTAGCTGATTTTTTTGACTGCCACATGATTCTTCTTGTACTGTATCATGTATGAACAAAAAAGGCATTAATTCAAAGACTAGAAATTCAATGAGTTTTAAACTAATCACCTCAAGGTGCAATGAATTTATCAGCAATATCTTTTACATATTGATGTCTGTGCATACTCCGCTCCCTTGGTTTATATTCAGTATTTGTGCCACAGAAAGAAAATCATTAATGAATGCCTTTAAAATGCAAATTTGTCAAGGTCAGAGTTTCAAAAACAGAAGCTTGTTGGTTGAACCATGTTCTGCATTTTATTTCTCTTCAGTAGTTGGTTGGATTATCAATCAAAACATTGACTATAATTGTTTAAAAATTAATTTGTAAAAGCCATTTTCAGCCTTTCCTTTGTATGATGTGAGAGGAGATAGGACAGGTTGGTATGTACAGTATAGGTTTTGCACTTGGTGGAACTGAGGTATTCCAAAGAACGTAGCTGAAAGTAGAATTTTTTTTAGTTTTTTTTTTTTTTAAATTTCTTTCAGCGTAACAGTGTTCATTGTTTTTGCACCACACCCAGTGCTCCATGCAATCCGTGCCCTCTATAATACCCACCACTGGTACCCTGACCTCCCACCCCCCCACTTCAAACCCCTCAGCTTGTTTTTCAGAGTCCATAGTCTCTCATGGTTCACCTCCCCTTCCAATTTCCCCCAACTCCCTTCTCCTCTCTAACTCCCCATGTCCTCCATGCTATTTGTTATGCTCCACAAATGAGTGAAACCATATGATAACTGACTCTCTCCGCTTGACTTATTTCACTCAGCATAATCTCCTCCAGTCCTACCCATGTTGCTACAAAAGTTGGGTATTCATCCTTTCTGATGGAGGCATAATACTCCACAGTGTATATGGACCACATCTGCCTTATCCATTCGTCCGCTGAAGGGCATCTTGGTTCTTTCCACAGTTTGGCGACCGTGGCCATTTCTGCTACGAACATTGGAGTACAGATGGCCCTTCTTTTCACAACATCTCTATCTTTGGGGTAAATACCCAGGAGTGCAATTGCAGGGTCATAGGGAAGCTCTATTTTTAATTTCTTAAGGAATCTCCACACTGTTCTCCAAAGAGGCTGCACCAACTTACATTCCCAACAACAGTGTAAGAGGGTTCCCCTTTCTCCACATCCTCTCCAACACGTGTTGTTTCCTGTCTTGCTAATTTTGGCCATTCTAACTGGTGTAAGGTGGTATCTCAATGTGGTTTTAATTTGAATCTCCCTGAGGGCTAGTGATGATGAACATTGTTTCATGTGTCTGATAGCCATTTGTATGTCTTCGTTGGAAAAGTGTCTGTTCATATCTTCTGCCCATTTTTTTAATATTATTGTCTGTTTTGTGTGTGTTGAGGAGTTCTTTATAGATCCTGGATATCAACATTTTGTCTGTACTGTCATTTTGAAAGCAGAATTTTTGCAAAGGGAATCACGTTTCCTTGATGACTCTCTCTACAAAAGAGGCGTTCTGGGTTTTTGTTGTTGTTGTTGTTTTTGTGGAGGACACCTTTTGAAGTATCTTCTTAGCACCCCATCTCTAGGAAATGTCCTCTCACCACCTGGCATGGGGCCCTGTCAGCCGTGTGATGTTTCATGGTTGGTTACATGTTCATGCCTCTGAACTTGAGCTGTGGTCCGTGGTGGAAACCTGCTCCAAACTAAATCAGTACAGCAAAATCTTCTTGCCCGAGAATCTGAAATTGGGACCTGGACTTTCCAGGCAATACTAGTCCCATTCATGGGTGCCACATTTTATAGCTTAATAGTGTTTCCTTTTGTCTCTACCTGGTTTACATTGGTATCTGTTACTATAACCAAATTACCTCTTTCTTGGGATGAGCCTCATGGATTGAATTCAAGACTGGTTTAGAAATGGCAGGCTTACTGTTTACCACCAAGGCGCCCTGGGACCCTACTCCAAAACACATGTTCTTTCCTCTGTGCCGTCCCATCCACAGCTGCTCAGGCTTGCACCTTATCTCCAGATGACATACATTTCTCTGAGGCACAGAAATTCTCTTATCTTTCCACTGAGAGTGTTAGTCTTCTGATTTTACTGTTAAATTCACAGTTTTGAATGAATCTAGGCTGTAGTCTTTCACTGAAGACAAGGTAGAAAGCAATAAAATAATACTAAATTGTATCTATTTTTTATTATTAATTATTTTTAAACATATAATGTATTATTTGCCCTAGGGGTACGGGTTTGTGAATCATCAGTCTTATACACTTCACAGCGCTCACCATAGCACATACCCTCCCCAGTGGCCATCACCCAACCTCCCTCTCCACATCCTCCTCCCCTTGGCAACCCTCAGTTTGTTTTGTGAGATTAAGAGTCTCTTATGGTTTGTCTCCCTCCCGATCCCATATTCCTTGACTTTTTCCTTCCCTACCCCTCAAACCCCCCACTCTGCCTCTCAAATTCCTCATATCAGGGAGATCGTATGATAATTGTCTTACTCCGATTGACTTATTTCGCTCAGCATCATACCCTCTACTTCCATCCATGTCTTGCAAATGGCAAGATTTCATTTCTTTTGATGGCTGCATAGTATTCCATTGTGTATATATACCACATCTTCTTTATCCATTCATCTGTTGTTGGACATGTAGGTTGGCTATTGTGGACATTGCTGCTATAAACATCCAAGTGTATGTGTCCCTTTGGATCACTACATTTATATCTTTGGGGTAAATACCCAGTAGTGCGATTGCTGGGTCATAGGGTAGCTCTATTTTCAACCCTTTGAGAAAGCCGAAGTTGGTGGCATCATAATTACAGACTTCAAGCTCTACCACAAAGCTGTCATCATCAAGACAGTATGGCACTGGCACAAAAACAAACACATAGATCAATGGGACAGAATAGAGAAGCCAGAAAAGGACCCTCAACTCTATGGTCAACTAATCTTCGACAAAGCAGGAAAGAATGTCCAATGGAAAAAAGACAGTCTCCTTAACAAATGGTGTTGGGAATATTGCACAGCCACATGCAGAAAAATGAACTAAATTTTACCTATTTTGAGAACAGTTTTAAGGGCTCTTGGTTCTTCAGTGTCTCTCCCCTCTAACTTGTCTTAGCTGTAACAACCTGAGCATTCTTCCAAAGCACAGCATTATTTAGGGGACCCTGGGTGGCTCAGTTGGTAGAGAATCCAATTCTTGATCTCAGGGACATGAGTTCAAGTCCCACATTGGGTATGGAGCCTACTTAAAAAAGAAAACAAAAAACATAAACAAAAACCCACTTTATTTATAAGAACAGATGGTGGGTAGGATTGACCTGAAATACTCTACATATTAGACTCCATCCAACTTTGCTTTGCTTTCTACTCTCTCCTCTCATGCACTGAGTGCTTAACTGAAATTAAATTTCTGTGTCCTCTAGGTGCTCTGCACATTCATTTTTCTATGCTTCTGTTCCCTTGGATGGGGGCTGGGGTGGGGCATGGGGACACTGTCATTTCTCCAAGGACATTTCCTGTACAAAATGCTGTTATAGCAACTTGAAGATGATATGTAGTCATACTACTTGTTAAGAGTATGATGACAGTAATCCAGAGAAAGCATAATAAAATGCATGATTAAAACACAATCCTAATACTACGGATAAGAAGTAGGACCATGAGACAGATAAAGAAGGTAGTCAAAAAGTTGTGCTTATTTTTAAAAATATGGTTACTCTTCCATTCATCTCAACTGTTGAGGTCAACCTTCTACCATCCCCACCCTCAGGTAGAAGCTGGTTATGTCTTTTCTTCCTACAGTTTCCTTCCCTTCATCTGTATTAATCTTAAAAGTGCTACGCATCTTTCAAGATGTAGTTTAAATTTTATTAGCTCTGATCTCTCTAGCTAAGAGTGATTTCTCATTCCCTGGAATTCCTTACAAACCATCACATCATTTTAATCTTGGTATTATGGTTATTTGTGACGCAGGAAGGACGTTAGGGTTTGAAGCCAATGACCAAGAAAGAGTTCTTGAGACACCTTTGGTGCAAAAAGGTGGTTTTATTAAAGCACAGGGACAGGACCTGTGGGCAGAAAGAGCTGCACCGGGGTGGCGAGGAGTGGTCCATTATGTACTTTCAAAGTTGGGAGGGGATTAGGGACAGCATAGGAAGCAAGGTTGGGAAAAGATCATTTATTACTGTCTAATAAAGCCTTAGTCATGAGACCCTTTAGATGTTTATGAATGGGTCATATGCTTTGGTGGTGATTGACTTAACGGGATCCTGTGGGTTGGGCTAGGATTGCTTTTGGCCCTTGGCAAAGTATTAACATCAAGGCAGCTGAGTTCCTAGAGGAATGTCACTCTGCCTGTTGCAAGGACTTGTCAGTGGGCTACCCGTAGTAAGGAAAGTTAATAATTTTTCTTTTGCATTTGTTTCCCACTTAACTTGTTTAAGTATCTTAGTTTGATAAGTAAAAGATGTAACTATAGGATCTCTCTTAATGGGCTCCAGGTACCCCAAGCGTTGGTGCTTCGTAGAGAGCAGGCATTAAAGAGTTACGTGATTGATGAATTTTAAAACTGTAAAATTGAATTTCTTTGGTTGAAGCTGCCTGTATTTCATAAAGAAATATTCGCTCTGTAGAAAGATCAGGGTCAGAAGCAAACCTCTGGTTTAGTTACCTTTAAAAATACCCTCAGGCACTTGCAGTCCAGCGCTGTTGAACTTAAGTTGGTATTTTTGCTAGCCAAATTTGCTGCACATGAAACCCATTGGCCATTTGGGGATTGACAACTTTCCTACTGCTCCTTTCAAAGAACTTCCCAAGAAAACTGGGATAGATAATCTATGTGCCATATGTGCTGTTAAAATAAAGTTGGATATGCACTAATCAAGCGGTTTCCATGAGAAACACAAGGACTCAAAACTATGAAAAATCTTTTTAATTGTAGTACTTATGGTAGGCACTCCAAATAGAAAAATTACATTTCAAACTTTTTTATCTAAAAAAAATAGTTTATACCAAAGCTTAAATATCTTGGAGCAGAAACACTATGGCTGTTTAAATGTTATATAAAAAAGTTTGAAACAAGCAAAAAAAAAAAAAGTTTTCTTTTTCATGTTGCCTACAAATCTTTAAGTTAGTGCTTAGTTTAAAAGAGCATTTCTAAAAAAATTTTTTTGTTTTATGAAAATGGTAGAGACAAAGGTATAGGGTGTCCCTCTTCCATGACAGATTGTGGGCGAGAAAACAAGGACAAACTTGAAACAAACAGATTAGCTAAGAACGTCGTCATTTAGACGTTGTCCTTAGGTGTAACTCCCAGGATCATCCGCTGGTTGAAAACCCGAAAGGTTGATCAAAAAGACAATGTTGCTAGAAGCATCTTAAAAACTATTAACCGTTATCCACATTTGTTTCTATTGTTATTTTCCAAGTGTGCTATTATTATAACACCTCATAAAATAAATACTACAAAGAGTTTAAACTCTTCTAAGGTACTCTGTATGGGAACCTCTTAAAAGTAGGAGTAAACATGCAGCTTGTCTGTTTCAAGTAATCTGGGAGGAGCAGATTGAAAGGTTACTTATGTCCTTTGCAATTTTAATCATTCCTAGCTGTAAATCGTTTCATTTCCCTTCTGAGTTGTCAGTTTCTATCTACAGTCACTCCCGTTCTTTGAATTTGTTATTTAAAATTCCTACTTCTGTGTCCATAAGTAGCTAAAAAGATTTGTACTTGTCTTGCAAGATTCTCAGAGTAGATTGAATCTTCTTCTTCTTTTAAAATCGAATTTCTCTTTTCCCTCCAGAGTCTGAGTTTACCCAGGAGGGGAATGATATCAAATAAGAGCGATGGATAATTTAAAAATTCCCAATTTCTTATCTCATTTCTTCCGTTTATAACCTTTTACCGTAATTATAAATGGCAGCAAAATGACTAACTTAAGGTTCATAGAGATTACAAGGTGTTAGAAATTGTAGATGTCTTTGAAAACAGAATCTGCTGTAGCTACTTTATTATTTTTTTGTAGTTTTTATTTTTTAAAGACTTTATCTATGTATTTGTTAGCGTGAGAGAGCACAGGCGGGCAGAGCGGCAGACGGAGGCCGAGGGAGAAGCAGGCTCGGCCCAGCGCGAGGGGCCCGGGCGGGGCTCAGTGCCCGGACCCTGGGATCACGGCCTGAGCCGAGGCAGGCGCTGCACCGACTGAGCCACCCGGGTGCGGCTGCGGCTGCGTTAGGTGAACCGGACTTAAGGACGGGAAGGGGCTCGCGGTCGTTCGGGTTGAAGACGGAGGGTGAAGGCCGGGCGCCAGGAGCAGCCCTAGAGCGGGGCCGCGGAGCCGCCCGACCCGCCGGACATCAGGGAGGGTGTGAGCCTGGACACAGGCTCGTGACCCCCGACGCCGGCTCGTGACCCCCGGGGCTACCTCCTGCACACAACGTGGTCACGACCTGCACCGAAAGGACAGTCCGTGCCCTGCCCCTCTCCTCCCGCAGCCCGGTTCTGACTCAGGCCGGCACCAGCGACCACGGTGGGTTCTGGACCCGCACAGAACCTGCCTCCGAGGCCGCTCAGAAAAGGCCCATCTGACGCGCTTCCTGGCCTGCGGGGGCCGCGGTCGGGGGCGGGTTAGACCCGCGTTGCCGAGCGCCGTCGTGGGGTCCCCCATTCGGTCAACTCGTGTCTCCTGCTTCTTCGATTCTCACTCCCCGAGGGGCATGCGGGGTCACGGCGGAACGACTAGGATTCGAACGTCGGAACATGAGTCCAGTCGAGTCAAGAAGACCCCGGGACGTCGGGGAGTGACCATCTCCCCATGTCCTTCTCCGGAACGTCCGCATCTGACGGTGACGAATGTGCCTCCCTTTTCCGTTGACCGGGTTTGTCTGTCCTGCTGTGTCGCCACCATCGTGTCACCGTTGCCCACTGTTGTGTGTCATCCCCGACGTGACACCGTTGCCCACGTCCCTCCACACGGACACCTTCGCCCACGCGAGTTCTGGCCTCTGACTCTCGGGTCCCGCGGCCGCACTGCCTGGCGCTTCCCGCACCGACGCGGGCTCTATGCGGAGGGCGGGCGCCTGCAACACGGTCCTCCGTGTCCTGCTCGAGGCTCGGCCCCGTGTGCGGAATCCTCCCGCGCCGCTGCTGCTTGTACCCCGCGCCCCGCTGCCGGCCGCCCTCTGCCCCGCTCCGGCTCCCGCGTTCTCCGCTCGCCCTGTCCACGCGCGGACACCCCGACCTGCGCCGACACCCCGACCTGCGCCGACACCCCGACCTGCGCCGACACCCCGACCTGCGCCGACACCGGGCGCTGAAGTCCAGCCTGGGCTCCGGCTCTCCACGGTGGGCACCGCCTTGTACAGACAGTGTCCTGCTTTCACGTAGGCTCAGAGACCTCACACTGGCCTGCACCGCCTTTACACACACACTCACGCTTACACACACACACACACGCACAGTCACACTCTCTTACACACACTCACTCGCACACACTTGTACACACACGCACGCACACTCACACACACGTGCTTATACACACACACTTGTACACACACACTCACGCACACTCACGCTTACACACACTCACACACACCCTTCTCACCTGGGCCGTTCTTCGACTCCTCCTTTCGGCCACTCCCTCCCACATGGACCTGTCCCTCACCCTTCTCCGGCTCCAGGACCCCTGCGCCGGAGGGACAGTCCCCAGGCGGCCTGGCTTCCCACGCCCTGCGCCTGCTGCTGCAGCTCCGGGCCACCCGCCACCACCTGCTTGCCCCCACCATGGCTTGTGGCCCGAATTTTCCTGTAAAGGAACGGAGGGGAAGAGAAAGAACAGACACACTAGGACACCCGGAATGTGGGGGCAGGAAAGTGGGGTACGGACGAGGTGAGACTCAGAGGCACAGGCGTGTATGTGAGGACCCGGTGACTGTCACGGTTCCTCCACAGCACCGAACACCAGGGGCCCCGAGGGGCGCGGAGGACGAGCCCGTGCTGCTGCTGTCCCGGGCCTCAAATCCCACGGACATGATCTCTCATTGGCACTTGTTACGTAGGCGATTAATGGTACTGACTTCACAGTTGGGAGGGGAAATCGCGTTGAAGCGTGTGGTGTGGGAAGACGGAGGACTTCTGGACAAACTCCACTGAGGGTTGAGAAACTGGTCTGGAGAAGAGGCGAGGCAGTTCCGTGACTTGCATTCCAGGACTCCTGTCTGAGCCTGACCTAGTTTGTGAGGGTCTGACATCGCTCATGAGGGAAGGCCTTTCTCAGCCACGCTGCCAGGTAGCCTGGATTTTTGTGGATGTTCCGGGCTCTGTGGCTGCAGCACAGAGATTCCTGCTCCGGGACTGAGGCACTCATTCGCCACAGCCAGGAGCCCGGCTGCTGGCAGCTCCACGCTGAGCTCCTTGTCCTGATGCCCTAAGCAGAGGGAAGCTTCTGTGCCCAGGGGTATGCTTCCTCGGTAGGGGCGGCCCACATTGAATGACTGGTCCCCGAGGGGACACACAGCCCTGGCCCCGTTGCCTCCATCAATTCAGGACAACTGTAAGAGACCATCCCAGCTCCAGAGCTCCTGGGGGTTGGCTAGGCTTCCTCGGCAATCACGCGATGGTTCGATGGTTCCGCTTTCCTTCTGACCATTCCGACCCGCTGCCCTCGCCCTCCAAGTTTTGCTTTGGAGAGAGCGCGCTCCAGCATACCTCCTGCCCGCAACTCTCAGAGTCTCAGGCCTGTTTCTGGGAAACGGGGTTTCAACACATGTCTTGTCCCAAATGCAGACCCTGTTGTCATGCGGAGGGATGTTGACTTCGTAGCAATCACACTTCCCAAAAGCTTTTCCTCCAGGCTCAGGAGCTAGCTCAGGCGCTGGGGAAATTTACGGTAGTGACTGTACTCGTACAAGGTAACTAAGCTTTGTCTCCTATAGGCGTGGAGATTGATGTTGTTGCTCTGAGTCACCGCAGATACCCTGTGATGAATCACCCCACGTGTACGGTGGGTATGAATCACTCCCGGTGTGGCACTTAACTTCCAGGAGAGTCGTATTTGTCACTGTGGATGTCATACAAAGATATTTACTGAAAACAATATAGATTGTGTGATTTTTAACACACCCAGGGTACGTTTATTTTATCTTTCTCTGTTTATTGCTGTTGCCTTTTTGCCTCTTCTGTTAGTTGTTGCAGGGGCAGGGAAGCAGAGGGAACTTGGTGACAGGCTATTGGAAAGGGGGACGCCTGAGAGCAGGGAATGATCTTTGGGCTTAGAACAGCAGTATATGCGGGCACCTGGGTGGCTCAGTGGTTAAAGCCTCTGCCTCTGGCTCAGGTCATGATCTCAGGGTCCTGGGATTGAGCCCTGCATCGGGCTCTCTGCTTGGCAGGGAGCCTGCTACCCCCTCTCACTCTGCCTGCTGCTCTGCCTACTTGTGATCTCTCTCTCTCTCTCTCTCTGTTAAATAAATAAATAAATAATCTTAAAAAAAAAAAAAAAAGACCAGCGATAGGTACATAGTAGGTATCAAGAAACATCAGTAAAATGAAATTCCGTAAATTAAATAAATAAACAAATAGGAAAATAGATAAATAAAATCTCACATGAATTCCACAGGAGATCTGCAGGTAAAAGAGGTAGACAATGACAGTGGACACTTTTAATGATCAGGTGTCAATCTCAAGCAATTCGAACTGCATGAAAAGGAGTTTAAAATGTTTTTGGATTTATGCGCGTGTTTTATGTGACAGTGGTAAATTTGAACATTGAATTAGAAGTTTGGTTTGGTACAAAGAGTCATTTTCAAAGAATAGAGGCTTGCATGGATGGTGAAGCAAAAGACTCCAGCAGAAGTCCGGATGGTTTGATGAAACAAACACATTTTAGACTGTGTCTCTAACTAATTCACGCTACCACCTCTCTCTGCTCAGACATCTGCATTCCCTACCCATTCTTGATTTAAACTGAAAGTTACCCAGGGCTCTGGCATGTCTCTCAAGATGCAGAAGTTGGTTTGAAACCTTACCTGGCTGGTGGCCCGCTGACACAATGGCCAAGGCCTCTCATCTGGGGCAGGGAAAGAAAGCTGTCGATACTTCTCCTTCTTCAGGCCCTGGTGAAATTCCCAAACCTGTCCTAGCTTTCACTGTCCCTCACTACTGCTTGGGAACAGGGTGGCCAACAGCCTCCTTCACCACGGAACATCCCAGTTTGACGCTGAAAGCCCCATCTCCCTCGGTAGGGGGCAAATCTGGGCAGTTGGTTGCCTGCGTAATTAATGGCCTTCCCCTAGTTTTTGTTAGGTAAAAGAGATTTTATTAATTATTTGTCTCTGCAAGGTGAGGTCACGTCTCTGCTTCATTATAGATCTTATATGAACAAGACTGGGCTCAATTAATTACCCAAAGTAATAAACAAAAGAATGTAACATGCTTTAGTATGTCCATCAGCTCTGTTGGTCTTGTAGTCGGGACAGAAGAAATGAGTAGGAAGACATGAGGAGGGCCTAGGAATTTTGAGGAAGAACAAGTTGGTTTTTTTTTTTTTTGAAGATTTTATGTATTTATTTGGCAGAGATCACAAGTAGGCAGAGAGGCAGGCAGAGAGCGAGAGGGGGAAGCAGGCTCCCTGCTGAGCAGAGAGCCCTGGGATCATGAACTGAGCTGAAGGCAGAGGCTTTAACCCACTGAACCATCCAGGTGTCCCAAGGAAGAACAAGTTTTAAGTTCAAGATATTTTGTTTTAGTTTAGGCCTAGGACATGATAGATTCTGGATCAGTTTGTGGGGTCCCAGAAGAGGAACAGGCAATGAATCCAGAAGCTAGGGGAGGTGGGGATACAAACTGGTGTAGCTACTGTGGAAAACGTATGAAGTTTCCTCAAAAAGTTAAAAATAGAACTATCCTTCAAACCAGCAATGGCACTACTAGGTATTTACCAGAAGGGCACAAAAATACTGATTCTAAGGGACATGTGCATCCTGATGTTTGCAGCAGCATTTCCAGTCATAGCCATATTAGGGAGAGGCCCCTTTCCACCCCAGCAGGTACGAAGCAGATGGTGCTGGAGTTTCCATCTCCAAGAGGCAGTCCGACTGGGGGTCTGTCTGAGTTTATTAAAGCTTTCATCCCGGGCTCCTGGGTGGCTCCGTGGGTTAAGCCTCTGCCTCTGGCTCCAGTCATGATCCCTGCATTGGGCTCTCTGCACAGCCCCCCCCCCCCCCCCCCGGCCTGCCTGCCTCTCTGCCTACTTGTGCCCTATTTCCAAAAAAAAAAAAAAAAAAAAAAAAAAAGCTTTCATCCATTCATCTCTCCCAGCCGAGCTGCTATAGGAGTGAGGTCCAAGGTACCGTTTTATTGTGTCCTGACTGGTCTCCTTGCTGCTTCCAAATCCATTGTGTCGTACCAGCTCCAATGATCTTTGAAAAGCAGAGACCAGAATACTTTATCCTGTATCCCACCCCATGGGTTAAAACCCTGTAATGGGCTCCTATAAAGTATCTTAATTGTTTGTCACAGTCTACAACGCACCGTGTGATCTGGCCCCTGCCTGCCTTCCTCACTGCATCTTACCCACAAAGTTCGAGCCGTTCTGCTTTCCTTCCTTTTTCTTGAATGTGCTAAGCCCATCTCTACCGTGAGCTGCACACACTAAGGGGAGTTTCCTCCTTTGGTTCTCGGAATAGCTGATTGCCTTTCTGAGTCACCTAGCCAGTCGTTTTCTATCATATTACCGTATTTTAACTCTGCAAAGCACCTGCTAATATGGTATTTACTTCTTTATCTTCGTTTTTCCTCCTCGGGCAGGCTGCAAGCTTCACGACAGCGGGCCTTGTCTCGTTCTGAGCAGTGCCACCGCATCAGTGGTCTTCAGGACTCTTTTTAAAGGGACTGGTTCCTGGTGCCAAAGCGCTTACGAACTTGGTGGTGCGTGGAAGACAATGTCGAGGCAAGGTCAACGCACGACAGCCCGGCCACAAACAGAAGGGCCGGGACAGGCAGCGTGTGAGTCCGCACCACAGAACTTGTTCTCATGAAGCATCGACTTAGATGACACAAGAGGAGGGGGGACACCTCCTGTTCCTGCCAGGGGGGCCGCAGGTTCTGATCGCCCATGTCAACGCGGGGAGGCGAAGTCGCAGGTGGAGGTGCGGGGGGCCAGGCGGCCGCAGTGCAGGGGCGGGGGCCGGAGTCCCTCACGCTTCGGCTCCTGCAGGAGTGCGGCCGGGAGGGCCTAGTTGGCTGCAAGATAAAGTTTTTAAATTTTCTGGAATTTGGGACAAATGACGGTTGCATGGGTTATTTGGGGGCACAACTTTCCGGTCCTAGAATTCTGCCCAGGGCCTGGCCTCCACCCCCTCCCCGCTGCCCGCACCCCTGTCTGGGCTCCGAGCCAAAGGTTCACAGCGCGGCTGCGGGCGAGGAGGAAGCGGCCTGGTCCCGGCCCGCGGCTCGGGCGGCGGCGGAGCGCCCGCGGCGGGGGGGTGGGGGGCGGGGACGAGCCCGCCCCGCCCCGAGGCGCTGCCCCCGGGGTCCCCGAGGGCCGGTCGCAGCCGCGCGGGTCGGGGCGGCCGCGGCGGACGGTGCCGTTCGAGCCCTCGGAGTCCGGCCCGCCCCGCGGGACCCACGGGCGCGTGTGGCTGCGGCGCAGGCCCCGCCCCCGGACGCGCACCCACACCCGGACGGCCCGGCCCGACCCCCTCCGCCAGGCCGAGCGGCCACTCTGCGCCGAGCCGGGGCCCGCTCGGCCTCCCGCACGCAGGGGAGCGGCCGGCGCCAGCGCGGAGCCCGGGGGCGCGTGTGCAGCGCGGGGCGACCCGGCCGGGGCGGGGGCGGGGGCCGCGCTCCACGTCTGCGCGGCTCCGCGGGTCCAGCGGCCGCCGGGCTTCGGCGCTGCGGGCGGAGCGGGGCGGCCCAGCGTGTCGGCGGCTGCGGCGAGCGCCGGGCCGGAGCGGGGGCGGCCCTCGAGCCCTCGGGGGCCGCGCCTCCGGGGCCGTCGTCGGGAGTTCCGGCGGCCGCGTCTCCCTTTGTCCTGCTGGGACCTCCCTCCCCGCCCGCCCTCCCTGCGTCCGTCCGCGGGTCCCGCCGCCCCGGCTGCTCGCCGTCCCCCGCCCCGGGGCGCGTCCCCGCCGAGCCGGGACCAGGGCGGTGGGAGCGGACGCGGCCGCAGGATGGTGGCGGGGCTGTCCCCGGCGCGCAGTCCCGGGAGCTGGCTGGTCCCCGGGCTGTGGCTGCTGCTGCTCAGCGGTCCGGGGGCGCCGGCGAGCGTCCCGGAGCAGCCGTCCTGCACGAGAGCCTTCGACCTCTACTTCGTACTGGACAAGTGAGTGCTGGGGGGGGGGGGTCTTCTGGCGGCGGCGGTGGAGGGGCCGTGGGGGGGACACGAGGCTGCGCGAGCGCCCTGGGGAGGGAGGCTGGAGCCCGACGGCGGGGCTCCGTGCGTCCCCGTCCGAGGGCCGAGAGCTCTGCCGTCGGTGCCGGCGGGGCGGGGGCTCTCGGTGGGGGTAGGGTGGGCGCTGTTGGCTCGTCCTGGGGCCTCTGGGGAAGGGGCACAGTGTCTGGGGCGGCCGTGTGCATCCCCGCCGCGCGGACCGGCCTGCCCTCGGCCCCCGGCTTTCGCCCCCTCGAGCTGGCTGCACTTTGCGGGGCCCCATCCTGGTCCCAGAGCTGCCCCCGAGCCTGCAAAGCCCCAGGTCGACAGACTTCAGGCGGTTTGCATTTCCCGGGAAGGAAGGTTGTGCTTGTTTCGAGGAGGCGGGATCCTTCTCCGAGCACTTGGGCAGGTGGTCCCCGAGGGCGGTGGGCTTCCCGGACACTCAGGCGCCCAGAGAATCCCAGGAGCCAACCCGAGTCCAGCCGCCGGGACTGTAACTTTGCTTGAGGTACAGGCCCGGTGACCCCCACGTACACGTTTTGTTGTTGTGTTTGGTTTGCTTCTGATCAGCTCGACTTCACTTCGCAGGTCTGGGAGTGTGGCTAATAATTGGATCGAAATTTACAACTTTGTGCAGCAGCTCACGGAGAGATTCGTGAGGTACCTCTGCTTCCCTTTCCCTTTCCAGGCCGGGAGTGGGAGGCGCAGGGAAGTAGCCCCAGCTGGAAGATGCTCCTGTTTCCAGACCTTCTGCAGGGAAAGCCTCCCCTGAAATGTTGATTTTTAGGTGCCTGCAGACCATTATTACATACATATAGTTACCAGGACGGCCCTTCAGTTGTTCAGGATTATTTCGTGGGGATCCCAGAAAGTTGGCTCAGGCCCTGGGGAGGCATCTTCAAATACTATTACACATGTCTTTTCCTTTCTGAATTTTCATCTGTTTTGAATTTCAGTTACGCTTTCTCATAATTTATCACATTAAACAAATTTTATGCTAATAGTATCCATAATGTATTTTTCTTTCCACACAATTCTTAACATCGTAGAGGTCCTCATTAAAAAAAAAAAAAAAGTGTTGGTAAACTTCAAATGAACATGTGTTAATAACCCACTACCAGAAAAGACACTTGTGTGTGTTTAAGAGAGGACTCTTGTTTACCCAATGTGTGGGCGTGTGGCTGGTTTAAAATTTAACTGTTCTATATATGCAGTAAGCCTTACTAGGAGACACTGGGTTTTCTCCTATAACAGGCATAACTGCTCTGAAGTACAGCCTACTCTCTTATTTACCGGTAACTAGGAATTAGTGGCATCTCTATTTAAAAATAACCCTAGAACACCAGGCCTTTGAGCCTTTTTTTTTTCTTCCTCTACTTCTTCTTCTTCTTTTTCTTCTTTTAAATGCAGTGAGCAAATGCAAGTTTATCAAGATAATGGAAAGGACACAAAAAGGAGCTGTATCATTAAATATTGCTTCTTTCAGTCTTGTTAGCCCAAATGTTTTCTGTAAAACAGGCTTGGATGATCAAAACATTTTGAAAGTCATGTTGTAAGTAACTTCAAACAATCTGTAGAGGCCTAGGCAATCCTTGCTTTCAGTTATTGGCAGCAGTAAACTTATCCCTATAAAAATGTATGCTTGTCCGTGTTCAATCATCAGTCTCCTGCTTAAAAGCCAAGTATAACACTCTCATTTCTGGACAGGGTCTGAAGTAAAACTGTCTAGGAAAGAAAAATAAATAAGGCCCTATATCTTTAAATGTGAAAGGCAGTAGAGACGGTTTATAAATTTTCTGATTTAATCTGAGAGTGTGCAGAGAGTATCGCATAGATTTTGATTGAAAGTAATGGATCATTTCAATACAACATTTTGAAAAAGCGGGGCTTTTATTTATTTGGTCTGGTTTGCAAGTTGCAATTCTATGCTACGCAGTTCTCTGGCTCAAATTTAATTGCTTAGTTACTAAGTCATGATACGTTGTAGAAAGCGACTAAAGGCTGACTACTGGATGAGAATGTCTTTAAATATGGAAAAGCCTTTGAGATCATTCTGATCTTCAGTTTATAGATCTTAGTTTCCTGTCTTCAGTTGTAGAGCTTGGTCGTAGTTGGGGGGAGTGTCTTGGAGACAAGAACTGGTCTGTGAGATAACATGCCTAAAGCTTACCAGATGTAGCTAACTGGGCCAGGGCTTGCCGTTGGGCAGTATGATGTTTGAGACTTGGACAATAGAAAAATGTCTAATCGAAACTGATTTGTGAGTCTCTTTCCCATTGTCCATGATACTCTTTAAGTTTTCTTACTTGGGGATCACTTTTGTCTGAACTCACATCATAATTGTGGTAATTTAATCAAACTGACTGCTCTCCAGCCCTTCAATGTTGCTAATGACAGTTGCTTAGAAGGGCCTGGCCTCTTTAAGGAGATGAGCTAGAGCAGGGAGAATACTGAAGGGAAGAAGTCTTGTCTTTGAAAAGATTTTAAGTCAGCATAGAATTCATCTTTCTAGTTAGTCTCTTCCCTGAATGGCCTTAGGGGTCGTGGAGGATGGCTTGAGTGCTGAGATGCCGTGACTCATCCCGGCCGGCTTCACAGTAATGTCAAGCAGAGTCCGTGTATCTATTTAGGAAGTCCCATTTAGAAGAAGCCTGGACCATCAGAGTCGGATTTTAACTGAGACTCCATAGCCATGGATCTGTATTACATCCATATTTCTTTTAAAACTGTTTTAACTGCCTCTTTTCTTATTTTGCAGCCCTGAAATGAGATTATCCTTCATTGTGTTTTCTTCTCAAGCAACCATTATTTTGCCATTAACTGGAGACAGGTTAGTGCATTATCGTTTCACTGTAGGCTTTTAGTGGAGACTAATCTTGAAGGAATGATTGATAATTCCAAGTGGTGATTCAGGCCTCCCAGTGGAGTCAAGCAAATGCACAGACAATTCAGCTCTGTTCACTAATAGAGGAGAGAGGAGGTGTGAGGAATAGGAAAGACCAGATAATCTGAAAATCAATATCGCTCTTGTGGGCTGTGGAATGTACAGTGAAACCCAGATACCTCCCTTCGTTGGGTACTCACTACTTCCCAACTTTCCCCTCTCTGGTACTATAAGTAGTTCTACATCCATCCTGTTTAAATGTAATATGTTAATCTACTAGGAATTTGCAGGACATCAGGGAGGAGAAAGATACAGATCTCTGGATAATTTACTAGATTCAGCAGATCTCCCACATCTTTCGTCTTACTCTGAGATCCAAAGGAACTTGCTTTCTATTTTTTTATTGTAGATATACTTATTTTGTGTAATAAATATGCTATATATGTAATATAAAATATAACATATAAACTTGTAACTATGTGTAAAAATACATATTTTATATACTTAAGTATATATAAATATAAATACAAATATAAAGATTATACCTATAAATGAAAAATACATAAATTCTTGTGAAAGATGTGGTGTTTTCCAAGTCACTGCCGTGGTTTTTTATATGACCTCTTCTGTGTCACCTGAAACCAGTGACAAGTTAGAATTAGTCACTGACATGTTTTAAAGAATGGCTAGTTTCCACTGGATCAGTTTTGTGTAGTAGACTATGAGTTCCAGAGTAGGAAGAGAGATTTTCTTCTTCATTTTTGTATCCACTTTACTTAACACAAAGTATGGAAAGATAGTTTTTGCTCAATTCCTGTTGGATGAACGGATGGCTTAGCATTCTTTTCAAATCACATTTCTCCGAACTGTTATTTCAGTCAGGGAGGCTGGTGTACTTTGTTTGGCATAATATGTGGATTTCTGAAAAGCTATACTTGAATACAGCTTTTTTTTTAATAAATTAATTTTTTCTTTAAAAATGTCAAGAAAATAAGTGTGCCTGGATGGCTCAGTGGGTTATAAAGCCTCTGCCTTCGGCTCAAGTCATGATCTCAGGGTCCTGAGATCTAGCCCTGCATCGGGCTCTCCGCTCAGCAGGGAGCCTGCTCCCTCCCACCCCCCTCCTGCCTCTCTGCCTACTTGTGATCTCTGTCTGTCAAATAAATAAATAAAATCTTTAATAAAAATGTCAAGAAAATGTAATTTTTTTATGTATTTTGTTTCTTTCAACTTTTTACTTAACCTCTGGTTAAGGAAACATAATATTTAAAGAAACTCAGGGAGAGAACTTACTTACACGTTGCAGAATTAATTTGGAAAATTATGTGTGTATATATATATACATATATATACACATTATGTGTATATATATCCATACATATGGATATATATATATATATATAATATATATATATATAAACTTCTAATTTATTGGTGCTTTAAGTTTCGCTTTTTCTGGAGAGGAAATGCCTCTGTAGATGAGGCGTCTCGCTCACGACCTTTATCTTCCCTTTGAGCCTTTCCTTCCGTACTTTCTTGTGTACGTCTCGGTGTCAGAACAACAGGAGTCCCTTATAACCCATATGCAATAGCTTTGCTTCCATGAAAAGAAATTTTTTTCATTGCCCAGTTTAATTTTCAAAGATGCACATAGATCTCCTAATGGGGTCTGTTTATTAGGAGAAGGAACAGACAGTTCAACATTTACCCAGTGCATATGTAGGGAAAAGCCCTCGGCATAACGCCAGACACAGAGTAGCCACAGTCGTCACCTGCTTGTGCTACCAGGTTCTGTGTAGGCACTTTCCGTGGGGGTCCTCCAGCACTGGGAAGATGAAGAGTAGTGATTAGCCAACCGAACTGGTATTGCTTAGAAATGCTTAGAAAGGGGTTAAAGTGTTAATCCAGTTTGGAGAGTCTTCCCTTATGATGGGGGGACTCTCACAGAGCAGAGGCCTGGGGGAAAGAGGCTTCTCTCTGAAGAGGCAGCAGATTGAGGGTTGCAGTGGAGAGTCACTGACCCAGTTTCCTAGCCAAATGGTCAAGGACAAGATAACTTAACCTCTTCAGGCCTCAGTTTTGTCCGTTTATGTAATGGTGACAGCGAGGATGGTGACAACAGTATCTGCGTCACCAGACCGTGTAGAACGAAGTCCGTGAATGCGGAGAATGCAGGACAGAGCCCGGTGCGTGTGTGTTCGAGACGGAAGTTCTGTCCTTGTTACTCTCCATTTCTACTACCATTATTATTACTTAGTCTAGGGAATATGTAGTGTTTTCATGATTAGGGAGGAATGATGCTTACATAAAGGGATAATGGTCCTGCTTAAAAGGATTTATAATCTAGGACGGATGTGAATAATGCTGCTTGAACTTAGATACAGTTCACTCCTCTTACTCTTTTTAAATAATGATGTGTTCATTTTTAATGAATTGTACTATCTGTGGCATGCTGAATTTGTGTGTGGCGGGGGCAGAAAGTACACTAAGGAGGCCTCGGTTAGAATTACAGCCGTGCCACTTCCTGATTCAGAGACGTGGGGCGGATCATCTGCTCAGTGTGTCAGTTTTTATGTGTGCAAACGATGACAGAATTGGCCATGTTTTCTTTCTTTCTCTTTTGAATCTTTATTATTGATACTCTTTGCTTTCTTGAGAGCGTTTTTGTAAAGATCAAAATAAGACAATGCAGAGAAAAGTACTTTGTATATCACGGAACGGTTTCCGTTAAAGGGTAATATTTTCTGTTCCTAGTTGTTCTTTTACCAATTTTGTTTTATTAAATCAGTAACTTCTCAAGTGTCTCTGTCCTGGGTATTTGGTTAGAGGGTCACTTTTCCTCCATTACCTGCTCTCAAGGGTGTAGAAACAGCTCACATATTTAGATACAAAATCCGAACAAATATTTCCACAACTATTGTGGATCTTTGTTTCAAAGCGTCGACAATGGAATTTTACCTATAAACTTTATTGATGTCCTAGATCACATCACACAGAGACCTGATAAAATGAGACACACAGCAGGTTCCAGAGTTCTGGTCCTATTGCTTATAATTCTTCATTCCTTTGGTCATTATGAGAAGTACTTCATGTCTCTCAGAGTGTTGCTAAGTATTTTCGGTAGAGATGAAGGAGATTGGAAGGCACCGAATCCTTAAGACAGAGCAGTGTCTTATAGAATTTCAACATCGTGTCCAACACACTGTAAGTACGTGAATAGAGTAATAAACTTGGCAGGATATGATCAGTTCCACATTTTATATACTCAGAATATAAAAACTTTACCCTTTTAAGTGTTTCAGTTTGAGACACTCTCTTCTCTTGCCCCATGATTTTTGTCCTCTGGGTATCCATTGACTCATTCATCTACTTATCTCCCTACCTGCTTGCCTACCTTATATATGACGTATTGGGAATTACGGGCTCTGCGGGCAACACAAAGACGAGTAATCTAGTGTGTGTGAGAGTAAGGAGTGTGCAAATGCACTTAAATAGCTCACGGCTGGGGCGCCTGGGCAGCTCAGTCGGTCACGCCAGTGACTTCGGCTCAGGTCGTGATCCCAGAGCTCTGGAATCGAGTTCTGCATCAAGCTCCCAGCTCCATGGGCAGTCTGCTTCTCCCTCTGACCTTCTGCCCTCTCATGCTCTCTCTCTCTTTCTCTCTCTCTCAAATAAATAAAATCTTAAAAAAAAATAAATAGCTCAGGGCTGTATTATAGGATCAGATAAAGGAAAGTCCTGTGTTGATTCAATATGGACACATCTGGCCTTTCAATATTAGGGAACATGAATCAAGAGTAATTTTAAAGGATATTTTTAGTTATTATGCTACATAACTGAGGATAGTGAATTATGCTCAGCTCTATTCAATATGATCTTAATGATGTGAAAGTGATTTAGTTGAAAACATTTAGTGAACAGTTATTATGTGCTAGGCAGTGTGCAAAATGCTTTCCATTCACTACCTCATTTAATCCTCATATTAATACACGTAATACATGCTATTATTATCTTAACTCTACAAATGAGGAAATGGAAGCTCAGAAAGGTAATGTAGCTTATCCAAGGACGTACAGCTAATACATGGTGAGGGTATAATTAGCCACGATGGTCTTTTAAAGTGTAAGGTAGCACATGCCCCTCTCATGCTCACCACAGTTCTGATGGCTTGGGATGGAAAGCCCATGCCTCCCGGTGGCCTAAAAGCCCTACCTAAATGCCCTCACGCAACCCTCTCCTACCACATTGCGTGCCACAGTTTAGCCCACGAGTCCTTCCGTTCCCTGAACAGGCCAGGCTTGTTCCCGCATTATGAATTTTGCTCTTTCTCTGCCCCAGGACTTCCCCGGGCTAGCTCATTCTTATTATTAGGCATCATCCCTTGTGCCCCCTCCTCTGAGACCCTGAGCCTGGCCATCAAGTCTACAGGCGCTCTGGCCCTCCTCCTCAGAAATCTGTCACGATAGTCTATTTGTTTATCACTTTTTGAAATTTTTCTGTTAATGTATTTTGATCTCCGTCGCCCTAACTTGCACGAGAGCAGAGGGTCTTCTTTGTCTTGCTCGCTCATGTATTTGCTACTAGAACAGAGCCTGGCACACAGTAGATACTCAGCAAATGCTTGCTGGGTGAACGGTTGAATTGGTCTGACTCTAGAACCTGCGTTATTAACTACTATAATATATTTTCGCTCTTTGAGACATGATAAATGATGACTTAGATTTGCTAAATTTCTTTCCTACTCTTGTAGATCAGTTACAGACATTTTCAACTCTCTTTTTAGTGTATTTGTTCCCAAATTGAAAAAGTCATATAATTGTTTGACCTGAGCACAATGATCAATTACTTAAGAAAAAATATTCCTGTGGCAGACTTACAGGAAATTAAAGGGAGAAGTCATTTGATTAAGTTTAGAGAATATATACATTTCTGTTATTTGAAAAGATTTCTTCTTATTCCTTAAAATATGATTTAAAATTTTCCTTGTGATAAAACAGCCCTTCATAGGAATTGGTAGCTTATAAATCGGTTCATTAATTTTGCACAGAAACTTGGCAGTATCTGTAAAACTTTAGAAGGTTCCTATCAGCCATTCTTCTTTTTAGGACTGTGTTCCACAACCCTAACCCATGTGCAAAGATAGGTCTGTGCAAAGTGGACCCTGCAGTGTTGTTCTTAATAGTGAACATTGCATTCAGTCTAAATGTGTTTCAATTGGTGTAATTAAAAAAATATAGAATGGGATGCTATGTAGTCATGAAAGGAAAAATCCGTGTATATTAACATGAAAATATATCTAAGATCCATTAATTGAGAAAAGCAGGTGGCAGAATTCTCTGTTAAGTATGATTTTGTTTTCCTAAAATAAAAACAAAAAATCTTTAGCCATTTTTATGGTGTGTGTGTGTGTGTGGTCATAAATGCATGGAAAAAAGTCTGGAAGACACAACAAGCTGCTGACAATGATACTGTCTTAGTGAGAATCAGGGTAGGGAGAACCTTCATTTTTAAAATTTCCATGCACATTGGTGATTCAGTTTTATTTTAACATTATTATTTTTTAAAAGACATAAACAAAACCAAAAAAAACCCCAAATGCTCAAATAAAAAAAAAAAATTGTTACTGACTTCTTTAGCCAGAGATAGCTGCCTTAGGGACAGAATGGAATTTGGGAGTTGGAAAGAGAATGCGTTCAGAAAGAACACATATGGGGCGCCTGGGTGGCTCAGTGTTTAAGCCGCTGCCTTCGGCTCAGGTCATGATCTCAGGGTCCTGGGATCGAGCCCCGCATCGGGCTCTCTGCTCAGCGGGGAGCCTGCTTCCTCCTCTCTCTCTGCCTGCCTCTCTGCCTACTTGTGATCTCTCTCTGTCAAATAAATAAATA
Organism: Mustela erminea; assembly: GCF_009829155.1. NCBI lineage: Eukaryota > Metazoa > Chordata > Mammalia > Carnivora > Mustelidae > Mustela > Mustela erminea. Next base: position 162,646,524 of record NC_045615.1, on the reverse strand, counting down.
AAATCTTAAAAAAAAAAAAAAAAGAACACATATCCAGTTGCTACCTTGGGGGATCCTGAAGGCTCCTTTTTAAAATGAAATCAGCAGGCGTGGACCTTGAGTCAGGTAGACACGGACGCTGCATACTAGTTGTGTGACCTTGGGCAAGTAATGCCACTTCTTGGTGGCCGGTTCTCTTGCTCGATGGAAGGAGCGAATCGTTCCTACCATATCACCACGTTAGGGCGATGACACGCCTGTGACCCATGGTGCGGGCCGGGGTCGAAGGCCGAGAAGGAGTTCGGAGGTGATCAGTGTACACCACCGTCACTTCCCCGGGCGGCAGGATTCGAACCGCAGTTCAGAGAGGCCGGATGAATTTGCTCGAAGTGACACAGCTCGGTACTTGGGGTCCGGCCCCGGACACGAGCGCTCACCGTGGTCGCGCCTCCGACTGGCTGGCCGTGTTCCACTTCTCGGCTTTGCACAGTTCGACTTTGCCGTCATCCCGAGCCCGGTTCCCTTACAGACCAGTGATGCGGAGAGCGGGAGTCACTGTGGTTTTTGTTGTTGGGAATCGTATTGGAGAAGTGGTTCCTCCCGGTCAGAGAAGTCCGCTTGGGCCACACTTGGTGCAGATCCCGAGGGGTCCTGGCGAGGCAGCAGCTCAGGTCCCGGGTGTGGGTGCGCTGACGGTGACTTTCAGGGCGGCCCGCATCTGCCTCACGGTCTCCGGCGTGGACCGCGGGGTTCCTCGGGCCCGGGAGCCGCACCGGCGCGGGTGGAGAGCCGCGGAGGTCGGTCCTCCTGGGTCACCGGACGCCGCGGAGGTCGGTCCTCCTGGGTCACCGGACGCCGCGGAGGTCGTTCTCCTGGGTCACCGGGCGCCGCGGAGGTCGGTCCTCCTGGGTCACCGGGCGCCGCGGAGGTCGGTCCTCCTGGGTCACCGGGCGGGGAAGCGGGGCGAAGCGTGCACCCAGGCGGCCAGTGCGGGCTTCGGGCGTGACCCGCGGGCCACACGCCGCTAAGCGCCGACTAAGCTGCAGAGAACTTTTTCACAAAACCCAGACCGCGCACAGCACTGTGTCCGCAGCTGTTTCTGACTCTGGAGCCGCCGCCTTGGACTCGCGGGTCCGGACTCCGGACCGCAGAGACGCTGGCATAGGTCGGCCGTGGAGCCACGTGCTACAGAAGCGGTCAGCAGGCTGTGATCCGTGACGGAGCCCTGCGGGACTTAGTGGCTTCCACAACGGCCGTTTTATTGCCGTTCACAACGCGGTGGGTGGACGGCGTGGCCGGGAGGTTCCTCCGCCCCATGGGTGTGACCTGAGCTGCCGTCTTTGGGGGCTGCGGGTTCTTCTGCAGCTCAGCTGGAGCTGTTTGGTGGAATGGCTGGTTCTCCTCCGTGGGACCTCCTTCTGCGGCACAGCTGCCCGCGGAAGGATCACTGCGGTCCCAGACGGCGTTCCCGCCGCAGGTGTGGCAAGAGGAAGGACGCAAAGTCCCCATGTTTTTAAGGGTCGAACTCAGATGGCCACGAGCATCCCTCTCCCTTACCCGACGGCCAGGCAGTAGCAGTGCGAGGCCAGATTCCAGTCGGGGGACGTAAATGCCGTGTCTGGATGGGAGAGCGGGCCTGGGGGGGTGGGAAGGGGTGGACAGAGGTCGTCGCAGAGGTCACCTGCTCTAGGGTCCATGAAAAGTAATAATGAAACTCCAAGATGCATCTCTTTCAAAAGAGATGTAAGCTTGTCAGCTTAGAGAAAAGATAGAACCCTTGCATATAACCAAAATAAAAAATTAGACTGTAATTTGGGCTCTAGTCTTTAGATTCGAGTGTGACCTGTAATCCCTCTCAGTAAAGTTTGAATGCGAAGTGTCCTTAGAGAATTACTTTCATAATTTTTTATTAACCTCTCCCTTTCTTTTATTCTTTTCCATAAATGAAAATGATTTGTTTATTAACAACATTAATACATTCTCTTTTACTTTTATATTTTTAACATTACCATTATGTTCTTCTTGAATCACGTTAGCATAGATAGGCACATTTTACTTCACCTCCATAATTTTAAAAAGTATTATTAAATTTCAGCTATCAAGTACTTAAAAATTAACAAAAGCTCAGGTACCTTCTAGTGCACTGTGAGGATGGAAGTTTTCTTAACTGAAAATGACTGCAAATTTTTAGAAATATCTTAAAAATTTTAGCTGTGTAAGAAGTACATTTTGAGGGTGTTGGTATTCAAGTCTATATTCTTATTCAAGAGCAAGAGTCCACACTCACGGATGTGACTTGTTGTTTGTGTAATTTAATATAAAGTTTTAACAAGGTGTGTTTTGCGAGGAAGGAGTAAAGGCACAGCTCCCAAATGAGGCTTCTGAACTGGGACTAACAAAGCGATAATCGTCCTTGAGTTTCCTTCTGTAGAGAAGGAGACCAGAGTAGAGCAGGGGTATAAACACTGGGTGATGATAATGGACTCCTGCGTGCTGTGCGGTACACGCAGGATTCTCCATGGGATGGTACCTTTCGTTTTGATTAAATTCTGCTACGTAAGTGCAGTCCTCACCCCCATTTTTCAGATGGGAGAAATGGAGGACCAGAGATGCTACCTAACTTACCCGGAGTTGCAAAACCTGTAGGTGTGAGGGTTGAGAATTGAGGCCCAGGCCCGGTTGCTAGAGCTGTGGGCAGCAGCGTTGATGCAGAGTGACGAGGGTGTGTTGGTGGGAACCTCGCTCGATCCCTCTCGCGTGACCTGATTAGGGAATTATAGAATCATAACTAATTACAATTATAACTCATATCTGTTAATATTTCATCTGATGGTGGTAGTGTACACTGATAACCTTTGTACCAAACACTTCATATGTGTTACAATGTGATAGCTTTTCCAGAAGAGCAGCATGGCGGTGGAGAGGAGAACCTGTGAGGAGGAGAGTTTGATTTAGGTCCTATGCACGCTCTTTCTCTTGTCTCTCTTCTGCTACCTGCTCTGTCCAGGCACCTGCTACCTTCTGAATGCTCAAAGCCGAGTTACATTATAAACATCATCGTGGGCACCCCAAAATATCTGTAAAATGAGTGAATGAAATCCCTGCTGGGCAGGCGTTATCATTTACATTTTATGGAGATGGAAACTGAGCCAGTAAAGGGCCGGTGGGTGCGGTTTCTTAGCTGTAGAACCAGACCTTAGCTCACCTCTGATTTACGCAGTCTGCAGGCCTCCCTCCCTCATGACACAGCCTGCCCCGGACCTCTTCCCAGGACCTTCTCCCACCAAAGTTCCACGTAACACCTTTCCTCCTCCTTTTCCTTCCTCCTTTCTGGTTTCTTCTTCTTCTTCTTCTTCTTCTTTTTAAAGATTTTATTAATTTGACAGACAGAGATCACAAGTAGGCAGAGAGGCAGGCAGAGAGAGAGGAGGAAACAGGCTCCCCGCTGAGCAGAGAACCCAACACGGGACTCGATCCCAGGACCCTGAGATCATGACCTGAGCCAAAGGCAGAGGCTTAACCCACTGAGCCACCCAGGCACCCCTCCTTTCTGGTTTCTCTGGTTTCTGTATCAAAGTGTTCCAACTCTCAATTTGCTGAGGGAGTGCTCCTTGGAATCGAGGAGAAAGTAACCTGGTCAACAAAACCCTGCGAACATGGGAAATGACTGATACCAACTGAACAGCAGTAGTACCTACCACCTGCTCGTACCTGTGACTGACTCAGTACTTCTTACGTGCCACTGAATCCTCACAATGGCCCCGTGGGGGAGATATTTTCATCCCTGTTTTACAGATGAAGAAACAAGATAGGGCTTGGAATTAATCTACGTTCTCTCTGGCTATAAGCTGTACTATCTGAGAAACTGTGTTTTATAGTTAAAAAAAAAAATTATCCTAGTTACCCCCAAACCCTTTCAATGGAGGACTGACTGGCAAAATACTTAAGGAAAAGAGCATTCCAATAACATGGAAAGCTTTTTAAATTAGATCAGAGGTGGGTGCCTGGGTGGCTTGGCTGGTGGAGCGTCTGCTTTAGCTCAGGTCAAGATCCTGGAGTCCTAAGACAGAGTCCTCTGGCGGGCTCCCTGCTAAGTGGGGAGTCTGCTTCTCCCTCTGACCCTCCCCCGTCTCATGCTCTGTCTCTCTCTCTTTCACTATCTCTCAGATAAATAAAATATATGTAAAAAAAGAGGATTCGATCAGAGGTTCTTATTTCTGGGTAAACATTAGAATACTCTGGGGAATTAAAAAAAAAAAAAACAAAAACCCTGACCGTATCACAGACCACAAGTAAATTAGAATCTCTTCAGTTAGAGCCCAGAAGGGACTTTTTTTTAACGCCCTTCTGTGATTCCAGTGACAGGCACGGTGGAGCACTGAGATGTAGATAGGATGTAGATAAGATGTAGAGCTGTGTGTGGACCACTGGGAGCCCTTCTCTCTACCACCGCGCAAACTCAGTGCTCACTAGTGGGAGGTGCTCAGCAGGTGCACGTACATTGAGTGAAATCTAGAAAGAGTTTTGAAATCTGGAGAGTCAAGAGGTTGTCCCTTGGAAAGTTCAAGTACTATACAAATGTATTGTATAAACATAATGTCCTTAGTCACAAGCAGAAGGTACTTAAAAAAAAAGTGCCTTAATTGTGTTAGTTGGGCAAGTCAGCATTCTCTGCCAATAATTTTATTATGTCACTCTTTACAATATATATTTATTTGAGTTATGACATGGACACCTCCCAAAATCCAGTGTTCTATGGATGGAGAAAAGCCATCGATGGGTCCCAGTGTGTGGTGGTGTGGTTGCTGTGTTTCCTTCCCTTCTCTTCTTGTCTGTCCTAACCGTTGCCTTCCCTTTTAGCTCTCCCTTCTCCTGCTCAGCAGAGAAACTGGAGAGATACTAACAGAATGGAATGTGTTAGTTTATGGATTAAAAAAAATAAGTCAGTGTGTTTTTGCCCCCTCTCTCTCCCTTTCTCTCTGTCTCTTCAGTCAATGTAATTATGATCTAAAAAAGAGTTGATTATAGATTTTAGCCCACTGATTCTCAACAAAAAAATCAGAGGTTTACTATCCCATTAAATTTGTTTCAGTTCTGCCTCTTTCCAACAGGTATTGGAAGCTGCAGCAAACATCACAACATTGCAGAAAGATAATAGCATAGAAAAGTCAAAATCTTGGATAAGAGGATGTAGTAATATGATAACCATAGGAACTTAGTGGAATTCTGTGAATGAGTAAGAAATTAACTGTAGGCTTCCCAACAGTTACGGCAAGAGACAGTTGACATAGTTGTAGTTAGCAGAAAGGAGGAAGTGTGTAGTGATTACTCAGGGATGACGAGAACCTTCTGCCACGGACCTTAGAGGGGATGTTATGTGTTATGATAGCAGCACCCTTGACTACAGCTGCACAACAAATACCAAAGTGGTTTCAGTATCACAATTCCTGTGGCAGGAGACATAACGTGAAAACCAAACGTGGTGAGGTTGACCTAAGATGCTGAATTTGAGCTTTATAGCGTGCAGTGTTCCCTTTGTTTTTATCATCCCTCACTTTTTTCTTTTTTTTTAGAGCTTTCTTAGAGTTGCAGTTTCGATGAATCAGTTCTCTTTTTAACCTACGACATCATTTTGTTTCCCCCGCTCCCCAATTAGCTGTTTGCTAACAGACAAATTTAGAACTTATTTTCAGTTGCTTGGCATCTTTCGAAGGCCTGAGATCTGCCTTGTCCTGTTTTGGCTTTTGTTTTGCCCTGTTTTGCCCTAAAATGACACTGGTTGGTGGAGGCTGACAGACTGTAGTTCCACTGAAAGGGGATAAGACCAGGCTCATGTGTGTTGGTGTTAGCGACCGTTGGCAAGAACACTTCGCCTCCAGCGACCGTGTAATGATAGATCCGTACTACTTAGAATATTATGGTGTCAGGTATGGTTATGGGTAGAAAAGCCAGGGCTACTCTTCTTCTTCCGGTGAAATAAGCTAGCTGAGTCCTGCCTTCCAGAAAGATTCTGCATTTTATGCAGGGCAAGTTCTTGTAGCCTCGAGTCCTCTGCTGGTGTTGTCTGGTTCTTAGAAGTAATTAAAGGGTGAGGTGAATCTGAACTGAATGGAGAAGACGTTTTTTACCATGTTACCGTGCAAAATCTGTTTGGGTAAACTTGAATTTCAGTTGTCTTTTTCACTTCCCTTTTGGCAGCAAACATTAATGCTTGAGGACACACTGCCACTCATTTTTTGGAGATACCGAATATTTGGTTTTGGTCTGGATACAGACAGAATCAGTTTCAAGTTGTGTCTGTAGCTACTAAACCTAAATTTTTAGATAAAACAGGCTTATAAAGTAGGTAATTTACTCCATCATCTGTGAAATTTTGAATCTTTTTCCTATGGCAAATTGAAAAATTTATTGAACACTACTTTGTAAAAGGCATTATAATTAGTAAGTGAGAGTAGGAAGATACATTATAAATGGTAGACCTAGCGATCGTCCACTGTAAACTTCCAGTCTAGTTGAGAAGTGAAAACATTACATTAAGTTAAGTTAAATTAAGTACGTTATTTTAAAGTAGAAAGTTTTTGAGAGACAAAGTTATTTATTGTGTAGTAGAAGTTGATGGTGGATATGTTTGGGGTACCTTAAGAAAAGAGTATAATGAAGTTAAAGATAGGTTCACAGTAGGCTGATTTTAAACCAAGTATTAAAAGAGACAATCAGCGTGTCTCGGTAGAGATTACTGAATCAGGAAGGAAGAGGATTAGGATCATATTTTGAAACTTATCTTATGTTTTTGGGAAACTCCTTGAGATGGAAAACTTGTCTGATAATAATTTTCATTACAACATCAACACACAATCACTAAGTTACTTTTAAAAACACGAGTGTAGCTCTGGTGAGTGACTCATGTATTTCAAATATTCAAAATACAATATTGCAGCATGATAAAACTTTTTTTTACTATTTTTGACATATGTTTTAATAGTGTATGATATATGTTTTATGCATATAATTTTAATAGTGTATATGTGTATATATATAACCTTTTATGTATGACTCTAATAAGTTACTTTTTATAATTTTTCATCTATCATTCTTAATTGTGTGGTTGCTTTTTATGTTTTATTTAAAGCACTATATTTCAGTTTACATTGCGGGGACTTTTTTATTTAAAAAGGTGCTTTTCCAGGGGCACCTGGATGGCTCAGTCAGTCAAGTGTCTGACTACTTATTTTTTTAAAGATTTTGTTATTTATCAATCCCAGGAGCCTGGGATCATGACCTGAGCTGAAGGCAAATGCTTAAAGACTGAGCCACCCAGGGGCCCCAAGTATGTGGGGACATCATCATAGGGTTGTGGGATAGAGCCCCTTGTTGGACTCTGTATGCAGTGAGCGTGAAGCCTGCTTGAGTCCTTTCTCTCTCTCTCTCTGCCTCTCCCCCAGCTGGCAAGTGCTCTCCCTCTCACACACACAAAAAGAGACTTTGCTTCTTTATAAAAACTAAAATTCTGAAAACAATATATTAAGTTCTATCTCTCTTCTGATCCTTTAAATTAAAAAATTTAAAACAAAATTTTGAGTTTATTTTGGATTGTTTTTGCCACATTGTTGTATTTATCTCTTACGATTCTTAGGGTTTCTCTATTTTTCAAGGGGTCTTTGGAACCTGTATTGAAAAACCCTGAAAAATTGGTCTTCTCTTACTTAATACACACAAAATAGCTTTTAACAATGTATTCATGCTTCTTTTAGACATACTGCATTGGGATATTAACTAGTCATGATGAAAAGATTATTCTATAGTTTTTTTTTCATCTTTTTCCTTCATATTGCCTCTTTCAAGAGCCCATTACCATCCATTTCTCCACCCATCCGCCCACTTATCCTTTCCTTTGCTCATCAGGTAGGTGCTAAGTACCTACAGTATGCAAAAGAGTGAGTGAGTGTCTGGAAGGGTGAGAAGATGCTGCAAGTGTGCCTAGATTCTGAGACACACGACTCTGGGAAACAGGTAGAAACTGTGAATTTCTATAAGTAACGGTTACGTAATGTGCCTCAGAAATTTACAGACAACAAAGAAATTTCCAGCTTGTAGGGTAGTGGGTAAGTGTTTCAGAAATGCTTTTTCACTTAAGCTGACCTGTACAATCCTCGTTTGTTTTGGATGAAGGAAAAGGTTTTACTCCTTGGCCTTTAGTCAAACAAATATAATAGAAGGTACCTGTTCTCAGCTCAAAAATGCCTAGAATAGACCTAGATTTTTCAAGGTATTTCACATTGTCAGTGCTTTTATTTTTTTGTAGTTAAAATATGAATGCTATTAAATACTTATTACATAGCAAAAAGTATGAGAAGTTATGTCCTCAAAGCCTGTGTTCTTTCCTCTTCCTGAAGGAATCTTGATTGTAGTATTGCCATGTTTTTTGATAAGTGCTTATTGTGATCTTTGCTCATTTTTCTTTTGTTTAATTTTATATTTTTCAGAAGCAAAATCAGTAAAGGCTTGGAGGATTTAAAAGATGTTAGACCAGTAGGAGAGACATATATCCATGAAGGACTAAAGCTAGTAAGTTCTTCAGATTTCTAAGTATGGGAGAGAATGTTTTCTTATTCTGTAATCCAGTAAACTCTAACTTTCTGGTCAAACTCTAAGACCTCACTACATCTTTATCTTTAAAAAATTAAAAAAAAATTTTAAATGCTTTTAGTTGTTCTGAGGATGAGACTGATGGACTGTGGTGGTGAGAAAAATTTGGATGGCATTTTGCTTTTTAAGGAATTTTTCATTTTCTGTGTGGTTATTTTCAGACTAGTCAATCAAAACTTAAAATGTATATCCTTTAGACCCAATACTAAGTACTCTATAATGTGAATCTATGCATATTTCAGATAAAATAGTTAACACAGAATACCGTTTTAAAAGCCAGTCTGTAATACTTTGCTTTTGTCAGACTCATAAATTCAGCTTGATGGAACATGCTGGTTAAAAGTTAAGATTAAATTGTTAGTTGGATAATTATTTTTCATTTTCAGGCAAATGAACAAATTCAGAAAGCAGGAGGCTTAAAAACCTCCAGTATCATAATTGCACTGACAGATGGAAAGTTGGACGGTCTGGTGCCGTCATATGCAGAGAAAGAGGTGAGTATCGAAGTGAAACCGTTCTTCAGACCCCGGTGTGCTTTGCTCTGTGTCTCTGTGTCTCCAGCCCGATGTTTGAGTAATCCTGACCGCCCTGCGCTGCTCTCTCTCTCTCTCTCTCTCTCTCCTCTAGGCAAAGATATCCAGGTCATTTGGGGCTAGAGTTTACTGTGTTGGTGTTCTTGACTTTGAACAAGCGCAGGTGAGTGCAGCAGGTCTGCAAACTTCAGTCTAAATGACGTCATTGTCTTCAGAATCTTTTCACCGATGGCTTTCTGTGGCCCTAATTGGTTGCTAACCATTTTCTACGGAGTGATTTTGAATTCTGCATCAATAGTGTCTGATTTTGATCAGTTTCATTACTAAAAATGAAACTCTAAAGTTTCTTGAATACTCATTTGGTTTAAAGGAACTAATATTATAGAACACACATTTGGATTAAAATATTACGAATACTCCTTGAACTCAACTGACAAGATTATTATGACAGTCGTATTTAGGTGTTTTAGTTTGATTGAATACTTGACTCTTAGGAGTGCAAGCACTTGGGAAAACTGTTTAGAGGAAATCTTTAATATTTTCATTCCCAAACCCTGATTTTTTCATTAAGTTTTGAAGGTGTGTGTGTGTGTGTGTGTGTATGTATGTATGTATCTCCACCCCCCCCCCGCCCCGCTCACCAGATGATTTTACATTTAAATTTTTGGTTAAATATGACTAAGATTCCTGTGTCTTTTGACATTTACAGCTAATAGAGCTGTGCACTCTTTAGAGATTCAAACTTGAGACCAGGGTAAAGGGCGTGTGGGAGATTCATTTCATTGTATTATATTTGCAGTAACACTAGTGCATCTCCTTCAGTCCTAACAGGCTGCCCTGGTGAATTAATCCTGTAGTATAGTTTTTCAGATGAACATAACTGAAACATAATGGCGTGTATAAAATGTATATGTCTCAACTCCTGTTAATTAAATGTTCCTGCTTTTTCTAAAGCTGGAAAGAATTGCCGATTCCAATGATCAAGTTTTCCCTGTGAAAGGTGGATTTCAAGCCCTTAAAGGAATAATTAATTCTGTGAGTATTTTTCTGGGAGTAAGAAAGGCTTATGACCTTAGGTACATTTTACAACGTAAGACGTAATCTTTGTATCCGTTCAGATGGTCGTTGTCTTGAAGAAAGACAGTAAGAAGGACATTTGGTAGTGAGAACATGGCGGCATTGACCCTAAAGATGTGGATTTTGTTTGTGTTCCTTGTCGGTATGAAGGCTTGTAGGTTGAACTCTGAGCCTGGGTGTGAGATTTCAAGTTGAAGATCTGCATGGACAGTCTTAGACCTTCAAGTTGAAGATCTTCATGGACAGTCTTAGACCCTCGTGCCCTTTGAGCGTGGAGTTCCTCACCGTCTGCATCTCTAGCAAGTTTTATAGGCTTTGTAGAAGAAGCGTAAAATAAAAATCTGGGCTGGAAGGTGTGATATGTGTCCCTCCAAAACACGGTGTTTCTTAGCTCTCAGGCGGGCCCCGTGCAGCGGCGGCTGAGTCTTTGAGCTGCCGTTGTTGGTTCCGTTCTAAGGATTCCTAGTTTCGCTGGAGCTGGTCGAGTTTCTGTTTGGAATCTAGGGGCACAGTCTCTGGTGATAGAGAGTCAGGACCCCCTGGAGGGGGGGAGGCGGGGTGATGACAGGCAAAGCAAAGCTCCTTGGCTTCCACAGCTCAGCTTTATGTCTCCTTTTACTGCCTTTTGCTGGAAGCACTAGGAACAGTTGCTATTAAGTATTTATGATATTTTGGTAAACACCATCCTAAAATGGAAGTGAATGATATATATTCGCTAAGCCGAAGCTTTTCCTCTCACCTTTAGGTATTTACTGAAGGGGAAAAAAAAAAAAAAACCAAAAACAGTAAGTCTCAGGGTCTTTGGATGTTTGGTTCTAGTGTTGAAAATTTCTCTTGAAAGAGCATGTTTTTCAGAAACCAAGGAAGATCGATTGCTTTTGTTTTTAAGTAGCCTGTAGGTTTTTTTCACCCTAATTCATGGAACTTTTCAAAGAAGAAAATATGATTTGGTTCGATTGCATATCAGTACATCTAGGGGACAGGCCGAATGTAAAAGCAGGATAGAGATTTTATTATTTTAGGAGCTTGATTATGTCTAGTCTTTAGAAAAAATTTAATTTAGAAAAAATTTAATTATGTCTAGTATTTAGAAAAATTGCAGATAAAAAAATAGGAAATATTTGGATTCATATTCATGTGGATTCATATTTGAATTCAAGGTAAGTACTCTGTAACTGTGGTTTGTTTTAAAATATAGGGAAGTGGGTGGACAATGCAAAAGAGAGCATAGTTTGATCCTGAAAATCAACAAAACTGTGGATTGTATTTTAAACTTTTAAACAGGATTTCATTGTGCTGGGGAATTTGTGGTTATTTTTATAATTATAGTGGGAAGGAGAGAAGACCTCGCTGGGTTATTCCCTTTGGAATTTTTTTTACCCCTTCTGTGTAAAAGGTTCAATTCAAAATCCTCGGTGACTAATTGGTTTTTAAAACTCTGTGGGCTGTGACTACATATTTCTCCTTCAAGGAATTCGTAGTTGACTACCAGAGGAGATAAAGTTGTTTTGCTACATTTATTTGTTAAGATTCATCTATTTTATTTGTATTAGGGAGACTTGAGATGGAATTTCTAACTACAGCCTTTCTGGCCTGACGTTCTCGATGGACTTTAGCTTGAGTAAGTTATGTTGAAAGACTTGGCAGGCAATTAGAAAGATTTGTGTCATTCCAGCCACAGATTGCATGCAAAGCCTCTTGCCTTTCATTTGCTGGGGCCTGTGGTGGAGTGTTCATTCTCATTCAGTTAAACTTCAGCTGTTTTGTCAAAACAAGGAGGAGTGAATTATTCTTGGGGAAGCCAGCCTCTGGGGGACCGGGGCAGCAGTCACATGGCGGAGCGGAATGGGGTCCATACAACCAAAGTTGATCCCACGCATGGTTGAGATTTTGATGGACACGAGGATCGTGGGATTTTTGCTCGCTTGGTTGAAGTTTAAGGCAATTCAAGCACTTTATGCCTTTTCAAGGCAGGGATTGCTGCATCTCTGGTAATACACAAAAGCTATAATTCTGCCTGGAATTTGAATTGCACTTCATACTTACAAAGTACCATCTTATTTTCAAAAATTATATTTGGCATTTAAAACAAATATACTGCATCTATTTCAGGGTAAGGGCAGAGAGAAGAGACTATCCCTTTATTCTTGATGATTTACCAGACTAGTGGATAAAATTGTACCGTGGAATGGATTTATGCAAAGCTAAGCAAATGTAAAGAATCAGAAAATTTAAGAAAAATTCAGATGTCTGGTACTTTGAAGGCAAGATATTAGCTAAATTGGGAGACGATTTATTTATTTATTTATTTTTGCTGGTAGTTATTCATATACGTCAGGCCTTATTGTCAATTAATTAATTTCTTTGAGAAATTTAATTAATTTAAAATTAAATTAATTTAAAAATTAAATTAATTTTAAATTAATTGAGAAAAAATGTAAGCTGATTTTCATGTTTTCTTTGTCCTCTTGCCCATCCAAATCCAGCGACCTACATGCTCTGGTCCCCTTGCTGTAAATCACATTTTGTTAAGTCGTGGTTTGTTCAGAATCAGCTTCTTAATCAGCAAAGATAGGAGTTTCATTTTGGAGCCTTCTTTCATTGTAGTTAAAAAAAAAAGAAAAGAAACACTGTCCTGGTCCTTTCTCTTATAACTTCAAAAGTGAGTGACTGGAGAAGGCTTTGTTATGAACAGTTTGCATATTAACAATTTAATACCTTCTCTAAAACCTATTTGACTCAGAAAATCATTTGCATGTTTTATTTTGATTAAGAATGAAATAGATCATTTCAAAATTTTAGCTTTTTCTCCAGGCAAACATGATATCTAATAGTTTTCGGAATACTGGTTTAATCGCCAATCTTAATTAGGAATGGGAAAGTTTAAAATTCATTATTAGCTCAAGTAGGTGCTGGTGAAAACTTTCCTCTTTCATTCCTCCCTTCCCCCCATTATCCGAGTTACCCTTTCATCCAATCGTTTATTGAGCTCTAACCTTGCCTAGGGTACTGTGTTAAGCTCGGAAGAGGGCCATGAACAAGACAAATTCTCTGTTCTAAAGGAGCTTGAAAATAATGCTGACTTGAGGCTTGGAATGTGGTAGCCCCTGCAAGGATCCCAGAATGTGGGGGTAAGGACGAGGTGGGAAAGTTCATGGGGTCACTCCGGCTGACAGAGAGGAATCCTCTCTTGTAGTTTACATTAAGATGCCAATGTGGCGCCCATAGTCTCTCGTGGTTCTATGGACTCCGGGAAACAAACGGAGGGTTTTGAGGGGCTGGTGGTGGAGAGATGCGTCAGCCTGGTGATGGGCATTAAGGAGGGCTCGGATTGCATGGAGCACCGGGTATTACACGCAAACAATGAATCTTGGAACACGACATCAGAAGCTAATGATGTACTGTATGGTGACTAACATAATGATAAAAAAAATTAAAAATAAATTTTAAAAAAATGGCAAAAGTTGACAGAAGGATGGGGTAAGTTGGGATATATGAAGTCCTGGGAGACTTCTGGTGGTGGAGTTTCAACTGTGCTCTGACAGTTGGAGTAAATTAGAAGCAAGGAGTCCAGAACTTCAGAAGGAGCCTGGGCTGAGGGCGGGGGCACGGGAGGGAGGGCAGCCTGGGTGATGGGGGAGTAATGAGGGACAAATGTTACAGGCAGGCTGGATCCAGATTATGGAAAATCTCAAATGTTGGAGTGGGGAGTCGGCCCTTGTCTCATGAGTGATTGGAGAAGAGGCAAGAGCAGCTTCCAGGTGAGACTTGTAAGCTGAGAAAGTTTAGAAAGAATAGCCTTGTGGTAATGTGTAGGGTAATTCGGAAGACAGAAAGACGGAAAGGTGTATTATGAGCCTCTTGCACGAGTTCGTTGTGAGAGATGTGGTGGAAGGAAACCTGGTAGAGTGAAGCCACTATGACGTTGGGGACAAGACCCGAGTGTGAGTTCCAGCCTGGCCGCGGCCTAGCTATGTGACGTTTGGTACGTTCTATCACATAATGTCTCTGGTTTTAATATTCTCATCAAGTCGAACAGGGACAATTCTATTTCATTGGGTTGTTTTGTGAATTAAATGAGATCATGATTAAGAATGGTCTGACTCAGAAGGGTGGGACTTGCAAACATTTGGTAGGAAGCTTCGAAGGTCAGGAAGTTGGGACCATGTAGGATGGGGTTACTGAGGTTTCTGTAGGGCAGTCCATGGAGAGAGATGGCGGGAATTCTAAATAATCAGTGGCTTAGCACTAAAAGGACATGGCCTCTATAGGTCAGAGGATAGGTCAGATCTACCAAGTGGGTCGTAACTACAAGGACTTCTAGATGGTGTAGCTAACCAAAAATCAAATAGTTGGCCCTGCCCTGGTTCCAAATCCTCAGGCTTTGGGGCTAGGGCCCAGCCAGCAACTGGGAAAGGAGATTCCCATGACAAAAACTGTGTAGAATTTCCGGGGTCTGCATTTAGAAGAGAGCTCCAGTTCTTGTTGGGGAACCCATAAGCTGGTTAGTCATTCAGAGTAGAAACCTAGTTGTTCAGGGGGAAACAGCATCTCCCGTGGACCATAGTTCCTTAGGGCATATTTTAGGTACCGAGATTCTAGGTCTGTCCCAGTTAAACTAGGTCAAGGACCATGAGGAACACACGGCCTGGTCAGAAGGCTGTCAGGAACGGGGAGGGGCCGAAGCTGCAGGGACACAGCCTTTCTCTTGCTGAGCCAGCTCGGACGGCTCTGGAAACTATTAGTGGCTGTTGTTACTGCTGTGATGGCAGTGAAACTGGAAACAAGAAGGTGAATTCGGGAGACCTTAGAAAGTTCCTAGAACCTGAGAGATCACTAGATATAGGTTGAAAAGGACGGAGAAGGGAGTCAGATGGAACTTGGACATCCTCCCCGCCCCGCCCCGAGAGCTCTGAATAAGGGTTAGCAGGGAAGGTGAAGACCGTGTTTGCAGAGGGGCCCGGGAAGCTGGAGGACCCGGCGGAGCAGGGCAGGAGGGCAGAGGGAGAAGTGGAACTGGACCTGGGGAGTCCCCACGGGCATGTCCCTCAGGGATGGGGCAATCCAGGGCAGTGTGCAAGTCAGAAAACTTGAGAACTGACTCATTGTTCCCCTCTTGTGTTTTCTCCCCTCCTGTTGCCCACAAACCCAAGGATATAATTCTTCTCTTTTCCACTTTAGATTATCTTTAATATCTTAGAATGTTAAACAGTTACTTTTGGTTTCTTGGAAAGGTGGCTGCAAGACTTTTCTTTGAAAAGGAAGTTTTATTTGAACTGGTCAGACTGACATGTGAGTGGCACATGGTTCACCGTTTCATTAGGTGGTATTCAAGATGAAACAGAACCACAGACTGGTGCATAACACGGAAAGAATAAAAATAAAAACACTCCATGAGAAACCTCCCTCCCTCTCCCCCCCCCCCCAAAAACAAGACGTTGGTATGTTATACTCTTTGCAATTATTTCTACAATTGTTTTTTGATAGAGCACCTCAGAATGTATTAAGCAGGGGAGACAAATCCGTTGTGAAACTGGTTTTATAAATAACCCTGATCCAGAAGAATTAAGAACACTATATCCTAGGTGATGGCAGCCAATGCCCGAGTTCCCACGTTCCTAATGGGGATGTAGAGGGGCATAAACACAAATAGGAAGGGACTGATCCCTCCTACGCGAAGGAAATTTAGATCAGACTGAAATAGATGATTCATAAAGAGAAAAAAGGGCAACATGTATTTCAAAAAATAACTTCATTCGTAATGCCGAAAAGGTAAGCTACAGCTGAATTTCGCACCGAATTGTTTGTAGCAGTAATGTCTGTCGTTTTTGAAACGTTTCTAAGTAAGGTGTCTACATTCTGTTTTAACGCAATGAGAAGACCCTGCAAAATCATTTTCCTTACCCGCAAATACTTTTCACGGAGAGCTGCCTAATGAACAATCTGATAAGACCTCACTTTTAAGTGATTTTAGCAGGTTCTGCTACGAATGTTGACTGTTTAGTTGTGGAAATCTTTATTTATAAAATCATGGTGTGATAAAAAAAAACAAACTGCAGTCTGAGCTAATGATAAAGATATAGTCACAGGAAAAAAACCCAAACTGGTAAGACTTATTTGAAATTGGAAATCAGTTTCTAGGACTTTTTAAAAAAAGACTGGCTATAATGTGAGGCTCACTATAAATCAGCTTCTTCTGGGCTTCTGTTTGTCCAAGGATCATCAGTACCGAATGTAGATGAAGGGTCTCATTGTAGCATCTTCACCTCAGTGTAGGAAGGCTGAGGCTGCCCTTCCTCCTCCCTTTTTGCCTAGTGTCTCATGTAGCTTTAGGTAAGTAGTAATTGCTTAATTCATATATATCAATGAATGAATAAATAAAATTTGCATTTTGAAAATATTTTCATGTATTTATAATATGGTTATGGTGTATTTAAGCATTTAAAAAACCTTTTTTTTAAAAAAGATTTTATTTATTTATTTGACAGAGATCACAAGTAGGCAGAGAGGCAGGCAGAGAGAGAGGAGGAAGCAGGCTCCCCGCTGAGCAGAGAGCCCGATGCGGGGCTCGATCCCAGGACCCTGGGATCATGACCTGAGCTGAAGGCAGAGGCTTTAACCCACTGAGCCCCCCGGGCGCTGCCCCTCCCCCCCTTTTGTTCCCCAGAGAATACTTTACTTTGAATTGACTTATGATTCCATATGATTTCATCTTCTTATTTATATTCCTCTGTACTATGACTAGGGCTTCAAAAACCAAGTTCATACAAGCTTAAGAGGAAAAAAAAAACCCTTACTGTCTTATATAACTGGGTGGTCCAGAGGGAGGAAAGTGCCTCCAGTGTAACTGAGTCGGGAGAATCAATCCAAGTTCTTACGATCTGTCTTCATCAGTTTTATTTGCCTCATTCTTCCCTTGTTCAGATGAGTGTCAGATGAAGGTAATTGCCTGAGATTTCAGGCTTTGGGACCAGTTGGCTTTGCAAAGAGAGAGCTGTCCTTTTGGGGCATCCGTATACTCTGTCCCAGACAAGGATTCTGAGTGACTCAGTTGAGTCAAGTGCTCCTTCCCGTCACATATTTAAACCAGCCAGAGTACCGCGTCTACGCAGTGACGAGAGGTAGGCAGCGAGGCAGAGAGGAGAAAGCGTCATGATCCGCAGCCTCACTCAGGATCACATGCAGTGCAGAACGGTTTCCTCAGTACGCGGGCAACACTGTTCCTACACCTGTAAGGGTGGAAAGTGTTCTCGGTAGGAAAAACACTCAATAGCTGTTATAGTCCATTATATTGAAATACCTTTAACATGTTTTTGCCATATATTCTAACAAGGCACTTTATTCCTTCCAAATTCCAAAAAGCTAAAACTTAAACATAAAAAATAAAATAAATAAAAATAAAAATTTGTTTTAAGCTACTCGTTTTAGGTACTGAAATTTTATAATCTTATCTTGATGTCCTTAGTCCAGTGCTCTATTTGCGTTTCCATGATAATTTTACTTAATAATAACATTATTCTTTTTTTTATTAGATTGGAGCTGTAGTTAGGAAAATCAAATCTACTTTTAATATTTATTAATATTAATATTATTAAATACAGCTTTGTGACATTTTGTGAGAAAACTAAACTGGTACCATTGGGTTATATAGCCAAAATTAAGTGCCAGATGTTTATTTCTTAACACCAATCTGTTTGGGCTACAAAAGATGACCTTTAGAGGCTCACCTGTTCTTGAAAGCAAATTCAGTCAAGTAGAAGGACATTGATAAGGAGGATAGAATGGTTAAGAGTTATGGCTTAAATGCACCACCAGTATAAATTTAATGGATAAATGCATGATTTCTCAGCTAAATCTTATTTTTCCCCAAATATAATAATTCCCAATTTATTTGGAAACTTTTTTTTTTTTTTTTTTTTTTGAAAACTGTGTTTAAGATGCTTTTCTGGGGTGGGTTACACATATTGACATGGTACCCTTGACTTTTCTGAGTTCATTGTTTTTAGACATAGGTATTTGATTGTAAAGCTAGTAGAATAACTGGTAAATCTTTGTTTTTCTATCCTTGTGGCATAGGGAAATATTTTATTTGCCACTCTGGATATTGAAAAATTAAATAGAACAAAGACAGACTTAGAATACTCAACAAATAGATTTCACGTTTCAGTTAATAAAACAAGAGAGTGAACAAACAGGACTAACATGTTTCAGAGTGAAAAACATTGGGATTCAATTTCTTCAGATTCTAAAACAAAAAAAGGTGGAGGCAGATAAGCTTCTTTTCACATCTCAATCCATTTTTTGGCTGATTTCTATGTTGTAGTGAAAAAGGAAGACCTGCTAATATGATTTGTTATGAAAATTCAGTTGTGAAATGTGGAGGAACTTCAACGTCATTTGAGGTTTTTGTGTCAATTCCTGATATGGGCATATTTTTACCAAGAGTATCATCAGAACTATTCAGCTGTTATGTTTGGAGCTGAAAAGAATAAAAGGCAATGATTATAACTCACATTCTTCCTTAGATTTCTTAGAGTAAAAGTTTGTTTAAAAACTTCTCACTAGTGCTTACACAACTCGCTTTCTGGCCAAGAGGAGAGAAACCATTTTTAGTAATGGGCCAGGGCAGAGCACGCTGTATCGAGCGGCTGGTATTTTGAAGCTCCAAACAGTTTTTTAAAAATGAACTCATCCAAAACACGTGCTTACAAATAATCTTTTAAAAGATTTTATTATTGTAAAATAATCTCTATATCAGGAGTGGGGCTCCAACCCTCAACTCTGAGATCAGCGTCACATGCTCGGTGGACTGAGCCCCATGGTCACAATTTACAATCGTTTTTCACTGATGTCGGACCTAAAGAAAAATACTTTTGATAGGGATGTTTGGCAGCCAGAGAGAAAATAAAGATCATCTGAATATTGAAAGCTAAAAAGGAAACAAGAGAAGATTGTGAAAACATTCTTACATTTGTTTTAGCTGCATATTTTACCCGTATGTACGGCTAATTACAAAGGCTTCATTTTGTTGGGACCGTAGGAATAATGCTGTTCAGTGATTTTTCCTTATGAGATATAAACTTAGAATCCTTCGTATTAAGATGAACTCCTGTAGTGCTTAAAGCTGCTCAGTGAGTAAGGAAAAAAACTCATTTTTTAAGATTTATTATTATTCTTACTGGTATTTTTTGACATATTATATGTCATGGAAATTAGCAGTTTCTATCTGTTAAGGACATACCCAGGGTGCTTGTAAATTATCTATAATGTTCTATTGTAGATGATGTTAAATACCCAAAGTTGGTGTTTGAAATTTATTACTATAATGAACTTTTAAAATTTTTAATAAAGTTGAAGAAAACATTATAGATGTCTAGGTAGTATATTGAATTTAAGTGTAATGAAATAATCTATTTTGGGGGAAAATCTTTAATATTTAGAATTGACTTTTACACATGAGATCACAAAGGAAACCAGTCAATGGAATTTAATTTTTTTTCTTTTTTCACATATCCTGCCTAGAATTAACCATTTAAGATACCTTTATATTAAGTTCATGTATCTTTTCATGTTGTTTTTATCGTTTCTTAATTTTTTCCCCCAATTTGGCTCATTGCCTTATCAGTGCCATGATTACCAAAATTTATACAATGCAAAATAAGCCGCCTTTTCACTGTGTGTGACGGGAGGTGTGATTTGATTCATTCAAGTAGCGCCTAATTAAGCTCTGTATTTTTTTTTAATGCTTAACTGTTCAGTATTACACACTTCATATATTTGTCTTATAGTCAAAATGCTCATGCTTTTTATTAGAAAGTTTTACATTTACTTTTCAATTAATTCAATAAACATTAATTGAGCAGCTGCTATTTTTAATATATTGTGTTATCTACCTTTTATATTAGATTGGGTTTGAATATGTGGTATTATCATTCATTAAAAAAGGGTTTACCTAGTTTCTTCTGGAATGGGCTGTATTCTGTTTTCCAAATATAATAGCCTTTCTGTAGCCATTTAGAAATTGGAAAAAGTACAGATTTTAAAATTTGTTTTTGTTTATATTAGTTGTGGAAAATTTCTTTTTTTTAAGCTGATCGTTTGATCTTCAAATCATAAAACATAGATATGTCCCCAACATTCAACATCAACTTCAAAGACACCACATGTCCTAAGTCATATGCTGCTTTGTTTCCCCATCTAACTAATTCCGTGCTGAGTTTTTGTTTGTTTGTTTGTTTTAAAGATTTTATTATTTATTGGACAGACAGAGATCACAAGGAGGCAGAGAGGCAGCGGGGGGGGGGGGGGGGGGGGAAGCAGGCTCCCTGCTGAGCAGAGAGCCTGTCGAGGGGCTTGATCCCAGGATGCTGGGATCATGACCTGAGCCACCCAGCACCCCCATGCTGACTTTTTATCTTGGGTGTCTCTCAACCACAGTTTTTCACTAATTAATTCCATTTTATCTTAACTGCCTGGAAAAAGGCCACAACTATGTACAAATATGCATTTTTTTTCAGGCCCTAAAATGGCTTTTACTGCTTCCATGTCCCATATCTGTTACTATAACTCGTGTACATTATGTAAACATGTTGAGGAACTTAAAAGCTCTCCGATCAGTATATGGTTTCATATATATCTTAAAATATCTCAGAAAGAAGAAATCGAATATGGTGCTATCTGGTTATTTCTGCTGTAGATGGCTCCTTGATGATACTGCCCCTTTTCCTGATTTTTATTCAGTAGTTATAAAGACCTGTTTGTAACTTCATAGGGAAGCAAGACGAGTTGCTTTGTAACCAAGAGGGTATTTAAATAAGAGTTGTGTCTGACTCCGCAGTGGTTCTCACCTCTGTTCCTGCGAGCACTGCGGGTTCTGGCTACAGAGTGCAGGGCTGCTACTTGCCACTTCGTATGTAAATTTGGCCCAGAGTGAGATCCTGCAACCTGACCAGAGCGTTCGATGTAGGCTCACTCGGAATTAATTTGGACCTGCCTGGAGTACTCAGAAGCGAAACGCCATTCTGATACTTCGTTCAAGTCACCCTGCAGAGAAGGGACAGTGACAGTGGGACTTACTTTGATCTTCTGCCAAATCTCCGTGATCTGAGAGACGCCAGCAGGCACAAGGTCAGGGCTGACTCCTAAGGCTGCGTCTGGTCTTCCTGCTAAGCAACAACGAACGCAGAGGGAGGCACAAATGACCACGCTTCCTCTATCCCCTCCCTTGCCAAATAGAGAGATCCCATGAAATTAGTATTTGTGGTGTACACCGAACTAAGCAGAGTATTTGGATGAGCAGAATTGCACAAATTGTGAATTAAAATTGGACACACCAGATAGAAGCGACAGAAAACAATTCCAATTTGTAGGGGTGAAAGCTATTGTTCTTCTTGTAGTTTTATCCCAAACCACTGGGAAGAGGGGTAATATTTGCTCAAATTTATTATCGTAATATGGTGCAGACTTTTTATCACATGTTTAAAAGGAAGCGTTCAAGACAAAAACACGTCATTTTTTATTTTTTTTTAAGGTATTTATTTATTGGAGGGAGAGAGAAAGTGTGTGTGCGAGTGTGCACTCGCGTGTGTGCTGGTGTGCGTAGGAGAGGAGCGTGGCGTGGGGATGTAGAGAAAGGGAAAGGGAGAGAATCCCAAGCCGACTCAGCGCTGAGCACAGGGTCTACACGGGTCTCGATCCCACAACACAGAGATCACAAGCTGAGTGGAAACCGAGAGTCTGAGGCTTAACCGGCTGAGGCACCCAGGCGCCCCAAGACAAATACATGTGAAGCAGTCCTGAATGTTTTATTAAGGAGACAGGACAGTGACTGTGATTATAGAGATTAAATATATAAAACTGTCTTCTAGGCATTAAATTCACAGTTTGCGACAACATGTTGGGGTTTAGAATTTTTATACAAAGTACTAGAATTTAGAATTCTGTGTCTTTTAACTTCTTTTCCATTCTTTTTTTTTTCTTTTAAAGATTGACGCCTGGGTGGCTCAGTTGGTTGAGCAGCTGCCTTCGGCTCCGGTCATGATCCCAGCATCCTGGGATCGAGTCCCACATCGGGCTCCTTGCTCGGCGGGGAGCCTGCTTCTCCCTCTGCCTCTGCCTGCCATTCTGTCTGCCTGTGCTCGATCTCTTCCGTCTCTCTCTCTGATAAATAAATAAAATCTTTAAAAAAATATATATAAAAAAAATATATAAAGATTTTATCCATCCATTTAGCAGATGGAGAGATCACAAGTAGGCAGAGAGGCAGGCAGAGAGAGAGGAGGAAGCAGGTTCCCCGCAGAGCAGAGAGCCTGATGCGGGACTCGATCCCAGGACCCTGGGATCATGGCCTGAGCCAGAGGCAGAGGCTTTAACCCACTGAGCCACCCAGGCGCCCCAACTTCTTTTCCATTCTTGATCCGTACTGGCTTATAAACACAAGTGTTGCCCGTGGTCACAGCTGCTCCGCCGGGACATGGTCTTGTATCTATCCACAGCTGCTCCGCCGGGTCCGGCCTCTCCCGGAGGTCACACCTTCATCTTCTACCCGGCCGTGCCCTGTGGGGGCGACCGTACGTTAAAAAGTTTTCAGAGACTCCATGGTTCACAAACAGCATAAGAGGGAAAGAAAGCAAGGGAAGAACAGCAGAGGAGCAGACCTCCCTCGGGTAGGCATGGAAGCCCACCTTGCTTTCCAGTGTGCGCATCCCATTTAAAAAAAATAATAAGATTTAAAAAAAAATTTATTTGACAAAGAAAGAGAGAATGACTCAAGCAGCGGGGAGGGGCAGGCAGAGGCAGAGGGAGAAGCAGGCTCCCTGCTGAGCAAGGAACCCGATGCGGGGCTCGATCCCAGGACCCCGGGATCATGATCTAAGCCGAAGGCAGACACCTAGCTGACTGAGCTACCCCGGCACACCCGGGCACCCCATTCTAGAAAACATTTTCCCTCATGCTGCTTGCATTTCTTGCTTAACTGAATAGTTGTGCTGTCAGAATTTCCATGCATAGGGATTTTCGTGGTCTAAAAACTCTCTCTTAAGGGTATAACCCTGTTAGGTTGTTTGAAGAGTCATCATTTCATATATTTGCACTCATATATTAGTATGAAATCAGTTCATGAGCTGAGAACAGCTACACTGAGATGGAATATTTTGGGCAGTAGAGAACCTGGATAATGATTGTGTTTAAAAAAGGGGTGTCTGTGTGTCTAGCAACCTAGGTGAGACAATGAGCGAGGGGGAGAGAAAGACTAACTTATTTCTGTATAAAAAATTCACCTAAAGTCTGTTCCTTGTCCAGAAAAAATGGAGAAAAACAAAAGAAAATGAAACAAAAAACCCCCAACCTTCTGCCTTCTGGCTCTGAATATCCTTCCTGTTCCTAGGACTCAGGCAAGTTCTGGAAATGTATGAAACCTCAGTGTCTTTAAATGCCATTGACACCATTGCTTTTATGAAATTAAAAAATGTGTTCAGATAACAAATTGATTTTCTAAACACAGTTTGATTTTCTTTTTCCAAGTGCTTGCTGTGCCCCCAAATCAGAGTTAGGACTTTCTGTTGTTCTAGTATAGCGTCTCTTGTCTTTTAGGTTCTAGATTACTCTGAGAAGTGAAGAGTACACGTGTTTTATCTGTGCAAAACAAATTTGAGATAGAAAACAATAGTAAAATAAGACAATAGAGGAAAAATTAATCAAAAGGACGAGGGCCCTAAGCATTTGCATATCCTATATGTTACTAATTCATAAGATGATCTAAAATGTTGACTTACTTAAATTGGTGGAATTGAAATTTTTTTTCGAAGTAGGCTTCACACCCAGCATGGAGCCCAATGCAGGAATTGAACTCACAACAACCCTGGGGTCAAGACCTGAGCGGAGACCAAGAGTCAGATGCTTGACCCACTGAGCCACCCAGGTGCTTTGGAACTGGGAATTTTAAAACAAATATATAAAAACCCCAATAAATGTAGGCGAAAGCTTAGTAATATACTCTTGAAGATAAGAAACAAGATAGATTGTGGAATGTTTTGATAGTATAAAAGGAATGTGGGCAAAACAAGCAGATAAATTCTCAGTAGTTTGTTAGGTATTAGACTTTATGATGGTTAGACTCTCTGTCACAAGCCTGGAGGGTAGCAGAGTGCACTGGTCAGAACAGGCTTTAGAGTCAAACTTGAAGAGATCTGGCTGGGCTATTTAAAAACTAGTTGTTCTTATTTAAAAAATTAAAATTAAAAAGACCTCTCTAAAACCTCAGTTTTCTCATTTATAAAGTGGGGATTAAAAATAGTATGTATTTCATAAGACTTGAGAGGATTAACTGAAGAAATTCAGCTAATGTGCTTAGCACAGTTCCTGAAACATAATAATTTCCCCCCAAATGATAATAATTATTACCATTGTTAGAAGTTCTTTTGCATTTTTGACTCCTGATATTTGTACTAAATTTAGGAAGTTTGACTTTTAGTAAATTTGGCTTTTGTTATCCCTGTTAATATTTGAGGACTTAAAAATAGGGATTAAGTAATAATGTACTATTATTTTCATTTGTAATTATTCCTTAACACTGATATTACTTTTTGAGTGAACAGATGCTTAGGTAGTATACTTCTTTTTCATGGTGAGCATCAAGTTCTTTGCCAATTTATATATGTGTGTGTGTGTGTGTGTGTGTGTGTGTGTGTGTATACTTCAAAATCTCAAATGATGCAATTTTGCATCTAGTGTGTGCATGGCTTAAAGTGCCTAGTTTTATTAATAGCATTTGGCTTGTCTTTAAATTTCGTCTATGGTGCTATTAGCTCTCTCTGATGTCAACCAAGGCCGACCTTTAGTGGAAACTATTTTCCGTTTCTATTGAGATATAATGAAGACAGATGGCAACACATATTTGAAGAAACATCCTTACAAGATGCTGTGTTGTACAGTGATAGAAATGCAGAGTATGAAAGATAATGCGTCAGTTATTGTAGACGGGACACCTGATCCAATGTTCAATCAATCAATAACAGATTTAATTTAATAAAAATTAACTAGAGTGTTTAAAATATTTGTCCTTTCTGTCAGTTGCCATTTGGTGATGGTAATTTTAGTATAATAGACCTATTTTGGTATCTTGAGCATTTGACTTGTGTGCAGCGGCTTGTATGGAGAATAGATTATAAACTGTTTCATGTTTATGGAACTGATTGTTTAAATACTTTAATGATGGGGGGCACCTGGGTGGCTCAGTGGGTTAAAGCCTCTGCCATCAGCTCAGGTCCTGATCCCAGGGTCCTGGGATCGAGCCCCACATCGCATCTCACTCTCTGCTCAGTGGGGAGCCTGCTTCCCTTCCTCTCTCTCTCTTGTCTCTCTGCCTACGTGTGATCTCTGTCAAATAAATAAATAAAACCTTAAAAAAAAAAACTTTAATGATGGAAAACTGTCTGCATACAGACTTTGAATTATTTTGACTTCTAGTTATTTTCCTAATATAGGGACTCTAGATGGTAAACTCTAGATGGAAAAACCAAATTTAGGATGTGTTTTCTTTTTTAAAAAAGCAAACACTTTCTTTTCTCTCTTCCTTCCCCACCACATTCTCTTTCCCTCTCTTTGTTTTTCATTTGGAAGTGGTTTGGGTGAACTTTGTGAAATTATGAGTTTCTGGATTTCTGGCAGTCACAATTTATTGGAGGGCTAGATGCTTTTTCACATAAATTAACTTTATCCTGCCTGATCTTTGTCACAATATGGTTGTTGACTTGCTTACTAGATAGATATTTTTAATATTCTCAATAATTCATGTAATCTGTATTCCCTAAACATGTATTGGTTGTGCTGTGCATATAGAACAATGTACTGGTCCCAAGAGGATTGTACAGTGTGATACCCTCTTTTTATACCAAAGAGTTTGTCTTCTAATCAAGGAGGTGATGCATATACCCAACTAAGTGAACATCAGGTCCAAAGAAATTAAAAAAAAAAAATTCACCACAAACTTCAGAGAAGGGCAGGTAATGTCCTGTGGGGGATTCAGCCGGATTCCTGTACATGGTGCTGCCACTTTATGACTCATGGTCTACACTGCCTGCCTTTCCATGAATGTGCTCCTCGAGTCACTTTTCCATTCAGTAATATCATATCTTTAAAGTTCATTTTACTGGGGCGCCTGGGTGGCTCAGTGGGTTAAAGCTTCTGCCTTCAGCTCAGGTCATGATCTCAGGGTCCTGGGGTCCGGTCCCGCATCGGGCTCTCTGCTCAGCAGGGAGTCTGCTTCCTCCTCTCTGCCTGCCTCTCTGCCTACTTGTGATCTCTGTCAAATAAATAAGTAAAATCTTTTTTTTAAAAAAGTTCATAATTAATGTACATGTATTCTGAGGTATAAATGTATATTACACAATTTCTTGCAATATATAACCAATCTTTAGTTATTCTTAGTTTCTGCTTAATGTAACTTGATTTCTTTATTCTCAGAGTTGAATAGAAAATAAATTTCTAAATGATCTTGAACCTTTATTTTAAAATGAAATTACCTTACGGGGACTGGCTTCAGAAATGTATAGCAACAGTCCTCAAAGGGGTTTACTCTCCAGTCTTCAGGAGAGTGCCACACTAACTGATCATTTGATCTTGCTGTTGGAAATACCATTTTATTTTTGGATTCTTGCTGTTTGTTTGTTTATATTTAGAGAGTGGCGGCGGGGTGGGGGGAGAGAATCTCAAGTAGGTTCCACACCCAGAATGGAGCCCAATGTGGGGCTCGATCTCACCACCCTGAGATCAAGACCTGAGACAATCATGAGCGGAACGCTTTACCCACTGAGTCACCCAGGCACCCCTGGACTATCATTTTAAAACTATTCAGCGGATTACATCAAATTAAAAGAGGAAGTCAAGATACACACATGTGTCTTAAATATTTTGAGATCTGATTTATTTATGGTCAATATTGCTAGGAGAGAGAAAACCAGCACAATTTTAGAAAGTCCCAGTGGTCATTCTGGGTTGCATCTTCTTGGCCTCTGGAATATCTTGTAATTTCTCCATGTACCTTATTCTAAGGAATCTTTAAAAAACAGCTGTGATTTCCAATGGATTCAAACCTAAACCTTTCATAGTTTCTCTTGATGCTTGAAACATTTTTCAGTAATGGCCCTAGAGGTGTGCCTAAAATAACAAATAAAGAAATTGTGACCTGAAAGACGTTCCTTCACAGGAGCCTCCTTAACGGGATCAGTTTTTTTTTTTTTTTAAAGATTTTATTTATTTATTTGACAGACAGAGATCACAAGTAGGCAGAGAGGCAGGCAGAGAGAGAGGAGGAAGCAGGCTCCCCGCTGAGCAGAGAGCCCGATGCGGGACTCGATCCCAGGACCCTGAGCTCATGACCGGAGCAGAAGGCAGAGGCTTAACCCTCTGAGCCACCCAGGCGCCCCTTAATGGGATCAGTTTTAAAATAAATTCCTTCAGACTTGCTGGCAAGTCGGATAGATGGGGAGGCTTTGTGTTTCCCTTTGATTTGCATAGCTTCCTGTTCTTTAATCTCAGACTGGCCAAAGCCAAAGCTAGAATGCTGCATTTTGGTTAGTTGGAACCTTTTTAGCTCCATAATCCTTTAGCAAAACTTTTCTGTTCTGTTCCCCTCTGAGTCTTGTTACCTGTATGGTGTTAAAATATTGGGATTCTTCCCCTCCACGAGGTGGGTCAGTGTTTGACAGTGGTCCTCAGCTCTTTGCCCAATTCTTAATTGAAGTGTGGTACATTCTCCCGAGAGGAGTATTGATTATAGGAGATAAAATAGCAGACCAAGAGGAGGTCTTTGGGCAATGGAAAACCTTTGGGTGACTGTGGAATCCATCTCTGGTCATTCCTGAGTTTAAACAGACCTCCTTCAGGATTTCTCAGACATAAAATTTTACTCTATTTATTTCCCAATCACTTAACCTTCAATTGCTTTGCAAAAAGTGGATCTACTGGCGAAGGGATCTTAAAAAGTACAAGTGACCCCCCCCCCTTCTCCGTGATGTCTCTTCAGCGACAGAAATTCCCAGCTGGGTTTTAGAGTCTGACAGTTTATCCTTTTGTTATTGAAGGAAGCACGGGAAGTGTTTCTGCTTGCTTGTTTCCTGTTCCAGCTCTGAGCGGGAGAGGCAGGAGCCCACTGTCCGTCATCCGTCTTCAGCTCCGTCGAGAAAGGAATGTCTCCCAGGATCATCTGGAATTTGTCTGAATTTGATAATGTAGAGCAGAGCAGTTCCAAAAATAAAGACGGGCTTGTTGTGTCCATTAGGAGCCGCTTATTGCATCACTGTTGTTGTTCACTTGTAGCCTTGGGCCTTGTATGGTGGTTTCTGTTTCTCGGAACAAGCTAAGAAGAGCCATTCTGTTCCTGCGCTCTGGGAATGCTGGAGTGCGGAGTCTGTGTTTTTGAGGGTCATACTTGGCCCATACGTACAGGGAGCCTGTGTTCCGCAGCTGTAACGTTTGGTGCATATAAGGGGGATTGTCATCTGTGGGAATTGAGGCTGAGACATCGAATAAAACGCCACAGCCAAAGAAATGTTTATTTATTGATACTCTATTGAACCTCTTAATAAAAAACACATTAAATTAGCGTAATTGAGCAGGAGGACTGATGTGCTCCCTTGTTTTTGCCCGACAGGGAAAGTCAGCCTAGATTTTATGGCAACCGAGAAAGTGTAGTCGTCTTTGTGTTCAAGGCTCCCAGACGTGGAGGTTAACATCTGCTTTATCTGTGCTTATCTGAATTTACTCTAATCAGATAAGGATTCCTACAGGACAGTCTTGGAATGTATACTGAAGGACAGCACAGAAATTTTCTCAGGGCTTGAGAGCGGTGTCTATGATCGTAGATTTTCTCTGCCATCTATTGAAGTTAAGGGGAAGACTTAAAGATCATTAGCAAACTTATAATTCACTTTGCGTGTTAGAAATTAATTCTCTACGTTGGTCTTCTTTTCTCCTTTTTAGATACTCGATCGGTCATGCACCGAAATTCTGGAATTGCGGCCTTCAAGTGTCTGTGTGGGGGGTAAGTGGTTAGAATTTAAAAATACCATGTAAGAAATTGTATTTTTTTCCCCCTCGTTAAATTATATGATTTAAAACTCATGTTGGAAAGAGAATAACAAAATTAACTTTTTTGGCATCCTTTTCTGTAAGAATTTTTAAATAATTCCTTGAAATATTTCTATTTTAAATTCAAATTTTTTAAGATTGGAGTGTTATTTTAAATAATGAACATATTGTGTGACAGGCTTTTAGAATTTTCTGTATATTTAGTTCATGTTTGAGACCTTTCCTATGACAAGTAAAATAAAATATGAGATTTTTTTTTCTTTTATCTGGTTGTACAAACAGTCTTGTATCTGTGGACTCTGAGCTGCGTGCTTTGGTGACCCGGCCAAAGCATAGCTCCCACCGGCTCAGGGCACGCACGGGAGTGATGGACGGATGGGCGAAGGCGGGAAGAAGCAGGAGGCTTCATTAGCCGGCATTGGAACAAACCCTGGTTTTAGCACTCGCAAGCCATCCTTACCCAGGGAGAATGTGATACTCTCTGGCCTATTCTGTTTCTTCTTCAAGGCTGACTTGGAGTTCCTTTTAATTTAGAAAAGGAAGAGTGTTGGGCCTAGTGGAAGAGGAAATGTGCTGTGTAATTTCCCATGGAGCCTCCCAACCGCTGGTGATGGTCTTAAGTTCTGCATCTTGTAGACTCCCTTGGGATGTTGAAGAGGAGTAGCGCATTTGACCATCCCGTCCCCTTCATGATTTTACCTGCTCGTCCTAACAACAGTTCGACAGTTTTTTCTTTCTTTTTTTTTGAAGATTTTTGTTTATTTATTTGACAGAGAGACACAGCGAGAGAGGGAACACAAGCAGGGGGAGTGGGAGAGGGAGAAGCAGGCTTCCTGCTGAGCAGGGAGCCTGATTCAGGGCTCCATCCCAGGACACTGGGATCATGACCCGAGCCAAAGGCAGATGCTTAACGACTGAGCCACCCACGTGCCCCTCGACAGTTTCCTAACCCCTGGCCCAGGATGACGAACTTGCATCAGGAATTGCCCTAGCTGACTGTCCGTCTGACTCGAAAGCCCTATTCTTTTTGCTGAGTCACATCTTAAGTTTTACCTGCACTTTTTAAGTGAAATTCCTTTTATAATATACTTAATGAACAGTGGCATAGCAGTATTTCCTTCCTCAGTAAATTACTGTGTGCATGTTAGACTGTGGTAGACAGGAGGTCATCCGAGAAGACTGAGAGGTAATCACTGTTGAAATAGTTAACATGCATCTTACAGCTGAACAGCAGACAGTTAAATGCCGATCAAGATGTTTGATCAGTTCACTTGTGTTTCCGGCATTTTATTTTACTGACATTTAGTGACAGCTGCTCCTATATGAGTCCTGAGCAGTAAGCTGAATAAACTTTCCTTAGTGACAGGCCGTAGATCGTTAATAGTCCAAAAGGCATGACCTTTGGTGAGTTATAAATTTGTATGCAACAGAACGAAACCGGTTAGTAATGTCAGGAAACTGTGAAAGAGGTCTGTCTGGGCTGTCGGGTTAAGGAAATACAACACACGGCAGTTCTGAGAAACAGAGCGCATGAAGAAGTGGCTTTCTCTGCATTCCCGTACCTTGATACCTAGAGTAGAGAAAACAAAGAAGCTTCTTTCCTGCGGATACTTTCCTAACCACAGAATTTGGGGAAGTTTTCCTTCTTTTCTTTTCTATGCTTTCCTCTCTCTCTCTCTCTCTCTCTCTCTCTCTCTCCCCCCCCCTCCCCTTCTTTCTTTCTTTTTCTGGGTCAGAGAAGATGAGGTCGGGGAAGTTTCTGTGCTACGTGGGAATAACTGTCAGGCTTCAATTCTTACATCCTGGTTACTATGGGAAAACACTTTGTTTAACAAATGAAATAATGCCTTCCTGTGTGGCAGTAAATGGTATCTTCCCTGAATTTCACTAAGGGGCCCAAGAAAGAAAGTCGGAAATAAGCAATGTCTTCACTGTTACTAGGAGGCTTAATACTATGAAGAAATTCAATCTGTGCATCTTGATACTTTCAAATTATTATTATTATTATTGTAAAGCAGGGATTACAATGTTTATTTTTCTTCTCCTAGATGAATTTCAGATTGTTTTGTCCGGAAGAGGATTCAACTTGGGCAGTCGGGATGGAAGCGTTCTCTGCACCTACACTGTAAATGAGACGCACACACAGAGTAGGTTCCTCGTAGTTTCCTTGTTGCCTGGGTGTCTGCGTGGCATATAAGCACCACGCGTTTTCTCTTCTTTCCAGCTGAAATCAACCATGCTCTATTTTTTAATCATAGGAGGAAGAAATGAAGTCCAGTGATAGTACAAATAGTAATAATAATTATTTTTGTTACTGAGTGATTATAGCCTTTGTTTATAACTTAAGAAATGTGAACCTTGTCCTAAGAAGCCTCATTTTACAGATAATGGTCTAATGGCGGAAAGAGTAAAATGATTTGTCTTTGGTGACATAGTCAGGAAAGGGCAGAGCAGAGAGTTGAACCCAGTTTTCCTGACCGTCCTCTATGTGGACATCAACTGCTGGGTTTAACTGCCTCTTTCCCCAGATTTATTTATTATCACTCTTGCCTGAAAATCTAGCTCTCTTGGGCTGTTCTACTGCTTATTGCCTTATTTTATTCTCACTCATTTTTTAAATCTAATTTCCCAATAGTTCGCCCAGCAGCTCCTGGACATAGGCTTTTTGTCTTACGGATATTTTATATATTTTATATTTTTAGATAGTTCACATATTTTGATCTCTAGTGCCTGCTCAGAGCTGTTTGTTGATAATTATCATATTTACGCAATTAGGTTTTATTTTCCCTAACGTGGCTTTCCAAACAGCAGATGAATATAATGTTTTTATCTCCATTGTGCAAGAAGCTCCTTCAATAGATCCTAATATTCTGAGCATTTTGGGTCTCTTTAAGACATTTTTCCCTCATCAATGATTATATCGGCTTCCAAGATTGTAATTTGTAAGGCAGATGCTGTAACTCTGTGAACTCTGATAGATTTATTTTTTGAGAGGTGCATGTAAGATTTGCTGCTGCCCTGATGGTACTAAACATCCCAGTAGCGCAGCTTTGGCTGTGCACACAGCAGCCGTTCAGTGTGTTTGCTGAGCTGGCGTGGGGAGGGTCTCAGCATGGGCAAGGTCGTAATCACCTCCTGCCTCTCCTGTTAGCATCTTCATTTTGGGAAGGCAAGACAACGGTATTTGCACCAAACTCTCCGGAATAGATTCCGCAGTTGAAGAGGACAAAATATTTTTATTCATCTAAATCTGAGAGTTAGTTTCACCCGACTCCCTTTGAGTATGAGTAGATATTTGATTGTAGTATAAGCATAGTTTTTCCTTTGTTACGTAAAATTAAGTTTATTAAAGTAAATCACTGAAGAAATAATTGGAGTCAGATTGTGTTTCCATCCTTTACATTCTAGGATTATCCATTTGCTTATGTAACTTTTCTGAATATTTATAGGTCAGATTCCCCCCCCCATATGTTATTAAAATTATTAGGGCAATTTAAGCATCTAGTTTTATTTATTTATTTATTCATTTATTGTAAGATCCAGCTATCTTATTAAACTGAAATAAATTCAGTCTTTCTTGGATATTCATCTTGTCTCATTGTTTTTAAATTCTGCTTTTTAAAAATATATGTCATTTTTCCTTCAAAGTCTAAGATATTTGAAAAGCGGAAATAGAGAAGATGATAATTTTATAGTCTCTACAAATATTTGTGAATTTAGTCTAATAAAAGCCATCACTTATAATTTGCCAATACTGTATATCGATGAGGCTTATGACCTCTATTTTTTCATTTTTTTTTCCTTCTCTTTCTAGATGAGAATCTGTTCTTTTTTTATGCTAATGTATTTAATGTTTCACCGTTGACCTGATTGCAGTTAGATTTTTCATAGTATTAATGAACTGTGTGAGATACGTAGAGCTCTGTATGAATTCAGTGGCATTTTATTTTCTAGGTGTTAATCCAGTAAGTGTGGACCTTAATTCTATGCTTTGTCCTGCACCTGCCCTGAATAAAGTGGGAGAGTAAGTACTTCCTTAAAAACATTGAAAAAACATGGTAGGCTATGAATTATTAGGAAATGGTGACAAATATACATTAATTACTTTACTGCCTCTTTTTTTTATGTACAGAGTGAACATGAAACAGTAAGCTCTAGGCAATCTGCTCTGAACTACTGTAACTATACATAATATACGCTTAGTAGGTTGGAAATGCTAATGTCTGCTTTATTTTGTTTCTTAAATACTGATTAAAAGGCCCTATAAATAGTTATCTGGATGGGTGTGAGAACTATTGCTAGAGCCTTTAACTAATCTGAGCTGCAATCATTATTTCAAACTTCATAGAAGTTTGAAGTGTACTTACGCACATACACACACACGTGCACGTTCCAAAGTGAGATTTTGATTAATTCCTATGATATTTATTTATGTATTTATTTATTTATATTAATTTTAAAAAAGATTTTATTTATTTATTTGACAGAGAGGGAACACAGCAGAGGGAGGGGCGGGGGGAGAAGCAGGCCTCTCGCGGAGCAGAGAGCCCGATGTGGGGCTCCATCCCAGGACCCTGGGATCATGACCCGAGCTGAAGGCAGATGCTTAACAACTGAGTCACCCAGCCACCCCCTATGGTATTTAAATATCAATATAAAAGAGCAAGAGGAACATGGCTCAATAAGGCATACCTTGGACTAGAAAATATTTGAGCTTTAATTTGTATCCAGGTCCTGTTAACGTCTGTTTTCTCATGATCTTTGGTGTGGTAATAAACCATAATGGTAGCTGGTTATTTAGTTTGAAAGAAGAACTTTTATTTAAAGCACCCAAACGCAGGTAATTTCACTAATAATTTAGTTTTTCTCTTTGTGATTTTTTCCCCCTTTTTTTTGTGAAGGAAATGATTGGAGACAGTTCAGATGTTCCCTAGCCCAACAGCAGGGGATACAAGATGTTTAGGAGACTAAGTAAGTTAGAGGATTACTTTGTATTGATCTTGCATGTAGAGTAGAGGAAAGTACAAAGTTCGTTAGCTTCTCTTGGTTTTTTCTGCTTCAGTCCTCAGCAGGAATGGTCCTGTCAAGGCCGGTCATTTATGTCGTCCTGCACTCCAAATCCTCGATATTTTCCACTCAGAGTGAAAAATCTAATATTGCAGTGTTCTACAAGGTTCTATAGGATCTGGGCCCCCTTTCTTCCAGCTTCCTTTGCCCCTTCCGTCACGGTCACGCTGGTCTCTCGCTGTTCCTCAACCATGTTGACACGTTTCCTCTCACTGTTCCTCTGCTGGAAGTTTCCTTCTCCTCGTCCACTGGAACCCGCTGCAAGCCTTGGTCAGTGTCACCTCCTCGGGAAATGCTTCCTGGTCACCCTCTTTAATCAGTGCAGTCTTCTTCCTCTGAAGCTTTGAGCTCCCTCTTCATGTCTTTCAGGGGTAATTTTTTCTCCCAGGCATTTATTTGTTTGTTCTTGAGTCTCCCTTCCTGATCTGTTAAATTTTGTTGTTTTTGTTCTGTCTGTAACACCAACACGATGCTTGACACAGAACAGATCCAGAGATGTTTATTAGATGAGAGGATGTATGCATTTTTCTCAAATATTTTGAATTACTGGTTACATAAAAGCAAAAAGAATACCTTGTATTCTTTGTATATTTGTATAACGAACTTTGTATATTTTACTTTTGCTGGGGGTAGGGGCAGGGGCTTACATCAGGTAAAAGAAGAATGACCAGAATCTTTTTGGGGTGGCGTGCCATTTAAGAGAAGAGCAAACTATCTTGGCATTTTAATAACAGTGATTGGATTAGGAAGACAGTTTACTTTCTTCCCCGGAGCAGTTATAAAATGCAATATGCCGGTTCTGTCCCAGACATCGAATCTGTTCTCCACAGACTTTGCCCTGAGCACTCCCGTTTTGAGGAGACGACTTAGAAAGTGCTGGTATTCTTCAGTACTTGTAGATTGGCTGAAAACCCAGGAGACGTCATTTTACAAAATTAAATAGAGCGGAATAAACATGAGGCACGAGAAGTCGTCATTTGTTTGGCTTTGGACATTACTGTTTCACCTACAAGCAAACTGAGAATTTGGGGGAAGGAGATCTAAAATAATTATTTTTGGTCTTTCTTTGTTATTGTTGTTTTGTTTTTTTTTTTTTTTTTTTTTTTGGTATCAAGTACATGATACCACTGAGGCAAAGCATGAAAAGATTTTATTTGTTCATGTTTTCAGCATCTGGGGACATCATTGTTGTTCTCCTAAGTATGTTGCAAGTAATTTGGACCTTTCCTTTGCCTTGAGTTTTCTTCAGATACTTTCATAGGTGATGAGCTCTCTTATGAGATTGGATTAAAATCAACACAATGGAAACAGTTTAGCCTTGTAAGGTGACTGATGCTTAATATGTTTGCCTAATTAGCTTTTGGCTAAGGATTCAAACCCATTAAGTAGCTAGTTAGTCTATGTTTCAAATAAACACATCTGGCCCAACAATGAATGAGGGTTTTTCCTGTGTGAGGGTGACAGATGTGGTGATGGTTCCCCCTGTTCTCTCCCTTAAATAATTAACAGCACCCCGGTGCAGTAACCCTACATAGGCAGCCTCAGAGCCAGCTGCACGGTCTCAGAGCGGGATCCGTGGACACGTGCCTCATCTCATTAGCCCGCTCTATCAGTTCCTTTCTCATCTTTATGTTACTTCCTGAATTCCATTTGGTTTGAGGATTTTTCTTTTTCAAACCTAAAGGCTTGTGAATTTCAGTTAGTAAGAGGGTTAATGGGAAGTTGCTTTACTTGGGGAGACGGGGACAGAGAATATAGCAGCGGAGCTAGGACCACAGGTTTGCATTTGGAAACTGATTCTGTGAAGTAAACAAAGGTTAAAGGGATCTGGGCACATCTTACCCAGGTATGTCATCAGTCAGCATTCTTGAAATGGGTCTTTGAAGTCCTTTCTTTGAGAGAGATCTCTGTTTATCAGATTTCTTTATTTGTTACAGATTTCCAGATGGAGATGGATTTTTTTTTTTTTTTTTTTTAGCAATTTTATTTATTTGAGAGAGAGAGAGCAGCAGGGAGAGTGGGAGAGATCAAGCATGGCCGGTGGGAGGGGGCAGGAGGAGGGAGCAGCAGCGGGGAGAGGGAGAAGCAGACACTCCCGCTGAGCAGGGAGCCCAACGGGGGCTTCGATCGATCAGAGGACCCTGGGGTCATGACCTGAGCCCCAGGTAGACGCCTAACTGACTGAGCCACCCCGGCGCCTCTGAGATGGATGCGTTCTTGGTACTTAGACAGGAGGAATGTACAGGTGCTAGTCAGGAGGTTGTTCTTTTGTATTTCTTTCACTGGACACAATTTAATTTGAAAGTGTCACATGATGAAACAGATGAGCTCACCAAGAAAAATCTGTGGATTGTTGGGAAGTTTATTTCTACCAGTGGCTCCTTTGTACCAAAACGTCTCCAGTTTGAATAGGAAGGACTCTGTGAAGTGCCTTGAGTCCTCCCCGGCAGGGCCTCCGCCTCCTGGCGAACCGCGCACGTGTCCCGCCCTTCCAGGACGGGCTCCTCCGGCCCTTGTGGAGTGAGACGTGGACAGTAGCACAGCTGCTCTGCAATAGCTGAGCTCTCAAACCTGTAATTTGGCAAGAAGAACAGAGCAAATTGGGTAAATATACATAAACACATTGTGAAGAAAGAAAAACAGAACAGAATGAACCGGAGCCTTATCCTACAGCTTGTTTGATAGAGATGATTTAAGGAGGCATATGGTATAGTTAAATGTGCTTTCAAAAACATTGGCCAGAATCTTCTGGCAAATATGAAATAAATATCTAAATCAGATGAAACTGATAGTATTAGTTCTCTTAAGAGGCAGTGTGGGAAGACACTTGACAGAGTGTTTTAGTAAGAAGTGGTGGGACATTAGTGTATGTGGAAAATTTCAAGCATGTGATATTGAAGGATCATCCAAATGAATGGTGCGGCAGACTCGGGGTTAGAGCCCGACGTGGTAATAGGATCTTGTTATTTTCTTCAATGTTGTTGTTTTTTTCAGTACAATTATTTTGCCTGGAATAAAATTGATTCAGTCCACTTGTCTTTCTTGGTTAGACAAATTTTCTGCCTTTTGCACAGCTTCCCACATGAACACTTCTTTTAAAAAATATAACTATATATGGATGTGCATACAATCCCTAATACCATTATTTTAGTAGCAGGTGGTAAAACAACACCTTATTCACTCTTCTGTTCCTAATGAGGAATGAGACTTGATTTATTTATTTTTGTCATGGATACTAGGATATTAGGTATATCTTTACTCCGAATGTAAACATCAGAATCTTAGTGAGAGCTAATGTGATCTCAACCTTAGTAAGGCTGAGGACTCTCTGTTTCTTTATTTCTCTACCCCCCACCCCCGTGTTAGAACCATTATCTTTTCTTTCATGTGGTATATTGCTTTCTTTCTTTATTCTTTTTAAGGATTTTGTTTATTTATTTGACAGAGAGAGAGAGAGCACAAGCTGGGGGAAGGGTGAGGAAAAAGGAGAAGTAGGTCTCCCACGGAGCAGGGAACTGGATTCGGGGCTCGATCCCAGGACCCTGGGATCAGGACCTGAGCTGAAAGCTCAAATGACTGAGCCACCCAGATGCCCCTGTTGCTTTCTGATTAGACCCATAAGTGTGATCAGTTCACCTAAGCTGTTTTGCATCTCCGTCCTAAGTATTATATTTAGTTTTGGAAATTGTCTAAGAGGAACAACAACTAATTTGAACACATGGAGTGATGGCCAAAGAGATGTTGCCAATATGGAAATGTTAAATGGGGCGAAATTTAAAATACTGAAAATGATATGGTTCAGGTGTGACACATCAGCTGTCTTCTAACGTCAGCGCTGTCATGTGCACAACAGACCTGACGGACTCTTCCTTGTTCCGAGGAAATGAGGAGGACAGAGTGGAAGGTACAGGGAAGCGCGGCTCAGCTCCGTGGAAGGGCGATCGTTCCAACAGGATTATTTGGTGTTTAAGTGACCAGGAGTGTTCAGAGAGGGACAGATACACGATGAGATAGAGGATATCCTTAAAAATGTATTTAAATCCTCTTATGTAGTGCTCCTAAATACTACCATTGTTTTTTTGCTATTACTAAGACATTTGGGATTTTTGGATGAAAGGCACTAAAAATTGAGTGATTATTCCCAAGTATATTTTCATTATTTTATTAAAATATACAAAAACAGGGGGCGCCTGGATTGCCCAGTTGGTTACCACTGCCTTCGGCTCAGGTCATGATCCTAGAGTCCCGAGATCTAGACCCACATCAGGCTCCCAGCTCTGCAAGGGTCTGTTTCTCCCCTTTCATGCTCTCAAATAAATAAATAAAATTAAAAAAAATATATATATACAAAAACAGCTAAAAGGGGTTATTTTCAATGTAATACTGAAAAAAATTTATAACTTTAGGCGTGATGTATGGCACATCTCTGAATATAGCTTTTTTTTTCCTTCTGAAATCTGGCAGTCTTCATATATTAGTTTACACATTTATTGAAACATCTCAAAAATTATTTTATTCAGGAATCCTTTAACTGTTTTAAAGAAAATATCCTTAGACAAAACACTAATTTCCATATACACCCATCACTAGAAGTAGAATCTTTAAACTATTCACAAATATGAAGACTTAAAAGTAACTTTTAAAAAGGTCTGTGGACTGTTTTAATGGAGCTTTCGATTTCAAAATACCTGAAGTCACTGCAGTTCTAATAACATTTTGGCTATTTGCCAGCTGGATTTTCAGTATGTGCAAATTGGAGGTAGATTATTTATTGCTTCTAGCAAATGTCTTTCACAATTTTATTTAATTTTTTCATCTTTGTTAATGGATCATAAAATGGCACTCTTTTGTTGGCTTTGCATAAAGTCAGCAGTAAGTGAATGCTTTGCCGGTAGGCAACTGTGGATTGAAACGTCAACCGTATTTCACAGTGTATGGAATTTCTTAGTTCAGAGTAGCTCTGACATCTGGCACTGAGCTATTCTGTTTTGGAACTCTCCTGCATCTTTAAACATTAAATAAACTCTCTGTGACCATTAGGATTTACTGAGTTTTATTTACTTAATTATGTATCACAATACTATTTAATAATTTTTCATGTGGGATGAATTTAGTTTTATCACTGTGGAGTATCAGTGACATTAAGATGCACGTAAAGCGGTCTTTTTGTTACGGTAAGTGGTTGAGGTTTCTTCTATCCTACCTTTTTTTTTTTCTTACATGAGCTCTAGACCCAATGTGGGGCTTGAACTCAGGACCCTGAGATCAAGAGTCGTGTGCTCTGGAAACTGGGCCAGCCAGGTGCCCCTATGCCTCTACTTTGAAAAAATATTCCAAGAATGGAACAAAAAATTGGATTAAGATATTTGTAAGCAATTCTAAACAATGTAGAACCAATTTACAGAAAACAATGTGGGAAGTTGTCAGTTCTCAGCCTTCTTCTCTGCCCTGACCACCCCTGCATTATGGACTGTGGGCTAGTCCTGTCTCGGAAGTTTTCCTTTGTCTTTCATGATTTATATTCTCACCTCCCTGGCTGTTTCTTCTCAGGCTCCTCTTCTTAACTCAATTATCCATTAACTCAATTATCATTATGGTGAGATGCCTGACCATAAGTGCATCATCTTTAAGGCTTCCTTTTCTTGATGAGGAGCTCCAGATGTCCAGACAAGATCTTTTCCTTAACTCTAAACCCACTATCCAAAGGTCCACTATCCAGTTGTCTGCTGACTCACCTGGATTTTTCATGCGCACATTCGACTTGAAGTTCCCAAGATAAAAGTATGTACTTCTCTTCAAACTCTCCATCTCCTGTGTTTCCCGCGCATACCACCTCACAGCAAGGTAGAAACTCTGGTCATCTTGAATGATTTCTTTCCTCCTTACCTTGTACATCCAATGAATGTCTAGTTGTTTTTATTCTAACTCCTCTATAACTCCCAATTTCATTTTCACACCACCCTTAGTGCCACTGTTTCAATGCAATTTGACTTTAGTTCTTACCTGAAATACACCAAGATATTTGTAATTGGTCTTTCGACTGTAGAATTTACTCTTCCAATCCATGCCCTGCTCTGTAAGAAGAATGGTATTTGTAAAACACAGTTCTGACCGTATTTCTACATTATTTAAAAACTCTTAAGACGGATTCCAAGTGTCTAAACGATGGCCTTCTGGGTTTTTCAGAGTCCTTCCCCACGCAGGCCGAGTGTTCTGAGTCCCCCACTCGTTGCTGCCGCCATGCTGCATGGTTTTAGTTCCCCGACTGTTCTGTGCTGTTCTGGCTTCCGGCCCGTCAAGTAGCTCCCCCTTGGGCCCCTTTCTCATCTCTTTCCCTCGTCATCTCCTGATCATTCCTTAGGATTCGTCTTTGAGTGACTCCCTGCGGGAAACCTTGGTTGATGACCCCACCGCAAAGCCGAGTAGTAGTGTCTCCCGCCGCTGGGGCCTGTAGGAGTCCTGTGCTTCTTCCTGTTTTAGTAGGAACACACTCTGTTAATAATTGTTTATGTGGCTCCCTTTCATTACGGTTTAGTGCCGTGTTTTATGTGTTACTGCAGCTTTGTTACCCGCACATCTTAGCTTGGTGTGTTGGAGGCAGTTTACAAATAGTTGTTTAATTCACTTACAATAGAATGATTGAGTGATCCAATGATCTTACTGACAAACATTTATAAACTAATTTAGAGTGCAGTTTGAGGTTTAAGCACACAACCTATGATGTTGGGTTTAATCAGATGATGTTTTGTAACAGGGAGGAAATTGAAAAATGTCTCTACACCAGCCTGCATGATGTTTATACACTAGGCAGCTGTCGAACAGTGTCTCTCTCTGTATTTTAGCAGTAAATAGGATAGAAGTTCTTTAAGCAAAAAAGTGTTAGGTAATTATTTTATTGCTGCTCTGTATTCTTCTATATTATCTATGTATTTTTTAGTTTGGGTCTCAAAGATTTTATGTGAAAAGCACCTTGTTATTTTAAATAATCTGTTAGAAAAATAATCAGGTGTGACAGTAATGTGGGAATACTGCTGTGTTCCAGCCACTGTGTTAAGTATTTTACATTTATTATTTTATCACGCTCTCCTCCCCCAAACAACTCTGAAATAGGTTCAAGGATACCCATTTTACAGATGGAGGGATGCAAGGCTGAGTGTAGTCACTAGGCTTCAAACCCAGGACTCCTAACTCCTTAAGTCCCGGGCCAGATTTTAATTGATTCTTAGGATAGATAAAAACGAACTCCCCGGGACGCCTGGGTGGCTCAGTGGGTTAAAGCCACTGTCTTCGGCTCGGGTCATGATCCCAGGGTCCTGGGATCAAGCCCCAAATCGGGCTCTCTGCTCAGCAGGGAGCCTGCTTCCTCCTCTCTCTCTGCGTGCTTGTCATCTCTCTGTGTCAAATAAATAAATAAAATCTTAAAAAAAAAAAAAAAACGAACTCCCCCCTCACTTCTCTATGGAATTAAATAAAACCAAGATGGCTTTCAAGAATTTTTATCCATAATAAAGTCTCTGTAACTGAAATTGTGTGGGTTCTACTGTTAGTAATACACTAACCAGAAGTAGGGGT
Source organism: Mustela erminea (assembly GCF_009829155.1). Lineage (NCBI taxonomy): Eukaryota > Metazoa > Chordata > Mammalia > Carnivora > Mustelidae > Mustela > Mustela erminea. The sequence goes on along the minus strand of NC_045615.1, from coordinate 162,604,564 downwards.
TCCGTAGGAATGAGCAGTCCATAGGTGCTAACAGAACTGACATGAAATCTGACGGGAAACATTACGTATATTGGAATTTGGGGATAACGAAAGGTCAGGGTATTAGGTTTGGATCAGAGGGTAGGATGGATTTACCAATCTGTGTGCCCGCAAAAGAGTGGCGTAACTTTAGGCAAAGGTAGCTTTCATGGCATTGCCAGTTTCCTAAATTTAAATTATTTTAAAAATGTTTTTCTAAAGAAACAACATTTAAAGGCAGAACTAACTTTAGTAGTGTATTTTTCATGTTCTCTTAGTATCTAGTAAATGCCATTCTGGTTAACCGTGAGCGATGTATGAATATGGTAAAAACCTGGGGGAGGGCTACTTCACTGTGACCCATGAGAGAAATTTAAGTGTAAGACTCTCATGTACTGATCAGGGACTAAGGACGTTTGGGGTAGAAGTAAATGCACTTTGACTACAGAGTCAGAGAAGTTCGATGGTGGGGCGGGTACCTTTGCAAGCCTGGGTTTCCTCCCTTGGAAAGTGGAGGAGACGCTGCTGCCCAGCTCCGTGGGTCTCTGTGCGGGTTACAGGAGAAGATGAGCGCGGCGTGGGGGGCTCGTCGTAGGGACTCAGTAGACCCCGTCATTGTCGGTGCTGATGTTGATGACCATGGTCAGCTCTCAAGAAGGGGAAGGCCACCTTGTTTTGGTTGAGGCCCCATGTCAGAAGAATCATCTGGGGCTTTCCGTATCTGTGGAGACTTGACTCAGTTTTGTGACACTAACCGTGTTTACTGAGATCTGGGGATAGTGCACAGTTGTTTCGGTTGCCTACAAGGTCTCATCAGCATGTATCTCTGCTAGGGGAAGGGGTGAATTTGTTGTAGGAGGACCTTCTGTTCTTATTCCATTTGGATAAGCATGAACATTTTTTTTTTCCTTTTTCTCCATCCAGGAGCATTAGAATGTTTAATGTTTCCTTCATTAATTAGAGAATGGCTTTATTTCTGGTGAATTCTAAGCACCAAATTATCAACAACTTCAGTCTTATCTACTGAACTCATAAAAATTGAATCAGTAATTTATTTGCAACAATCGTATATTATTGTGACTTAGATCATCTTCCCCCAAACTAAAACCATGCCTACCATGTGATATGCTTTCTGGTACTTGTTTTAAAATAGAGGAATTGGAAACCAGGAGATTATTTTTGGATTCAACTATGCTTCATCTTCAAAAAGAAAGAAACAAACCAAGGCACTCATTTCTGCAGAATAAGCAATTGGGTTGCAGTTTCCTTTCTTAAATAAGCTGCTTGGCATTCTGTGGGAAACTAGTTCAAAAGTTCAAACAGTTGATGTAAACATCTTAAGTTTTCATTCATTTCTGGAGATAGCTTAACTTTTTTTTGTTTTTTTTTAAACAAAACATTTTGGAGGGAATAATTTATAAGACCTATTTTTAATAGGACTATTCCTGAATCTTGAAGAAAAGTTCAGCTCCAAGTTTGCTAGGAGTATCTTTCCTGATGGCTCTGTTCCTGTATGACTCCAAACTAAATATAACATTGAGTAAAAAACACATACAGATTTTGATTTCAATAAGCCTGTGTGGTCTGATGGGGAGACTTCAAGATTACTCAGAACCCTACCTAGCTTTACCACTTTAGGCAAAGCAGTTAGCATTTCTGGGTTCTCTGTACCCCATCTGCACAACTGTGGAACGACTACCTATGTTAAGGGCTCTTGTGAGGACTAAAGGAGATAATGTCCATGAAATGCTGAGGGGGTTCTTTGGCACGGAGTGGGGACTAAATAATATGTCTTGTCTCCCCTCCCTGGCATCATAATCGAAAATTTTACTGGTGGCTGAAGATTGTTTCTCTTTTATCATAACTCTCTGCAACTAGTAGCATTTGGCTTTCAATTCAAGGGATAGAGAAGAAATCTTCTAAATATAACAAAATTTTATATTTCATAATTTCAATAATAGTTGTAGTTTTTAGGGCACCTGGGTGGCTCAGTGGGTTAAGCCTCTTCCTTCGGCTCAGGTCATGATCTCAGGGTCCTGGGATCGAGTCCTGCATTGGGCTCTCTGCTCAGCAGGGAGCCTGCTTCCTCCTCTCTCTCTCTCTCTGCCTGCCTCTCTGCCTACTTGTGATCTCGCTCTGTCAAATAAATAAAATCTTAAAAAAAAAACAGTTGTAGATTTTAGCTCTTAATTCTTAGAATTTAGAATGTTTTATGAGAATGGGAGTATGGCACTGTATAGAAGCTGGGTTACCAGAATGTTACCTACCACTTTCTGCTTTAATGGGTGGGCAGCTTTGAAATGTTGGCACACTGATTATTATAGAATAATATACCATGTAAACTATTTTGGAAAAGGGCAGTTTCCTTAATATTTAAAAGTCTTCTTTTTTTTTTTTTCCCTCTCTTTTGATATCTTGTTAGAGCTTTTTTTTCCTTGTTAGAGATATTTAGTAAAAAAGTTACCAGGGGTGCTCGGTTCGCTCAGTGGGTTAAGCATCCAGACTCTTGGTTTCAGCTCCGGTCATGATATCAGGGTCCCGATATCAAGCCCTGCACTGGGCTCTGCGCTGGGCATGGAGACTGCTCAAGATTCTTTCTCTCTCCCTCTCCCTCTGCCCCCCTTCTCCAAAGCTTTGTGAGCACTTGTTCTCTCTCTTTTTTTTCTCTCTGAAAAAAATAAAAATAAAAAAATTTTAAAAAGTTACCAACCCCTGACTGAGTGATCCCAAATAATTACTAGAATCTGAATTAATGAAATTTAATTATTACTGTCTTATAATTTGAAATCATACTTCAAAAATAAGAGCAATATTCTAACTCTGATGTGTCTCAGCCATGAAAAAAAACATCCTTTCTTCTATTTTTGTCAAGATATTTTAATGTCCTGGGTCCCTCCACAAAAATACCTACAAGTAAATTGCATTATCTTTTTTCTTCACTTTAGTTCTCTTATAGTAGTACTTTCTCTATATTTTACCCTTGAATGGTTTTTTTAAAAAATTTCCTATTTTTTTGTTCATAATAATCTTACGATGATAGTAATATCTGAAGATTGGTAAAGGAACCTAAATAAGATGTCAGGTTTTTTTTTTTTTTTTCTTTTTTTCCTCTTCTTCTTTTTAGGTTTTTGTGAAAACAGTCTCAGCATTTCTCTTAAGGAATTTTTTTAAGTTCCTACTTACGTTAATACTTCTTCAGGAACAATTAGATCATCTAAGGTGTTTGCTTCTGGCTACTAAGTAAGGACGCGATGCAGGAAAGGAAGACGCTGGGACAAGTGATCAAAAGTAGAGTTTCTTGATGGTCTGAAGCATAGAAGGAAATAAAAATCTCCCACAATCCTCTGATTTTTAATGTGTCTTTAATTACTTTTTTTTTTTTCATTTTCTTTCAGAACTCTTGATGTTTCAGTGAGCTTTAATGGAGGAAAATCTGTCATCTCAAGCTCACTAATAGTCACAGCCACAGAATGTGTAAGTAAAAAGTTTGCATGAAGTTATGCTTTATAAATGATTCCATCTGGAAATAATTACGGCTTGTCCGTGTTGTTGCGTGCCACAGTGAGGAGGATGCGCGCAGTGACGCTGGAGACCACCACAAGGAAACGCCGCAGAGAATTTATTTTATTTACATGGTTTCTTTGTTCTCTTTAGCCTCATTAAAAAGATATTTTAAGACAGTGTAACTTTTATTTTGATATTTATAAAATTCAAAAGTTATATTTAAAAATCAAAATAAGGAAAAAGAATAAAGTTCAAATGAAGCATTTTCCTTGAAACATTAAATGTCAAAATGGAATAATTTTTTTATGTTATGAAGGTTGAATTATTGTGCCTAAGGCATTGATTATGTTTTTGAAATTATTAGTCTATCTTAATAATGGCCTCACATTTCATCTGTTTTAAATGTTGGTGCTTTCTAATATGAGTAAGTAATCTGATTTTGATAACTTGATATATCTTAGTTTGGAAATCTGTTTTCGTTGCGATGATTGATTTGTGGTACCTAAGATGTGGTCATTTAGAATGTAAACTTCATTGTTAAGACAGTGTTTTTCTTGTAGTTAATTTTTGGGGCTCATGGAAAGTTTTGATATTTGATTATTGAACATGAAAACAGGAAACACTAAAGGGTATGAGTACATAGCTATTATTTTTATGAGTATATTATCTTTTCAAAAAAGACATTAATCAAAGCAAACAAAATCCCTAAATTCTGGCCTTTTGAAAAACCAAAATTACAAACCTAAACATTTTCTCATATCTCATGGTTTCATGGCTTTATATTCTGATCTTTAAATCAGAGAGACATCTTTCCTTCAAGAAACAACATAACTCAGTATTATCTGTATAGGGACAGTTTTCTCTTTGCAAGAAAACGTTGCAAGGAAAATAAATATCCATATGGACCCTTGGGCCACTATGGAATTTTCTGGATTACTCTTTATCAACACCTGTGTTTCAAAAATACTAGGGTTTTTTTCCTCTTTTTATTTGTAATTCATGTTGCAATTTGCAGGTTTTCTGGTCTCTCAGGATGTGGTTGGGATTGCAACCTTTTTGTGGTTATGTCGTTTCTCAGTGTCACTGAAATGGCATTCTCACTCTGTCCTTCCTCTTACTCTGCACCCCTAGCCATCTTTTTTAACCTGTCTTGCATGCAAGCAGGAAAATGAGTGTTTGCATCCCATAGCCACACACAGTTTTGGTGTGCAGGATGCATTTGGAATTTACAAAACACTGTACTTTTACAGAAGTCCTCCTCGGCCTTTCCGGTTCTCAGGAGAGCCCATTGTGAGTCGAGTTTGTTGGAGAGTAAGGGGATTTTAAAAAAGGTGACATGGGTTGTGTCAGACATGGAGAGAGTGAAAGGGCAAGTTGTAATATTAAGTAAGGGGTCAAAGTAATTTTCTTGAAAAGGTGAGGTTTGAGTAAAGACTTGAGGAAGGTGAGGGAGTGAGCCCTGACGACCACCCGAGGGAAGAGAGTTTTACGCAGCAGGAGCAGCGTGAACAGGCTAAGGAGGCGCCGTACCGGACAAGTGCAGACGGGGCCACGGGCTGGAGGGCGGTAGCTGGGCAGAGCCAGAGTCTCGAGACGAGTGGAGGGAGGGGCGCAGATCACGTCTGGTTGTCTGAGCCATGTTAAGGCCTTGAGTGTTTCTTCTGAGGGAAATGGGGAACCATTGGATGATGACATGATATGACTTAATACTTGGAAAAGATCATTCTGGCTACTATATAAAAATAGGCTTCACACGAGGGCCAGATGGTTTTTAAGAAATCTGGAGACCAGGTCTTTGGTTATTTCAGTAATCCAGGAGAGGGGAGGATGTCTCCCCTGAGGAGTCAGCGGTGGAGATGGTAAGACGTGACTGGATTCAAACACATTTGAGTACAGGGGGAGCACGTGGGATGTGCAGACAGATTAGATGTGGGTGTGGGAGAAGGACATTAAAGATAATTCTGGCCTTTTTACCTGAGCAACTAGTAGGATGAGTTGTCATCAGGTAGAGTGGTGTTTAGAAGAAGACGAAGACTTCTGTTTTGGGAATGTTGAGTGAGGGGTGTCTCTGTGGCCATCTCCGTGGAAGTATCATGAAAGTAGTTGCTGAATATACACGTCTGGAATTCTAGAGGTGTGGGTTGGAAATACACATTTGAGAGTTGTGTAGAGTGAAGTGATCAATGAAATTCCATGTGATTTTTACTGAAGAAAAAAAAAAAGAAAGAAAGTGGCTTTTGTGAGCTTCAAACAGAAGGGAAAGAGTACCAAAGAAAGTTGTTTTTGTTTGTTTGTTTGTTTGTTTAATTGGAGAATAGTTGACATGGTTTTATTTGTTTCTGCTGTACAACATAGTGATTTGATATTCATGTACATTTTGAAATGGTAACCACAAAAGTAGTTATCATCTGTCCCTCTACAGAGTTGTTACGATATTGTTGACCATGTTGACTACGTTCCTTGTGCTATGCATTACTTCCCCGTGTTTCATTTATTTTCTAACTGGAAGATTGTACTTCTTAATCCCTCTCAGTCTCATCCAGTCTCCTTCCTCCCTTCTGGCAACCACCAGTTTGTTTTTGAGAAAGGTTTTGTATTCTTGGAGGTCAGGATAAGCTGGGTCCTGAAAGGACAGCAGGACCTAGGCAAGAAGAGAGGAGGGAAAGCCGATTACAGATAAACAGAAAATGAAATTGAGAGCAGATATGTCTGATTGGAGTGAAAATGGTGGGATGGGAGCTTGAAAATAGAAAGTTTTAGACCGGATTATCGATAGCCTAAAGCAAGAGAACTACCGATGGAGTTAAAGTATCCTTTGGCGCGCTGGGGTGGCACAGGCGGTTGGGTGACCAAGTCTCGGTTTTGGCTCCAGTGCTGGTCTCCAGGTCACGGGGTTGATTGAGCCCCACACTGGGCTCAACTTAAGACTCTCTTCCTCTGTGCTTGCCCTCTCACTCTCAACTAAATGGATAAATCTTTAAAAAAGTAAAGTATCCTTTGATTGAGGAAAGGATCACAGTAATAATTTGTCAGGTCTGTCCTTCCTTCTTCTTCTTCTTTTTTTTTTTTTTTTTTTTTTTTTTTGCCTCTCCCTCTCTTCTTTCTTCCTTGAAGTGAGAGAAATATGTAGTGATAAAGAAAAATTGTGCCGGACAAAGCTAAACAGGTGAGGAAGACCTTCTTCACAGCTATTACAGAGCCCCCTGGCTTGAGCATGCTACTCTTATGCCAGGGTTGTGGGCTGGAACCCCATGTTGGATGTAGAGATTACTGAAAAAGGAAAATCTTAAAAAAAAACTATTGCAATAGGGGAGAGAGATTGAACTCAAGACAGCCGGGACAAGGGGTGGAGGGAGTTGCAGGCCACCTGTGTATGCTACTGGGCTTTACCCAAAAGAAAAGTAAACTTTCTTATATTTTCCTGACAAGAAGTGGTGTTAAAACTTGGAGCTAGGCACCCATGAGATTAGGCCCCTGCCCTTCCACAGAGACTGAGAGATGGGGCGCCATTTTGTTTGGTGATTACATTTCAAAGTGGTAGCTCTCAGGTTGAGAAAGACATTCCCTCTAGGACCCATAAAACTGGAAAGAGACTAAAATTGATATACATTCCAAAGAGACAGAGAAAGATTTTGCAATTAGAAGTTTTCTAAAGCAGATTCTCTTTAAGAAAGGGAGATGAGGGACCTATTGCCAGGAAGAAATCTGTCTAAAGTTTAATCAGGCTGAGGGAAAGTGTAAGTCCACCTCGGTCAGTAGGATAAGTGAAGTGAGTAACAGGAAGATAGCTCAAGAGGAGGGAAGGTCAGGACACTTACCTGTAAAGGAGCCAGAGGGAAATGGAATTCCCATATGAAAAGAAGACAGCACTAGGAGGTGAAGGAGAAAGGGTCAGAGGTCACAGTGACGTTGATGCTTCGGTTCAGATTGATGATTTATAGTCTTCTATGTTGAACTTTATTATTCCAGTAGTTATTACAAGTTAATACTGTAGTTCACTTTATTGTACTAATAATCATAGTGTAATTCATTTTCCCCATTAGAATTAGCCATTATTGTGTATTCAAACTCAAATACCTCTAGTGTGTGGTAGTAATGTTATCATTTTATAGCTATGGAAGGTGAGATGCACCTGCTGATGTTGTCTTACATCTCTGTTCAAGGTAGAATAGGGTAGTGGGCAACCTTATAAAGGCCCAGGCATCGTGTTCAGTGCTGTTCAGTCTGTCGGGCACATTCGGGTAGGACGAGATGCAGGTCCTCGTATCACTCATTGTAGGAGGATGCCTTCGGCTTTCACGGGCGTTGGAAAGCCCAACAAAATAAAACACCACTGCTTTGGCAATTGACGAATCCTTGTGGAGATCCCACAAATAAAGAAGCCCTTCTCGTGTGCTCCAGGAGTATCAGGCTCAGTTCTGCCGAGGCCCTTACGTCACTGAGCTGCAATTTCCTGTTTACTTCTGGGCTTTTCTCTGCAGTTTTGAGATGTTGACAACAGGGCCTGGGCCTTGCTCTTTGGCCTTCTCCCAGTGTCTGGTCGCGACACAGGGCCTGTGCTCCAAAGTGATTTGTTGAATGAATGAATGAAAGTAGCTGTATAACTAGTTTAAAAGTGGGGAAGGGAAGGATTAGATTTAAGAGACTTAAGAGGAGAGCCTGAGAAGGGCTTATATCTAGACAGTGAGTTCCCTTCATCCAACTCAAAAGATCTCCTCAATGTGTCTCTGCTTAAATAAACCAGTGAAAGGTATCTTTCCTTTTTCCCTTGGAACTACTGTTCTCTGGACTCTTCTGACATAACCGTATCCAGAATATGTTTTGTGAGCATGTATTACGTGCCAGACACCGTGCTAAGCCCGCAGTACCCGTGCCAAGCACTTGACGACTTCATTAAACACGGACAACTCAAGAGGAGGCTATTCCTGTCCCTTAATTTTGCAGGTGAGGACCAGAAAGCCACCTGCCATCTCTAGTGCACATTCAGGCGAACACATTGGAAGGTGCTTCTTCTGTGGGGCGGACCAGCTGTGCTCACAGTGCCTGGCTTGGTGCGGCCACACATGGGCTGACTGCAGCCCTCACTGCCCCTGAGAGGGGGGCTTGCAGCCTGGGGGCTCTGGAGGTTTACTTACCGCTCAGTGTCACTGTCAAGTAAATGCTAGGATTGAGAACAGAGTCCGAGGCCATCCCCCCGGCCCCGCCCCCAGCCTGAGCTTTTGGACAATCTGCCTGTAACCAGGGCCTGATTTCCTTTATATAGAACACAGGTTGGCGGTTTGTTTCTGTAAGAGGCTGACAGTATCTCAGGGTTTGAGGGCCACACAGTCTCCATCACAGCTACTCCCCTCTGCCGTCGGAGCACAAAGACATCTGTGAGTGTCCTGTACGCGGGTGGGTGGCTGCATTCAACGGAGCCGCGTGCCCTGAGATTTGCGTTTTATGTAACATATTCTTCTTTTGATTTTTTTCAGCTATGTAGTAACATAAAAAAAAAATCTTAGCTTGCCAGGGGTCTTATGAAACAGATGAGCTGATTTGGCCTTTGGGACATAGTCTGCTCATTGCTGGTAGGGAATCTTCCAAGAGAATCCAGAACATCATCGGCATTCTGGGACTATTTTTTCTTCCCCTAAATCTAAGTCTCTAGGAGAAAAAAATTATGGGGACCCGTTTCCCCTTTCCCACATCTGTCTTTTTCGATTGTGGCTCTGTAATTATTTTCTAGGTAGGTTATGACAGTTTTGACATTTTTTTGAGTGATTCTTCTTTCCCACAGTTACGTGAGTTTTGAAAGTTTGGAGCGATCGCTCTTCCTCACAGTTCTTTTGCAAGGACTGGAGTGGCTGGTTTGTTTTTATACTTGTGTGATTCTCTTGGCTAGAATTTCCGTTGCACGGGCAGGGTGAAGTTTCTGATTAGAAAGCTTGCTTGTAATGAAGGAAAGGAAATTAGATGCAGACCAGGTTCAAACACTTCTTGTATCCAGGATGACTGCAGACCAGACTCTCTCCACCCTAACGTCGGGCTCAGGCTCTGCTATGTCCTCAGTTACGTCTTAAAAGAGTTTTGGCTTCATAGCTTGAACCGTCATCTGGGTAGTAATTCTCAAACTGGACTCCTCAGCTGACTTGCACAACCAACTCCTCAGAGACATCTGAGAATGCCATTTTTTCAAAACTCTGGTTACAAAGATTCAGTCCAACAAATGGCCAATTGAAAGGTCATCCAACAAACAGACACTGATCCGTTGTAACAGATGGCCAGTTCTCTCTGTATTAAAAAGAACTACCGTTTTTCAGAAATTTGTGTTTCAGACCTTCTCTTTAGCTCCTTCAGGTGCCACCAAGTCCCCTCAAACGCTGTGTTTCAGCCACCATTGTTTTTCTCTTGTCCTGTTAAGAGGTCACTAATTCTGCCCCATTTTCTCTCTGGGCTGGCTGGCTTCCTTTCCTTTCCTTTCCTTACTTTTCCTTTCTTTCTTTCTCTTTTTTAAAGGTTTTATTTATTTATTTGAGAGAGAGACAGAGATAGCAACGGAGATAGCAAGAGAGAACACGAGTGGGGAGCAGAGGGAGAAGCAGTCTCTCTGCTGAGCAGGGAGCCCCACGTGGGACTCGATCCCAGGACCGCAGGATCGTGACCCCGAGTGCAGACGCCCAGATGACTGAGCCACCCAGGCGCCCCTCCCCGGGCTCCCGTACTTCCTCAGAGCCCCGGCCAGGTTATCTGCTTTCCACTTCCCCACATCTGTGGTCATTCGCTCGGGGTCTGTCCCTCCAGCTAACCCGTGGGCTTCGCGAGGACTCGTGCAACTCTGTAACTGTGGCACCTGCTCACTGCCTGGCATTGATGACGCAGCTCCGTGTGTGACTGCAGCCTGCCGTCCCCTCCCAGGACCGAAGTCTATGTGTTTGACCTTTCCTCGATTTGTTTATAAAGCCACGTGAACAATGAGGTGATTTCCCTTCCAAGACTGAAGGCTTTCATGCTCTGAGAATGGCTCTGGCCAGTGAAAACAACGGAACCAGGAAAACCTGAATTTGTATCCAGTTAACTGAGCTCCTGTCTGGACCTGGGGGCATCCGGGGACGGCTCCATCGCTGACCGCAGGGTTGCCGTCGCAATGCAGGACATTCTTAGCTTCCTCTGCTCTGTTTTCCATCACTTAGCTAAAATACGATAAGGATTAGGTCTGCAGGTCTTTAGATAAAGGGTTCATTCTTTTTAAAAAAATTTTATTGAAGATGAACCTTTGGAGTCAGTTGATGTAATAATATTGCCATAATAAATGTTTATTTCCATCTGGATGTGCATAGTATTTTATTAATGTTCCTAACAGAGTCATTGTTTTGGAGAAAAAACCAAGAATTTTAACTGCCTGTCATGGCGAGCCCATCTACTTGACATTCTGTCAGTGTGATATCTGAATTTCTGGCTAATGACACATCCATAGCAAGAAAAAAAATGTAACCGCTACATTGTTAGCAGATTGATATCCTCTAGTTGCATGTTCCTATTTCTGAGCACAGAGTTTGAATTCTAAGAAAGGAGGAAATGAAGTGTTCGTAGAATCTTTCTGAAAACTGTGTTGCACAGACAGTCCCTTTCCCTGAGGGCTGTGGCCAGGTGCTGACGTGGGAAAGGCCCGGTAGGGATTGCCGTATTCGTGCTGTCCATAAACAGATTGGGGGTATCTCCTCGAAGAGGTAGGATCCCGAATTTATGCATTTGACAGAGGATATCACACTTTCCTATGTATTTCTTTAACATTCTTATACTGTCATCTTCCTCTTTGCCTAGATTTTGGAGCTGAGCTTAATCAAGGCTGTGCAGAGTCACATGATTTGTGCATGACTGTTTAGAAGTCTGTGTAGAAAGATACCCTTTGAGTACTTCTTACGTGGCCTGATATATGTTCTGAATTGTTTTCTTAGGTTTTAAGGACAGAGAATTTGATATTTGCTTGGAAAATTTCCTCAAAGTATTGACATTCTGTCTCTTTTTCTCTTTCTCTCCCTTCCTCTCTCTCTCTCTCTCACACACACACACTCGAGTTTCTATGAGCCAGACATTAATTGAGATATTTAGGATACATTAATAATAAAATGTTGAGCTCATATTTTCATTCTACCAAGAGGTTGCCACATGAATCCTTGTCTTTTTATTTCTTTTCTTGAGTTAATTCTTTATGGTGAGTATCACGTAATAGCCTCTTCTCGTGCCTTAAGGATGGTCAGATAGTGAATGGTAGACCTCAGTGAAGACAGTGTGTGTGTGTGCAAGTTTCCATAGTTAGTCTTGTCTTCTGGAAGATGAGATAAATAAAATGACCAGAGATTCTAAGTGATAATACTTGGGTGGTGGCTGTTTTGGTGACTTTGCAGCCTTAAGCCAGCTGCACACATACCCGTGTGCTTCTTCCTCTTCCGTCCTGAGGCAGAGTCAGACTCAAAGGATGGCTTTAATTGTTCATGTGCAGTTCATGCTTCATCTCTGGAAAGTAATGAATGTTTGATGATCTATGCTGTCCTGAGCATTAGTTATTTTATTTTTTTTAATTTTTTATTTATTTTAGAAAAGATTTTATTTATTTATTTGATAGAGACAGACACAGTGAGAGAAGGAACACAGGCAGGGGGAGTGGGAGAGGGAGAAGCAGGCTTTCCACTGAGCAGGGAGCCCGATGAGGGGCTCCATCCCAGGACCCTGGGGTCATGACCTGAGCCGAAGGCAGATGCTTAATGACTGAGCCACCCAGGCGCCCTGAGAATTTGTTATTTTAAAAGTAGATTTATTGAAACTGAAAGGCTGCTAGTAATTGCTGTCTACAAAAGTGGGGTTGTTTGGGGGTGGTTTCCATGCTGCTTTGTGCTCATCTTTTTTTTTTTCCTTCCATTGTGATAAGAACAGATGATACAGGGAAAGGATACACATGTCGAGATTTTTCTGATAAGCTGAACCGAGTGTGTTTTGCCAGCACTTCCTCGCCCTGTCTTCTGAGAAGGACCTTCTCTTCTGTTCTCAGTTGTTTACATGTAACTGGTTACGTACAGATTCTTATCTCTTTTTGTGCATCTGCCATTGTGTATGGCCTTTAATTTTTTTTTTTTAATATTTATTTATTTATTTATTTTAGTGGGGGAGGAACCAAGGGAGAGAGAGTCTTATGCAGACTCTGCACTGAGCTCCGGGCCCCAGGGGCTCGATCTCACCACCCTAAGGTCATGACCTGAGCCAAAACTGAGGGAGTGTGGCCCTTTCCCAGCGGCGCCCCCCGGGTGCCTTGTACTGCACTCGAAATTCCGTTGCAGAAAGTTCTGACTGGGTGCTTCTACCACTATTACCTAAACATTGGGAAATGTCGCAGCCTTGGTCAGTCCCAGCCCTTCTCCGCGTGGGCTCTAGGCAGTCCTAGATTTACAGGTATTGGGGGTGTTGTGAGGAGGAGGACGGTTCTGTGCTGACGCGAGCTGAGCTGCTTTCCTGCAAAGCCGCTCAGAGCTTTGTAAGTGTGTTAACATGAACAACGGTTCTCTGAGAGAGAGAGAGCTAGCATGGTGATGGCTTTTCCACAGAGTTTCATGCTATGGGAACCACTGGCTTTCTTATTTTATGGATTAGAAAACAGAGGCTCCAGGAAATTAAACAATTTACTTAAAGTTAAACCTCTAGACCAATACTTTTAATACGGTGCTATTGGAAGATGGATACTGGTGCCCCCCGCCCACACACACACTGTGCCACCCCTCTCTCTGTCCGCCCTTGGGATCAAGTGGCTCTTACCCTGACCTCTGGGCTTTGTTTTGTTTTCTCGTTTTAATTTAAATTCAATTATCGAACATTACATCAAAAACTAATGTTTTATTTTGTATTTTAAAGATTTTATTTATTTGAGAGGGGGCGCGAGCAGGGGGAGCTGCCGAGGGAGAGGGAGAAGCAGACTCCTGACTGAGCAGGAAGCCCAGTGGGGAGCTGGTTCCGGGACCTTGAGATCATGGCCTGATCCGAAGTCAGATGCTTAACCCACTGAGCCACCCAGACACCCCTGGGCACATATTCTTACTTGTTTTGAATGACAGGAAATGTATCTCTGAAAATGCCCATCAAGTCCCAAAGAGAGAATATATTGATTTATTTACAGGTTTTTTTTTTTCCCCTGCATTCATTCCTTTGAAAGAAAACAAAGAAATAAAACAAGGAAAGAAATAAAACAAAGAAAGAAAAAAAATACACAGAAAGCAGAACATTATTACTGGGGATACTAGAGAGGGGGTTTGGGAGAAACACCTTGTGCCCTGGGGAATTTTATCCCCACACCAAAAATTCCGTAGATACTAGTCTTTGCATTTGTGTGTTTTGCAGGCCTATCTCTTTGGAGTTCATTCTCTTAGTCAATCATTTTAAATGCCAAGCATGGCGTACACAGTGGTACGTAGGCTGGGCAGAGCCCCATGACTTGCTGGAGCTCACAGTGAAGAGTGACAGAAAAGAGAAATTAAAGAAATAATCACAGTGTATCAGTGTATCACAAATGTGTGATCAGCTCAAGACTGCAGTACCGAGACCCATAATGGTACAGTGAAGAGGAGCCTCCCCAGGCAGAGGCTCAGAGAAGGCGTCCTGGGGAGGGGCTTCAGGCGAGCCACGTAGGAGGACTAGGTGGAGGTGACAGGAGGGGGCGGGGCAGGGCCCGGAGCAGGTTCCTTAGGGCGGGAGGAGCTTGGCGGCAGGAGGTGAGAGAACACCAGTGCGGTTCTTGAGAGGCTAGTTCCCGAGCCGGGAGAAGCCCTCTGAGGTGCGAATGTTTGCAGTCGCTTTCTTGCACTGATGCAACGTACCATCTGCCAACAAGAACCGCGGCTGCTGGGATGCCCGGGCGGCTCAGTCCGTTAAGTGTCTGCCTTCGGCTCAGGTCATGATGATCCCAGGGTCCTAGGATCGAGCCCCACATGAGGCTCCCTGCTCAGCGGGGAGTCTCCCTCTCCGTCTCCCCAGCCCCTGCTCGTGCTCTCTCTTGGCGTCTGTCTTTCAAATAAATGAATAAAATCTCTAAATTTTTTTTTTTGTTTAAAAAAGAACCATTTGTTGTTGGTTTCTCCCTTGCTTGGTCATTTTTGATATTTATTGTAAATAGTGTTTTATCGTCCTAAAATCTGGAAAAATGTTCCATAAGTTTTGCCTAAAAGTAATCATGCTTGTGATCCAAAGCCTTCTCCAGAGATAAATGATAAGGACCATACGGCCCTTCCGTATAACCCCAGGTAGTGATTTTTCTTACATTCTTTTAAGGCATAATTTAAAACTGTTTATAGCACTTTAGAAGCTTTCTTTTTTCTCCTGTTTTAACATAACCTGTATGAAATAGAATATAAAGGAATTTATAGAATTTAAAGGAATATAATGAAAATCTGATTTGACATTGGTTATGCTCTCTGCATCATTTTCTGGTGTGTCCTTAAAAAAAAATGTGTATTTGGAATGTAACCCTATGCTTTACTGACCACTTTGTTTCTGTCTTCTGCCTCTTCTAGTCTAGTGGGACGGCTGCCATCATTGCTATTCTGGTGTTACTGCTACTACTGGGCATTGGTTTGATGTGGTGGTTTTGGCCCCTTTGCTGCAAAGTGGTGAGTAAGGAGGATCTGCACCTCTACATTTTTGCAAAGCAGTGAGGTCTAAAGTGAGGCCTGAAGTATGACTCAGTGCCAGTGTCCAACCACAACAAAGTTTCAGTACGCAAGTTGAGTTTTAATAGTTTTATTACTACACTAAATTCTAGAAAACATGCATGCCAATAAATATTATCTGACGTCATCTAAAACACATTTCAATATCAAGTTTGGAGGGAGGCGGGGAGGGGGAGAGGGAGGTGGGATGAAGGTCCCTGCAGCGCAGAAGAGTTTCCAGTAATCTGAACGACGTTTTCACTTGGGGTCACGGGGAGAAGCTGGTGATCTGTCAGGTTTTCTTATCCGTTCGTACTGAAGGCTTCATTACCTCTTTGAAAAGTCTATTTTGGGGCCTTCTCTGTTTGCCTCTTGGAAAAGCATTTTAGAAAACAAGTCACGGACGGATGTTAGGGTGTCGGCAAGTCCGTGAAGTCACGACTGTTGGTTTGTTTGTGTCCTTTCGTGTTTGAGTCAAACCTCGGAAACAAGACAGGTTTCTGTTCGCTTTCTACTGCTACTGCAACAAATCGCTCCACATTTGGTGGCTTAAAGCAACACACACTTATGATCTAACGGTTATTTAATCACGGGTAGGAGATGGGTCTCGCTGGACTAAACTGGGCTGGAAGGTATCGACAGAGGTTCATTCCTCTGTTAATGCTCTGGAGGAGTCCCTTCCCCGGTTTCCCACCTTCTAGAGGACACACCAGCCCCTCGCCTCATGGACCCTCCCTCCAGCTTCAAAACCAACGACACTGCATCTCCTGGGCCATTCTTCTGTAGTTACGCTTCCCTGCGACTCTTAACTCAGCTGGGAAAGGACCTCCAGTGCTAAGGAACCATGTGAAGAAACTGGACCCACCTGGATCACCCAGGATGGTCTACAGGATGGTCTACCCTCTCAAGATCCCTGACTCTCTCAAGCTGCAAAGTCCCGTTTGCTGTGTCATGAAAATGACTCATAGCTCCAGGGACCTCAGGGGGCGGTTGTCATTCTGTCTTCCACGGGGTGGACTGTTGGGTCGTAGAGTTCAGCACATTTCAAGCAATCCAGTTGGGACTGTTCAGGTTTCATAGGGAAGAGTATCCTGAAGAAGCACCCGTTTGAAGCCCACCTCCTCCTCGATAGCGTTCCTTTCAGTGTTGGCACGTCACACAGAGCTGGACGTTTTGTAGATCACAGTGGGGTGGCACACAAGTTTACAAGATCGCCTCTTTCCTCCCTCACTTTTGCTGACTCACTTCAGTTTCCTTGTAACTTCAGGCACTAGTCTGCAGTACTCCGACCTCTGTTACTGATTATCCTTCAGTCCGCTTTCATGAATCAAGAGTCCTTGATCGCAGAGTAGGTGGTCCATGGAGGAGGCACAGAATTAACTCCGACAACGGTAGACACGAGAAGCATCCTGTCTCTTTGCTGAACTAATCAGTTTCCTGCCTTAGCGATTTCTGCTCAGTTTCCTGCTATAATCTTGAGTATCCTAATATGGTTATTTTAGGGTGGCCTGCATTCTCGAGTCTCAAATTGAAAAGCAAAAAAGTTGCCCTAATATGATTGTTTTTTTAATTTAAATTTTAAATAAGTATAGATTTATTTAATTTTTTATTTAAATTTTGCTGTGGTGGAGTTCCTTCATTACTTCACAATTTCATTTATTATTGAACAGAGGGCTCAGTGTCAAAGTATCTGATTTTTTAGAAGATGTATATGAAAACCAAGCTAGGCTTCTCTGGGACATTTCTAATGGGCTCAGGTCCAGATCTTGACCATCATTTTGGATGTTACGGAGAGGACTCCGTCTCTGAGACTGGGTCCATTTACCACCCCGAGACTACAGATCGTGAATCATGGAGTATATTTCTTTATGCAAAGCCTAGAGGGAAGCCTTGAAGGTGTGTCCTCAGGATGTCCGGAGGGCTTCCTAGCCTTACGAACATCGTGAATGCTTACTAATTTCTGAAACTCAGCTTAATAGAGACACCCACCTGTTTATGACATTTAGAACTACAGATTATAGGACACCTAGCCCTGAGTATGAACTGATATTTATACTTAGGTACAAATGAATCATAGCAAATGTTTTCTAAGGTAGCTTTAAAAGCAGGGTAGAGGCAAAATTCTGTACTTAGCCCTTGGCAGCCGTGTCAGTACTATGTTAGGAACTGGGGGGGGGGGGGGGGGGGGTAACAAAAATGACTATAAAATGCCATGGAAACTCACGTTTTAATACGGAAACACGGAAATGTGGACAGAGTATAACTGGAGGGACACCAGCCACCCAAGAGCAACATTTGTAAGGCACAGTAAGAACGTGAGGAGGAGGGATTTGCCAGAGTTGTGGGGTTATCTCAGAGCGACTCTCCTGGGCTGATGCCTGCAAACGGAGTTTTGAATAATGAATAAGATGTTTACTGTTGATGAGGGACATTTCTGATGACGTGTGCGAGGAATTGCGTCGGGTCCCTCCGGCTTCAGGAAGCAGCAGGCAGAAGCCTCCCTAGCGTGCCAGGGAAGGAACAGCCGAGAGATGGTGTGGGGTGTAGGCAGGAACCCATCAGGGAGGCTTCCTCTGTCTTTTAGGAAGTTTGAACTCACCCCAGGGATGATGAGAGGCCACTGGAGAGATTTGGTGGGTATAATCCCCCCTCCCCCATGAAGCCATGCTTGCTTTGTAGCAGTGTGTGCCCAGGTCTGGTCCTGGTGGGGATTAAGTCTGTATCCAGCCGAGTTTCCATCAACAACGGAAGTGGAAAGCCAGAGGCAGATCAAGCACTGGCGAAGTAGAATGGAAGACAGAAGCTGAGAGCTGCAGGAAAATGAAGAGGGGAGCGAGACAGAAGGGGCAGAGGCACCATGGCCAAGGGGGTCGTCGTGCAATGGCAGGATGTTTGTTTCATTTTGTTCCTTTCAGAGAGTATGTTTGCACTACGCTGGATTTAGTATGTAGTTTGCGCAAACTTATCCTTAGGGGTTAAATTATTACGGATCAACTTAACTTCGACTATATTGTCACCATGATATTACTTCTAATGGGAAATGAATTGCATTTGTGACAACTTGGTGTTGTAAAAGTTTTGTTTTGTGTGAATGTTTTAAAGGACTAGGGGCAAACATTTAAATCTCATCTTTCAGCTGAAACATGATGAAACAGCTTAAAATGTCTATTCTTGATAAAGTTCTAGAACATAGGTGAGGTTCACTGGGATGAGGTCTGGAGCCGATGACCAAGAAAGAATTCTTGAGACATCTTTGGTGCAAAATGGTGGTTTCTTAAAGCACGGGGACAGGACCCCTGGGCAGGAAGAGCTGCTGCCCCGGGTTGTGAGGGGTGACAGGTTGTGTACCAGGAGATTGGGGGAAGGTGAGGGAAAGGGAGGCTTGGACGGAGCTTTCGTATGCTAAAGAGGGCCTGCAAGGTGCCTGGAGGAGGTCTTGCCGCTTGATCCAGGTTGTCTTTCACTTTTAGCGAGCCATTAACATCAAGATAGTTGGGAGATTCCTAAAGAATGCACATTTGTCCCACCCAGGAGTGGTGGGGGTGAGGGGGAGATTGCGAGGTGTCAGCCTTTAGCTTTGACCTCAGCCAGCCTTCTGCTTCCTCATCATTCTCAGGAACTTTTAGATGTTGTCAGCAGTCCCTCCTCCTCGGGAATCCTATGCTCAGGAGCTCGGATAAAGACAGAAAGTTTGGAAATAAAGCCCTGAACAGAGGCCCTAATCTGTAATAGGAAATGTGGCCTTTGCCATTCTTTACAATAGTTACTAAGAGATAAGTAGGTAAGGATCGGTAATGGTAATAAAATTCTGAAGTAGAAGCAATTTAACTTTTGTCTGGTTGCTTCTCCATGTATCCAGCAGGGATTTCAAACCTGAGGATCTGGAGAACTTAGGTGGGAAAAAAAAATCTTTATTTTTACTTCCAACTGAAATTTATTTTCTTCATTTATGAATGTAGACCACTCTCCACAAAAGTATTGGCAGTTCTGGAGACTTTGTAAGCAATAGTAATCACAGATATCCTCTATCTTCAGATATTTTTGAAATATCTTCTACAAGTATCATAACTTCAAAGGTTAGAGTAGTTCCCATTATTTAATGTAGTAATTCTCATTATTTAATGGACTATTCATAACGTAGCCTTTATTTCTATATCATAACTTTTGTGGTTTTTTTTTTTTTTTTTTTTTTTTTACAGACCGGATAACTATATTGCAATATAATTGGATTCCTTAAAATCCTTTGTATTTTAATTTAGCTCAATTAATCTGGGAGGGATCTGTACATTCGCTGGATTGCCAGAGAGGGGTACAGCATAAAAAAGTTTAAGGAAAAACCCCTGCAATCGGAAATCAGGCCACAGGGGATGCTTTTCATCTGAGACTACTTAAAAATTTTAACTCCTTCGGTTCATTTTAATGCATATTTTCAAGGATAAAAGAGAGAGACAACATCATTTAAAATGTGGCATAGTTTCTTCTGTGCACATGTTCTTTCCATGACAAAAGAAACCTACACCAGTGATAGTTGGAAGACTTTTTCCCATAGTAACCATGGGGCAAGCGCCCTCGTGCACAGCGGACATTTTTAGGCACCATCATTAGTGAATTACAGAGTGTGTTGAGTTTGCAAACTATTCCGTGAGGGAAAACTTCTCATTTTTGTGTGAAGTTATTTCTCACCATCTGTTGCAGAGTCTGTGTCCTGCTCACCGAGGATGCGCACATCCATCCTCTACAGCTGCTGGTTGTTAACAAAGACATCAGCTGCGTCCTTCCTTTTTCCTTAAATTAAAAATGGGGGCAGGAGAGGTTAAAAAAAACTTACCATGTCCTGAATCACGAGTGAAACATTAGCAAATATGGGTGTTTTCATCACTGTTTAGCTTGGAAGATATGCTGAGCTGGTGGCAGATTTGTTTTACTATCAGGATGGCAGAAATGACAGTCCTACGGTTGTGTCATTCGGCATAACCAGACAGTGCAGAATTACAGATGTAAGGCTAATGAGGTGGCAAACAAAGGCTTTCTGGAGTGTTGTCAATTAGAGTGTGTTATACAGCTGCAGATAAATATCCAAATATGCTGGAAATGATAAATGTTCACTCTGCTCTCATGTCCTTGGCCAGAGTTCTCCACCCTCGGGGGAAAATTGCCAGCGCCTTTTACCTCAGTGCATTTAAGACATTACATAAAGGTCTCATAAATCTTAATTTAAAAAACAATTTTGAAAAGTTATCCCTTTAAAGCTCAATTTGCTTATAAGTAAGTTGAGCTTTCATGATGAGGTTGTATCTGCCTGGAGCTCTGTGCAATCGTTTTCTTAGCCAGCAACAGCTGTGCTGTTCTTTCTAAATAGTAATAACCCTTCTATATTGCACTTGTTTTTTATTGTCCAGGAGGGCTCTTGGTGCCTTTATTGAGTTACTTTGAGAGTAGCCTGATTTTTTTTTTTTTTTTTGGAATGCACAATAAAACAGAAGTAATTTAAATTTTAATATGCCTTCCTTGCACCATTAATTAAAATGATTTATGTTTGGTTGCCTCCTTGAAAAAGAGTGTGATGTTAGTGCTTATTGCTTCCATGGTGCTGTTTTCCAACAGAACATCATTTGCAAAACGGGGTGTCCAGCTCTTCCCGGTCTAGTGTATTTGCTGTGACAGCAGCACCTCTCCGTAGCTCTTGTCCGAGCTCACTCTCGCGCTGTTCTTCCCGGTCTAGTGTATTTGCTGTGAGAGCAGCACCTCTCCGTAGCTCTTGTCCGAGCTCACTCTCGCGCTGCTCTTCCCGGTCCCCGTTTGGCGTTTTAAATCGTGTCTATCGTCTGGTTATTTATTTGTACAAAGTAGGAATCTTTGATCACTGATGAGTCTGTCAAGGAGGAAAGGAGAGGGCGGATGCGATGGCTCAGATCATACTTTGATCTGGATGATGAAGGCATCTAACTTGAAGAGAGGCAGAAAAAAGCTTCCCAGAGACCAGTGTAATAGAACTCGGTGCTTCTGCACTTGCTCTGTCATCTCGCCAGGAAGAGGAAGGAGAAGGGACGGAAGCCCCCATCTATTTCAGACCAATTTTCCTGAACACTGAGAGCGACTTCTCCATTGTTTGTGGGCTCTTAGTCGCGTAGATGACATTGCTGATAAATTGGGCATTTGTTTTTGTCACTGGCAAGAATCAATCCTGAAACGCCACTTGATCTACAGGCGTTGTATCCCATCTTTTTTTTTCATCCAAGGCAGTCACTGTTGACAGTTCTTTTCACTCTTTTCTGAATATTGGAACATATGATCGCATCAAGCTGGCTGCAGGCTCCAGTGCTGACATTTTCTAGCGCAAAGAATGCCCACATCACTCGAACATTTGAAAAGTGTTAATGAGCAGATCAAAAGGACTGTTGCCTGAAGCAGCTAACTTTTTTTTTTTTTTAAAGAAATCGGCTCTCCTCCAAACTGAAATCTTCATTCTAGCAGCTAAGTAGATGAGATGTAATCCTCCGTGATGATGATAATAACAAATGAAAAAAAAAAATTGGAGGAGAATCAAACTCTACATATGGTTCATAAAGTGGTGAAAGTGTTTTCCAGAATCTTCAATACAGAACTCAAGGATGCTAAGTGGAAAAAATCCTGGCAACTAGGCAATATTATGCCTTTTAAAATCTGCAAATTCTCATAAAATATGGTGCACATGAATACATCCTTTTCTGAAATGGATGTGTTCTTGCACTATTTAGTACAAGAATGGGATTCTCATGACTGTTATTTTTAATGTATTTACACTGGCAGTAAGGTTTCCTTTTTCTCCTGCACTGGTTTTGCTGAAACGGAGGGATATCAGTTGGACACAGATTTTTTTCCATTTTGACTTTTGAGCCAAATGGCTTCAGATTATTTTCACCCTCTTTTGTTCCTTATGAGGCCCTGGAGCAGAGTGGCAAGAGGGAACATTTTGAAACATCACATAAAAATCATTTTAATTCCTGCTCCAACATTTCTAGGTCAGTGATGTTGGGCATATTAATTAACAAGTTATGTCTCTATAAAGTGGGAATGATAATCTCTATCTTTCATAGTTGCTATAAGGTTTAAATTAAACTCAGTCTGTCCGTCTCTCTACCTACCGACCTACCTGTCTCTCTTCCTGCCTACCACTTCTTCATCCATCCACCCATCCATCCATCCATCCATCCGTTCACGCCTTCTAGCAGGTAACAACTACTCAACACGTCTTCAGCCTTTTCTTTTGCCCCCTTTCCCTTTGCAGTTCCAACTGTATTTTAAAAGGATCTCATTTGGCAGAAGAAGTCAACTCAAGAGTTTGGAGATGGGCAGACCTGAGTCCTGCATTTCAGTCTGACTTCTGGTTTCTCGTTGTGTACCCGAGGGCAAGCTAGTCTCCCTCTCCTGATATCTAAAATGGAGATAGGCATAGGAACTTCACAGGGTGGTTAGGAGAATAAGAGCAATTTAGAGTGTATGACATATAGCAGCACCAGTAAAGGGTGATTGCTGTCAATAGCAGCAGCAGCACAGAGATGAGCCTTAGCTCTGGGTTGGTTTCTGAAGGTTCAGCCTTAGTTGTTGTGGTAGTGGTTGTATCCCGTAATTTACTAGATCAAAATTTGATTTAAGTAGAGTTTTAATGGCTGTATTCCATTTTAACAATGTGGAAAATGTACTTGCTAGAGTTTCAAAGTCAACTTAAACTCATAATAAGTCAAGCATTTAGACATACATAAGATGAATTACACATTATTGGGGAAAACAAACCTTAATGTTCTTTTCTGGAACAAGGTGAATACAAATGTATATTGACACATGGCCTGCTTAATTATGGAAAAGCACGGAAGCAAAAAACCTAGTGGAAAAGTTGTGATATGTATTTTTTTAAATATTCTATCAGAATTTTCATATTGGAAATGACCTACAATTAATCAAATTTATTTCTTAGATGAAGAAACTTAGGATGGTCTTACGTCTTCCCATCTGCCATTGAGTTAATTAGTTCTCTGATTTTATTGGTTGAAAGAGAAATTTGATGCTTCATTTTCTTTGAAACTAGCAGTATTTTAGTTTCATGGGAACCTGTGTCTATCTGTTTATCATTTATATTTTTTTCCCTCAGTATTTTTCTTTTAATTTAAGAGGTTGGCTGTGAGCCCTTGTGAACATTTTCAGCCAGTTCCTTCAGGTCACTTTCAATCATATTTTAGTACATTATTTTCTGAGCACTTTAATAGGCACTGGTGATACTTATAAAGAAGGAGAAATGATTATTGCCCTTAAGAAATCTACACTCTTAAGAGATAATTTAAAAATTTTTCAAATAAACATATAAGCCCAAGTTAATGAAGCATAAATGACTCAACTGTGCAGCAACATTTATTTTTAGAAGTTTTCAGGCTTCCAGATAGACCAGTAGGAAGACTGGATGGGACTTAACATGGAAATGGCCATCTTATTTAGGGCAAGCAAAGGGATCTTTACTTTTTCTAGACCAGAGATCCATTTAAAGGGATATTTGTAGATAGGGTGTGAGGTCAGATCTGGATCATAGGGAGGCATTTCTATGAGCTGTATAAGGTTGTGGCTTATGATACCAGGTAAAGGGTCTCCAGTAAAGAGAGAAAATGCAAAGTGTCTCTTATTATCCTGTTATCCTGTTGTGAGTTTGTCAGCAGTGGTCATATGAGGTTTTATTTTATTTTATATTTCATTTTTAAGTAGGCTCCATGCGCAACATGGAGGCCAGTGTGGGGCTTGAATTCATGATCCTGAGATCAAGACCTGGGCTGAGATCAAGAGTCATGTGCTTAACCAACTGAACCAACCAGGTGCCCCATATCCTATGAGGATTTCAAACTGAAACAGTTTGCTCCTATCATGCTAAAACAAATGCTGTGCAGGATAAAGAGTATGACAAGTACGACATTAAAGAAAAGGATGAGTCATGGAGGAAGATGTTCAATAATGTTCAGGAGGATATAACATAGAACCAGGTTGGGGTACGGTTTGTATCCTCAGAAATATATGTCAGTACAAGATGTACAGGTCATAAGCAGAGTAAATTTGAAATCCTCACAAGAAAGTGAAAAGGAATTCAGAGACACTGTACTCAGACTTCGTGAGATGAAGGATGGACCTTGGTCTTTTTCTAGTGAAAGAGCTCCAGAGAGCTTTAAAGTAATTTGCAGAACTAAGAGTAGAAGCATGATTTGTAAGGATCTTCTAATAAAAGTCAGTAATTCATAGATTTCACTTGTGGTCATTGGGCCCATTGATCTATTTTGACCAGAGAAACAATTAGGCTTCTGTTAGGAAAATATACCTGGTTACACAGGTTAGAATGAGGGATGGAATTAGAGATAGAAAAATAAGACAAATGCCTAATTTATGTAAGTAGAGCACGTAGACATTGATGCCAAGAAAGCTATGGTAATTATCGAATATCAGTGTTATCACTGTGTTATTAATTCAGACGCACAGAGCATAAGTAAAGACTGATGGGGTGCACCTGTTTGGTCTGAGTACCACACATCTATTTATAACGGCTTGGCTACACTTAAAATGCTATTATTGGTTCTGGCAACCCCGCTTGGAGATATTGATTGAATGAATATGTACTAAAGCAATGGCCCAAGATCACCAAAGAACTCAGGACCATTGCATGAGAAGTAGTTGTGATCTTAGTTGTGATGAGTAGATACATGGTTATTTTGTTCTAGTATTCAAAAATAGGAACTGCTCTCTTCTGGAAGAAAGATTAGTTGTGTGTGTATATGTGTGTGTGCTTCCATATTCTGGGATCGGGACTAAAGAGTGGAAACTACAGAGAGGGAGGCTTTGGCTTCTTTGGAGGGAAAAACCTTCAAATGATGTGAATTCCTTGCCAGTGGAAGGAATTGCTTTGTGAGGTAGTGAATGTCTCTTTATTACAGGAATTCCAACATAGCTGGACTACCGTGTGGTGAGAAGTTTTCAAAATATTGAAGTTTTGGTTGAATATGAATTGGAGAAGTTGAAAACTGTTGTACTAGATATTTTTAAGGTCCAGAGAATTGCGAGTCTGCAATTTTAGGTGGTAACGGAATGCAAAGGGTCCTTCCTCCTTCCTTCCCACCTTCCTTCCCGCCGTCCCTCTTCCCTCCCCTTCGTTCCTTTCTCCCTTTCCCACCTCTGTCCTTTCTCTTTCCTCCTAACTTCCCTATATCCCTTCCTTCCGAAACAGAAAATCCGTTTTGTGCCAGACACTTTACTAAGTCCTGGTAATACAGGGAACAACAAAGCAGACATAAATTTCCTCTCTTGGAAATTACACTTTTATGGGTCAAGATAAAATTATCAACTCTGGTAGATGCTAGGGAACCAGTAGGCATTTATGCTTATGAAGGAAAGCTTGTCCTCATTGGGATGACTAAGGAAGTCCTGGGGTGGGAAGGTGAGGGATACAGAGAGAGAAATATTTCATAAGGGTGGAAAGGTCAGGGGAGAGAGAGAGAGAGAGAGAGAAATATTTCCAAAAAATCTGTTGGACATGGTAAATGATTCGGTAAAGTCATTTAGAACTGAAGACGAAATTATAGATTTCGTGAAAAATTGGAGACTGCAACTAGAAGGAGTAATTTACTTTGAAAGAAACAAGGAAGAAGAGTTGGCAGTTTTGATCCCTTTGAGTGTGAAATACTGATAGATCTGGTTGTCACTGACTGAGTTTGGATGTGCAGTTTAATAATGATATGAGGTGCTTCCTTTCTATAAAGGAAATGTACCTGTAGTTTGATCATCTTAACTTTATTTTATTTTACTACAACATATTTTATTTTATTTTTAAAGATTTTATTTATTTATTTGACAGACAGAGATCACAAGTAGGCAAAGAGGCAGGCTGAAAGAAAGAGAGGAAGAAGCAGGCTCCCTGCCGAGCAGAGAGCCTGATGTGGGACTCGATCCCAGGACCCTGGGATCATGACCTGAGCCGAAGGCAGAGGCTTAACCCACTGAGCCACCCAGGCGCCCCTACAACATTATTTTAAATCTTAAGCCTCCACTAGCATTGATTTCTGGGCTAATTATAAAAATTTACAGAGTTTTTATCTTTTAAAATTACTAAAAAGAAGCAAAATTTTATGTTTATTGGTAAAATAAAATTGAATTAATTAAAAAGGCTGAATAGAAATAGCTGCATTATTTGTAGCATTCAGATTTTTGAGTGAGTTAGAGGTTCAGTCTAAAAGTGTAACAAATGACTAGATGTCTAGTCACATCTTTGTAGAGATTATATCTATTTGAGATTTAGATGCAAACTATAATTTGAACAATGAAGATTTTATACATAAAGAAAATTAAGAGTTCTCTAAGCTTTACAAATAACATTACATTTTAAAAACTTTTCACTGTGGAAAATTTGAAACATATAAAGAGGAAGTCTGAAATAATGAATTCCCTCCTGTTTCTTTCGTTCAGCTTCAGTGATTTTAATTTAAGGCTGATCTTATTTCATCTATAATCCTCTCCACTTAACCCACTCCAGATTATTTTAGTGAAATATCAGAATCATATAATTTAAAAGATAAGCAGTCTTTTACAAACAATATCCGTTGCAAGGAGAGACCAAAAGCAACAAAGACTAGAAAGGAACAGAGATAATTACAGAACAGTGACTTTACAGGTAATACAATGAAACTAAATTTGTACCTATTAGTAATGACTCTGAATGTAAATGGCCTGGGTCCTCTTTAAAAGACATAGGGTATCAGAATGGATTTTAAAAGAAACAGACCCATTGATGAGCAACTTACAAGAGACTCGTTTTAGACCCAAAGACATCCTCAGATTGAATACAGAGGGGTGGAGAACCTTCTGGCATGCTAACGGACAGCAGGAGAAAGCTGGAGTAGCCATACTTAATCAGACAAACTAGACGTTAAACTAAAGAGTGTAATAAGAGATGAAGAAGGATACTATATCATAAGAAAGGTGTTTATCCAACAAGATGATCTAACAATTGTAAATATTTATGCCCCCAACTTGGAAGCAGCCAGATATATGAATAAATTAATAACAAACTCAAAGAAACTCATTGATAATAATATAGTAACAGTAGGGGACTTTAACACCCTACTTACAGCAATGGACAGATAATCTAAGCAGAAGATCAACAAGGAAACAATGGCTTTGAATGATGCACTGGACCAGATGGACTTAACAGACATATTCAGAACATTTCATCCTAAAACAGCAGAATATACATTCTTTCTGAGGGCATGTGGAATAGTCTATAGAACAGATCGCATACTGGGTCACGTCAGGTCTCAACCAATACAAAAAGATTGAGATCATACCATGAATACTTTCAGAAGACAATGCTATGAAACTTGAAGTCTACCACAAGAAGAAATTTGGAAAGACCACATATACATTGGAGGTTAAAGAACATCTTACCAAAGAATGAATGGGTCAACCAGGAAATTAAAGAAGTGTAAAAAAAAATACATGGAAGCAAATGAAAGTGAAAACACAGCAGTCTAAAACCTTGGGATGCAGTAAAGGCAGTCACAAGAGGGAAGTATATAGCAATATACTCAGGAAGCAAGAAGTCTCAGATGGCACAACCCAACCTTATACCTAAAGGAGCTGGAAAAAGAACATCAAATAAAACCTGAAACCAGCAGAAGAAGGGAAAGAATTAAGATTAGAGCAGAAATAAATGCTGTAGGAAAACAAAACAAAACAAAAAAACAAAACCAACAGCAAAACAGATCAGTGAAACTTGGAGCTGGTTCTTTGAAAGAATTAACAAAGTTAATAACCCCCTAACCAGACTTACAAAAAAGAAAAGAGAAAGGACCCAAATAAATAAAATCATGAATGAAAGAGGAGAGATCACAACCAACACCACAGAAATACAATTATAAGAGAATATTATGAGCAGTTATATGCCAACAAATTGGGCAATCTGGAAGAAATGGATAAATTCCTGGAAACATATAAACTACCAACCTGAAACAGGAAAAAACAGAAAATCTGAGCAGACTTACAACCAGCAAAGAAATTGAAGCAGTAATCAAAAATCTCCCAATAGAAGAGAGCCCAGGGCCAGAGGACTTCCCAGGGGAAATTCTACCAGACATTTAAAAAATTAATACCTTTTCTTCTGAAGCTGTTCCAAAAAATAGAAATGGAAGGAAAACTTCCATATTCATTCTATGAAGCCAGCATTACCTTGATTCCAAAACCAAAGACCCCACCAAAAAGAATTACAGACCAATATCCCTGGTGAACATGGTTGCAAAAGTGTTCAAGATATTAACTAATCAAATCCAATAGTACATTAAAAAGATTATTCACCGTGATCAAGTGGGATTTATTCCTGGACTGCAGGGGTGGTTCAGTATCCACAAGTCAAACAATATGATATATCACATTAATAAAAAAAAGGATGAAAACCATTTGATTCACTCAACAGATGCAGAAAAAACATTTGACAAAATACAGGATCTTTTCATGATAAAACCCTTAAGAATGTAGGGATAGAAGGAATATACCTCAACATCATAAAGGCCATATACAAAAGATCCACATCTAATATCATCCTCAGTGGGGAAAACTGAGAGCTTCTCCACTAAGGTCAGGAACACAACAGGGATGTCCACTCTCACCACTGTTATTCAGTGTAATATTGAAAGTCCTCGCCTCAGCAATCGCACAATAAAAAGAAATAAAAGGCATCCAAATTGGCAAGGAAGAAGTCAAACTTTCATTATTTGCAGATGACATGATACTCTATTTAGAAAACCTGAAAGTTTCCATCAAAAAATTGCTAGAAGTGATACCTGAATTCAGCAAAGTTGCAGGATATAAAATCAATGTAATGAAATCTGTTGTATTTCTATATACAAATAATGAAGCAGCAATAGAGAAATCAAGGAATTGATCCCATTTGCAACTGCACCAAAAATCACAAGATACCTAGGAATAAACCTAACGAAAGAGGTAAAAGACCTGTATGTTGAAAACTATAGAACACTGAAAGAAACTGAGGACACAAAGAAATGAAAAAACATTCCACATTCTTAGATTGGAAGAACAAACATTGTTAAAATGTCTATACTACTCTAAGCAATCTACATATTCAAAGCAATCCCTATGAAAAAAAAAACCACCACCTTTTTTTCCCACAGAGCTAGAACAAGTAATTCTAAAATTTGTATGGAACCAGAAAAGAACCTGAGTAGCCAAAGTGATATGAAAAAAAAAGCAAAGCGGAGGCATCACAGTTCCTGAACTTAAGCTATAATCATCCGGACAGTATGGCACAAAACAGACATATAAATCAATAGAAGAGAATAAAGAACCCATAAATACACACACACACACACACACTCACACACACACGAATATTACTCACCCATCAAAAAGAATGAAATCTTGCCATTTGCAACAATGTGGATAGAACTAGAATGCATTATGCTAAGGGAAAAGAAGTCAGTCAAAGAAAGACAAATTCATATGATTTCACTTATATGTAGAATTAAGAAACAAAATGGATGCACATAGAGGAAGGGATGGGAAATTAAGATTAAAAACGGAGAGGGAGGCAAACCATAAGAGATTCCTAAATACAGAGAACAAACTGAGGGTTGTTGGAAAAGAGGTAGGTTGGGGAATGGGCTGAATAGGTGATAGGTATTAAGGAGGGCACTTGCGGTGAGCACCGGCTGTTACAGGTAAGCAACGAATCACTAAATTCTGCTCCTGAAGCCAGTATTATACTGTATGTTAACTAACTTGAATTTAAATTTAATACTAAAATATATATGTATATATTTTATATATAACTATAACTTTATAACTATAACTTTATATATATATATATATATATATATATATATTTATTTATTTATTTTAATTTTTTTTTAAATAAGAAAGAAAGGGGCACCTGGGTGGCTCAGTGGGTTAAAGCCTCTGTCTTCAGCTCAGGTCATGATTCCCAGGGTCCTGGGATCCAGCCCCGCATCGGGCTCTCTGCTCAGCAAGAATCCTGCTTTCCCCTCTCTCTCTCTCTCTGCCTGCCTCTCTGCCTACTTGTGATCTCTGTCTGTCAGATAAATAAATAGATAAAAAATCTGGGCACCTGGGTGGCTCAGTCTTTAAGTGTCTGCCTTTGGCTGAGGTCATGATCCCAGAGTCCTGGGATCAAGTCCCACACTGGGCTCCCTGCTCTGCGGGAAGCATGCTTCTCCATCTCCCACTCTCTCTACTGTGGTCCCTCTCTTGCTGTGTCTCTCTCTGTCAAATAAATAAATAAAATCTTTAATAAATATATAAAAAATCTTTAAAAAATGAAAAAAAATAAAAATATATCCATGATTATAGTAATATACCTGAATAGTAATAATAATTCTTTGATGATGCTCAGTTTCAAAATTATTAGTTTTAAACTTTTGAAATTTTTAAAACATAGTTGAAACATTTGATCTTAAAGTGAAACAGTTCATATTTTTAAATAATTGATCTTCTTAGGCTAGAGACTTGGATTTGTACTTGAATTATCAGAGCCGTTGGCACTTGGTCATTAATTTTCTTTTACCTTTTTTTTGTTTTTAGTTCGGGGGAGGGCAGAGGGAGAAGAGGGAGAGAGATTTCAAGCAGGCTTCATGTCAGCACAGAGCCCAAGGCCCACACACCTAACCTAATGACCTGAGCTGACATCAAGTCGATGTTAAACTGACTGAACCACACAGGCACCCCGATCAATCATTTTATATCATGATGGTGTGAAAGGTCAAGCTACCCCAGTGCTGGTAGAAGTCACTTAGATTTGATCTCAGGCTTCATTCCTCTCACATAAAGATCAGCCATATACAATTTCATGAAAGAATATATTGAGTAGTGATTTATAGGAAGGGCATCTTGGTTAAAAAGTCGATTAGCTTCTAGACCCCTGGGTGGGGAAAGAGAGTAGGTTAACTTCCCTGCATCTCTTGCAAAGCAAGTTAACTTGTGCATTGTACATTTATGACGAAGTCAATGAGTCTTAGAAGGACGATTTCAGTAGAAGATTCCTGCTGTGTTTGAGGGGACATACCATAATCTAGTGGAAAATGTTTGCATTTTGACGTTGGAGGAACTGTTTCGTGAACCTTGTGCAAGGTATTTGACGATCTCTGTTCTTGTGACTCACCTGAAAACCGAAGGCAGGAACGCGTCTGTGGCATGAAGAATTGTCAGGTGGTCCCACAACCTAGGGTTTTCGACAATTTAGCGTCTTCCTGGTTCTGTGGAGACTGGCTCAGCAGGAGGTCCTTTCCCTGGGGTTCTCTCGTGTGGTTGCTGGGGCCGGCTGGGCTGGTGTGATCTGAAAGCTCGACAGGCCTCCAGGTCCAAGAGGCCCGTGTTTGCCACTTCGGCTGGGATGGCGGACATAGCGGGGAGCTGGCCCGGCCCCCTCATAACCCAGCCTTTCCGTAAGGTTATCCCGGGTGTCTTCCTCCTCCCGACCCGATGGTCTCAGGGTGGACTTCTGGCGTGACAGCCGCCTTCCTCCAAAGTGAGTGTCCCAAGGATGTTGAGGGAAGTGGAAAAGCTTCTTTTGACCAGCTGCAGAAGTCACATGCTGCCATGTCTGCCTCATGCTAGTTAGTCAAAATCTAGTTACAGGTGAGCCTGTATTCCAAGGCAGAGGCATAGCCCTTGAAAGGCAAAGTTCACTGGGGACATCTTTGGCCTACCACAGTGTGTTACTAATCAAGTTATTTTTACACGTCTTTGCTGTCTCCTTGCCATGCCACCAAAATTTTTTTTTCCCCCGGACAGGTTATCAAGGATCCTCCTCGACCACCACCTCCTGCACCAAAAGAGGTAAGTGAGTGCCTAATGAGTGATGTGGATTCTTCTCTGTACTTGGATATCATCCCTGTTTATCAGTTACCTTGTTGCTGAATAACTGCGATACCTATGTGCTGACGTTTGAATTTATGGAAATTAATTGGCATTTTTCATCTTCTTGTGTTTTCTTGCATGTGCTAGAGGGATAGGACCTTCAAAGACAGATAGATAGAGACCGGCCGTGAGACTCAGTAGTGCGCAGAGATATACTTTACTTTGTCAGTATATCAGTGGTCCTGATGTTATTTACTTTACTTATAAAAAGTTAGGGAGTTTACAGGTGTCATCCTTTCTTCAAAATGGTCATTACTTTTATATCACTTATTTGTCAGCCAAAATTGTATTAGCAATGTGAAATATGGAAGTAGTGCACTTTCGAAACTTCCCAACTGCCTATCTGTTTAGTACCAATTTCGCCATTTAACTTAATGTTTATGTTGCTGCTTTACATGATTTTTGAAAGCTGTCTTAAGTTTAATGTCTTAACCTTTTTAAGTCTGAGGTAACAAATAGAATTGGGAAAAAACAAATGGCGCTGCTCACAGTTAAGGAACAACTTCGGGTAGTCTGGTGAGTTAAGGGAGATTCCTAAAACCGGAAGGCCAGGAACCTTCCATTCTGTAGAACTCCACTTGAAATTTATGCATGAAAGCCCAAGTGGATCCAGACGCCATATATATAATGGTTATTCCATTTCTTCCTTATCGATGGCATTATTCAGAAAAGTGTTTAAATATGTGTTCATTCTGACTAAACAGCATTTTAAGAAATTAATTAAACCCGCTTTTAAAAACTTGCATCTCCGTAGGAGGAACAGGAACCTCTGCCTACCAAGAAATGGCCCACCGTGGACGCCTCTTACTATGGTGGTCGAGGGGTCGGAGGAATTAAAAGAATGGAGGTTGGTACCTTAAAAAAAAAAAAAAAAGCTGCTAATCTGGAATGTGTAATTCTAGAACTATTAAGCCATGGAAACTGTGCTTTTCAGAATTTAATAATACCATCCAGTTTTATTTAACACTGGGTCTTTTTTGGATAATTTTTTTTTTTTTCTATGCAAGCATCCTGGCCATTTCAGAATGGTTCAAGAAGTGACTTCATTAGTCAAAGAATTGCATTGATAAGATGTTTGAACTCTAAAGTGCAACACAAAGTTAGGGTTATTCTCACTACTTTGGAAAAAATTACTGCAGACAGCATCAACTTTGTAGAAGCTAGCCACTTGGAGTAGCAACAATGCTTGTCTTTGAAAAGATTCAATAGCTATGTACTATTTAGGGATAAAAATATTAAAATATTCGGTGGTGTGGGTATGACCTTATCACAGATGTAAAGGAAGCACATTTAAGGCATTTTTTAAATAGCTTTTAGTTAGCACTTACAAACAATTATAATTAATTCTAAATATCATTTATAGAATATATTGAACTTCTAGACTGGCTCAAAGTGTGGATTAAAATTGAACTTTAATATTGTATCTTAAAGATGAAACGTGGACTTCTTACCACCACAGAAACAGTTTTCAAAGTGATGGATTAATTAATAATAAGCACTTACTGCCAGCACTGAGCCAGCCCTAGACCACAGAGTGGACAGGCCAGCATCCCACCTCAAGGAACAGCTGGAGAATTTTCTCAGTGACAGACTGACTTTGTCATTAAACACAGATTCTGGCTTCTCTTTCTTCTTATTATTATAATACAATTATTAATAATTATCCTTTACTTCTTGGTAAGAAGGACTTTCACGTGTTCTGCCATCATATGGGCTTTGTCCTTTTACTGCCAGCAAAAATCAGTGAGCTAATTAACCGCCTCACAACTGTTGCAATATCCTCTTTTTTTTTTTACATTTCAGTAAAATTCAGATTCCCAAGGAGAGTTTCCCCTTTTTGGAATAAATTTCAGTGTTCTTCTGAAGGAGCTCAGACCTATTTCACATGGTTGTCATTTCCCAAAGTGGTTATTCAAGTCATCTGATAGTGATTCTCACTTTCTTGACCACATTAGATCTTAAGATAAATCACATTTTCCCTAAAATAGCATGCGCTTTATTGCTGAAATATTCTCCAAGACTGGTACCCCACTGCTAACAAGCCACGGAAAAAGCAGGTGCTAGAAGCTATTACATTTGTCTCTTGGAGAAGATAGTGCGTATGCGTTCGCACGTGGGTGACTGAGTATCAAATAGTCCCCGAGCACGTGGCTAGGCAGCTCTTGTTGGTCAAGCAAGGTTTTGGTCAAGGTGATTTTCCGCCTGCTTCCCTTTGTTGTGTCATTCTAGGCTGGAGGGGTGAGGAAATATTAGATTAGATAATCTAACGTACATGAAAAACTTGTGAATACAAGAGTTATATACGGACATCGAAATACCGCCCTTCCCAACTTATTTTTAATTTTTTTCACCTCATTCCAAAATGTGTGTAGAAAACCTGTAACCAAGGGGAAAAAAGGGTTGACAAGCTATACTACAAAATGTTAGCAGTTTTCTCTGGAGGGAGTAATTTTCAATGGGTGCTACATATTTTCCCATTTTTTCCTATTTTGACAATGAGCGTGCACTACTTTATATTCAGAATAATAAACTTAATTCCATTTTGAAATCTATACATTTAAATTACCACATGACAGTGAAAAGGATATGTTAGTAAGTGAGCCTTAAATGAATAATGTTTTTGCTGAAAACACTAGGAATTATGCCAGATTTTCCAGTGTATTATAGATTGCAATCTCTTTCTGAAGAAAAGCATACCCATGAACTCCTGAAGTGGTCCTGAGTTAAAAGGAATAATGCAGTTTATGGTCAAGAAAACCAAGGACTCATGCACATTCCTGAGTAATTCACATTTCAAATTTCAAGAGTTACTAATTCTTAATATGTTGAAATTACATTCGGTTTCAGAAAATTTATGAAAAGGACTCATCCACTTTTAATAAACTGGGGTGCATTGTAGCTTTGGACAGTTTTAGCTACATTGCATGTGGTATTCCTTCAAATGAGATGGAATGGGGGTGAGAAAAACATGAGAAAGTAAATGTGAACATTACAAAGGGGAGACAATAGATAAAGATACACAATAAAAATTGAATTGCGAATTAAGCATCATTAAGCTCTCTCAAATCTGATCTTATTTAAACTTCGGGAAAATAGAAAACATAATCTGTTTTTAAATTATGCCTATTTAAACCTGGAAAGTATTCCCTTAAAAAAAAAATACCCTTACCTGGGGAAAATAAATGGAATTATTGAAATTATGTGTGCATCTGAATTACAGAACAAATCTTTGTAACTAATGTTATTTTAAGCCAGGATAGGGATTTTACATAGATTTTTTTTTCCTTACTCCTCCTTTAAATTAAATATTTAAATGCTCTGGTAACGGCAATTTGCAGAAAGCTGGAACTGAGCTGATGTTAATAACAGCTGTTAGCACAACTGATCCACAATACCTAATGACTTCAAATGTGTGTTTCTGCCAATTCAGTGTGAAACTGTTTTTGTTTCTTTTCTCAAATCTGAAATTGCTCCTTTATGATACAGCCTCCTAGTCATCCAAATATTCTCTGGAAATTATGGAATTTTATTGTTTATTATGAAAGCCAAGTAGAGTTGGAAGAATTTAGCTATCAAGCTTGCGCTTTGATTTTTTGTTTTGCTTTGTTTTGTTTTTTTTCCATAGTAAAAAGGCCAGGTATATTAATTCTGCTAATACTTCTTTTTTTTTTATTAATTTATTCTTTTTTGTCCTTTTTGACTACCTCCATGTGCTTAAACTAAAATATTAAAATGTTACGTTTGACCGTATATATATTTACAGGCATACCTTGTTTTATTGAATTCTGCTTTATTGCACAGATACTGTGTTATTTTTACAAATTGAAGGTTTGTGGCAACTCTGCCCTGAGCAAGTCTATCAGTGTCATTTTTCCAACGGCATTTGCTCACTTTGTGTCTTTGTGTCACTTCTTAGTAATTCTTGCAATATTTCAAACTTTTTCATTATTATTATTTGTTATGATGATCTGTGATCAGTGATTACCACTTGCTAAAAAGCTAAGATGATGCTTAGAAATTTTTAGAAATAAAGTATTTTTTAATTAAGGTATGTACATTGGTTTTTTTAGACCTAAGGCTATTGCACACTTAATGGACTACAGTATAGTGTAAACATAACACTTACATGCACTGGGAAACCAAAACATTCATTTGCCTCATTTATTATACGCTGTTTGCTTTATTGTTGTGTCTGGAACCGAACCCGCAGTATCTCTGAGGTATGCCTGTAATTGCTTTTGAGTGTTTTAGGAAAAATCCACAAAATATTTCCTAATTTTAGACTTTAGGATTGAGTGAGAATTATTTATTGGGTTGTTTGTGATGATGGTGATTTGGATGACAGACCAGCTACTTCATGAACTAACACTAAGGATTTAATTAATGAGTTTTCTTTAGGCCTCAGCAACAGTGTTTCAGAGGGGAGTCTCTAAAATATGCTGAGTCAGAACTCCGGGTCAGGTGGTTCAGTGGGTTAAGCGTCTGACTTCAGCTCAGGTCATGATCTCAGAGTCCTGGGATTGAGCCCTGTGTCGGGCTCCCCACTCAATGAGAAGTCTCCATCTCCCCTGCCCTCCCTCTGCTTGGGCTTTCTTTCTCAAATAAGTAAATAAAAAATCTTAAAAAAAAAAAAAAAAAAAAAAAAAACTCCAGATCAGCCACTTTGGTGTTCTTTATCTGAGAACTGTTCCAGTGATTCTGGGAGGAAGACTATGATTGCCCTCACCTCTACAGTAGCAGCTGTGAAGGCTAGGCTAGGTCGCTGTATATGTTACATCCATAATTTCTAAATAGATGTAACATTTATCTACTTACATTTTTATTCTGAATTACTTTTCTGAGTTACAACATTTATTTGGTGAGTTAACTGTGTATCTTTTTTTGCTTTTTGTTTTTTCCCTTAAAACTGAGACTTCACAACTGCCAGGATATATACACATACATACATATGTATGTGTATATATGTATGTCTACATGTATAGATGTATGTCTACATATATATGTATGTGTATATATCCTGGTTTTAGAGTTTTTTAGCTCAGTTTAACCATATCTAAAGATTTCCTAAGTTTCAGTTTATCTAGATGAAGACACTGTGATTAAAAGAGAAGGTCATTGCTCTGGAAAGAAAGCCAACTAGCTAGCTCTCAAGGTTTAATGGTGTTTAAAACAATTTTAACAACCTCATAAAAAACATTCTAGTACCACTGATCACACTGAAAGATGCAGGTACATTTTAATGACTCAACAGGGTCCACTTGAGTTTAAAAGCCTATTCTAAAATTGTAGTAAAAAGGGTAAAAACATCTAAGTAAGCCTAATCAAGAAGCCTTGGGTAGTTCTTCCTGTGGACGGTAATCCTTGTATCCCTAACCACGAACTCAGGTCATTAAAATGCTTTACAAGGTATTCAGTTTTCTTTCCCTTTGTGGAGATCACGTAATTCCGGTGAGTCCCTGTGTCCCGGACAGGCATTTGTAGTTCTTTGTGGAGTCTCACTTCCCTCATCTTTGTCGTCTCTGTGAACGTCCTTGGCTTTCGTAGGCCTTCTCCAGGCTCCTGCTGGGTGATGTCTTTCTCTAGGGGTCACAGCCAATACCTTGCCTATAAGGAGATAAAGCTCAGCTCAGATTTTGCTCTTAATTCCTGTTCATTGGAGAATAAGGAAAACAATAATTTGACTCTATAGTTTACATATAATTAGTTTATATAAAATTATATATATAATATATAAATATATAAGTATATGTAATATATAAATATATAATATACATATAAATATATATTTATATATAAATATAATATATTTATTTAGACTCTCTAGAGTCTAAATAAATAAATATATATTATATTTATATTTAGACTCTATTTATATTTAGACTCTATAGAGAGTCTAGATAAATATATATTTATTTATCTAGACTCTCTATAGAGTCTCTCTCTATATATATTTATTTATTTAGTAAATAAATATATATTTATACTTATATGTATATATATATTTATAAATAAATATATATATATTAGTATATATTTATTTAGACTCTATAGAGAAGGAAATACCCTAAAATTTGTGGCATTCTCTAGTGCCCCTGAATTTTTCTTCTCAGTGCAGAGCCTTTTCAGATTTGCCTTCCTCAAGGAAAAGCTGGTACGTCAAATAACCATATTAAGGCGAGCTCAGAACTAAAGACTGAAAGCTACTTCACAAAGTCGAGTTTAGAAAAGTAAAGAAAAATCACAAAATATTTTTTACTTCCAAAGGCTAAATGTTTCAATCATACTTTTCAACTGTGTGTTGATCAAAGTTTGATGAAAAGTTTGGAACAGTTGAGTCCTTTGTATAAAATACATTTGTGAAATACTAATAAAGTACGCTTGTGGAATTCAAGCCTATTTGAAACTTACTGACTTATTTTAGGTTCACATCCCTGCCCTGTCACTTGCTGGCTGTGTGGCTTTGGGCACATCACTTAACCTTTCTGTGTCTCGGTTTCCTCAACTGGAAGGAAGAAACTAGAGTATCCGTAGTGTCTATCTCATCACATTGTTTGGGTACGGATTAAAGGCAGTTGTCACGTAGTAGCTGCCCGTCATCGTCCCTTCCCCCACGGCCATCAGTACATACGGTAAGTGTTTAGCTAGACGGGGAACAGACCTAATGAAGTCCCAGAAGAGGAGGAAGTTAGAGTTGGTGCTACGCATCTCTTCACTCCAAGATGGTGAACCCGAGGACCATCTGCTAAATAAGTGTGTTCTTCCAGGACACTCGACGTCTGGTACAAGTATCTTCCCTTTGTTTTAAAGGTTCGTTGGGGGGATAAAGGATCTACTGAGGAAGGTGCGAGGCTAGAGAAAGCCAAGAACGCTGTGGTGAAGATTCCCGAAGAAGTGGAGGAACCTGTCAGGCCGAGACCGCCTCGGCCCAAACCCACATACCAGGCTCCTCAGACGAAGTGGTACACGCCAATTAAGGTCAGTGTCTAAGTTTTCTGTGACTTAACTGAGAGACTGTAGCTAGAGAAGCAATGACCTCCTTAGCCCCCCACAGTCCCCAGGTAAGGGAGGACCCAGTGTCCAGCAGCCATTCATGAGCCGTTCTGACAGCTAACTGTTTCTCAGTGGCAAGGACCTTCGTTTTTGTCATTTATTTTTGTTTGTTTAGGTTAGGGAAGAAATGAGAGGAGAGAAGAAGACTTTTGCGTATTCATTTTAATGCTTTATTTAGTGACTAGAGGTCAAATGCGTGCCCTCGGCATTTACAAATCCTGCTTCCCCCAGGGTCGTCTGGACGCGCTCTGGGCGCTGCTGAGACAGCAGTACGACCGGGTTTCCCTGATGCGGCCTCAGGAAGGCGACGAGGTTTGTATGTGGGGTGCGGTGGCCAGGAGCGGAGCGCCTGGGTCAGTATGACAGAGGTGGTGAAGTAATAATCACAGAGAACTTAAAGCTTTCCCTACTCTTGGGGAAGGAACAAGTTATTGTGTGCAAGTTCCTATTACATGGGGCGCTTAATAAATGATCATCTACTGTTAGAAAATATCTTCGAACCACGGTTTACCACGAGTCCCTTCTCAAGGAACACGTACACATTCTGGTCTGTCCTACACATACTCCAATAAGCGCGCTCATTGCTTCAGCCTTTGACTGGGACTGGGACATCACATTCTGAGGTTTTGCCACTTTCCCAAGTGGGAAGGACAGACTTGGGATTAGTCGTTGGAGTCTTTCTCTACTGAGGCCCAGGGAACAGACAGAGCCTCCTGTTCTGTCAGGTATAAATATATATTTCTGTGCTTTCAACACTGATGCAAGCTAATAAATATATCAAAGTGTCTTTTGGTAGTCCTGCCTTAGCCACAGTTCCCGTCACCTGTAGTCAGCCGTGGCCCAGAGGCAGATAATCCTTCTGACTTACGGCCAGAGGGCCAAGAGCAGCCTGAGGGCACATCACAATGACTCCGTCATTCCTCTCACTTCCTCTCGTCACACAGACATTTTCTCATCTCACAGCATCACAAGAAGAAGGGTAGGTGCAGGACAATGATGTTTTGAGAGGAAGACCACATTTACATAACTTTCATTACAGTGTACCACTGTAATCTTTCTATTTTATTATTAGGCATTTTTGCTAATCTCTCACTGCACTTAATTTATAAATTAAACTTTATCATAGGTGTGTATGTATGGGTTTGAACAAAGTGTACATAGGATTCCACACTGTCTGTGGTTTCATACATCCATTGGGGATCTTGGGGTGTATCGCCTGTGGATAAGGGGAGACTGCAAAGCATCCTAGAAATCTGCCATGGTGAGATATACATACACTCACATTAAAAAAATACGTACACACACATACATGTGTATACATTTTTCCTACCCAAGAAGCCTATTTGATGTTTTTTTGTTTATGGAAATTTGGCTAGAATTCCTCTAGTGTTACGATTTCTTTAATATATTAGCACTATTTTTTGTCACTGTAAGAAAAATTGCTGAAGACATTTTCTTATGTAACTGCGGACGGGTTTGGTTCAGACACAACACTGTTAGCAAGAACAGGATCATTTCGTTGTGTGTCACCCTGACCGTCCTCCTGATCACCAACTCGGAAGTGAGTGAACTTTATTCACCTCAACTTCAGAGGAGCTGAAGTTCAGTCAGGTGCAATAGGCTGTTTTTTCAAGGATGGAGCGATCAAAGCAATTAGTCGCTATTTTGCAGTGCCAAACTAAGTTATGTTCAGTGTTACACACTTTAGCGTGGCGCGTCATATACAAAAACATATAAATCTTCAAAATTTTACTTCTATGAACTGAGGGTCATTTTAAAAAACATCTGAGTTCAACCATTTCGGAAGTCCGGTTTGAGAATTCCCCACGGATCGCTTATCCTTTGCTTGGACAACAGGTAGAGATGACACAGGTGGTGTATGAAGGAGCGTCTTTTGTTACCAGACCACTGTGGCTAATAGAAAGTGAAAGGCCTGGTGGGGAGTGTTTTCGAGAAGAAACAAATAGGATGAATGGATGGACAGATGGAAGGAAGGAAGGCAGGAAGGCAGGCTGGCTTTCATTTTCAGGTTTGCTAATTTTTATACCAGTTTATGCATTTCTTACATTCTCTGCTAATTTTCTTTTTGGCTTCTTTTGCATGAATGAAGCTCTTCAGTCGCTCTATTCTTATCCTCAGGAGCACAGTAAATATTGTTACCGACAAGGGCAGCCATGGGACTCTGTGATATTTGTGTCTCCCCAAAATCTGACCACTCATAAGACACGTAATCTTAGTAAATGAGTTGGTCAACTTTAAAAGACTTTACAGGAACTGAAATACATCAGATAATATCATCCAAAAAAGTAATATTTAATTACTCATTTATATAAAATCACGGTTGCATGGTGCAGAGGCATAATTTGTATGGACCCGTGAGCATCCCACAAATTTGATTTGAAAAAAGAGCAATGATATTTCTTAAATTCCAATACCTTTTTGCCGTTATAGTATCTTTCATTTGAGAAACGAAGTGATTTACCTAGTGAGAAAAAGAGGACCTAGAGGTAGAAAAAGAATCAAGATGTAGAGCATATTTGGCACTGCTAATTTTGATGTACATTTGGTGGATGATATTAAAATGGGATGATTTGCTTTGGTAACGCTTTGTTTATGTGTGAGAAGATCATCACGGGTCATCATTACCTTCTACTTACTGTGGCTAGTTAAGCCCTCAAAAATTAGATGGACTGATTTTTTACGAGTTCAGTATGTGTAGACCTGGACTGTCTCCTAGATTACATGGAATAGAGAACATTTTCAGTTTAGGAGACCAAGATGTGCAAGTGGCAGTGGTTCCCGCTTCTCTGGCTCTTTGGGTCGCACACTCTAGGTAACCCAGAGTGGAACCACTGACTGGGGAAACTGGTCTAGGAGTTTTTCGGACAGCTTTAGGTACTCGTATTGACCTGTGATTGGATACCTTAGCACATGGAAGGGTAAAATCCTATCTTCAGTCTTACTCCTATGAATCCTGTCAGTACTTAATTAAAATACCTTGGGTTACTAGGACTGTCATGAACGGTTTCGTGTGTGTGTGTGTGTGTGTGTGTGTGTACTTGATAGGCGTATAGAATAGGGATAATCATTGTCCTTCCAAACTTTATCACTTTTATTTCACAAACCTATTGTTCCATTAAATTTTCCCATTGAATATTAGGAAATTGGTGGGTAGTGTCGTATTAGGTCAGAGACCTCGGTCCCCGCCAAACGTTGGTCTTGGCGTGTGGAGCAGCGCAGTGGGCAGATGTTATTAGCTATTCAGGACAGTCTTTTTAGAAGAAACTTTCTTATCAACATATTAGTGGGTGAAAAGTTTTGCAAATCATGTATTTTCCGGAGCTCAGGAAGCCTGTGCCAGCCCGGCCTGCACGTGTCGGAGGGGCCGCCCGGCCGCGCGTCCGAAGCGGCGTGTGCGGTGCCGGAGCCAGCGGAGGCCCTGGAGGCGTTTCGGGTCGCGGGAGGCGAGGCAGTTGCTCCGTGTTGTCGAGACAAGCCAGAGCGAGTGTCCTTCGCGAGCGTTACCGGAGTCGTGGTCAGTCGTCGTCCGTCCTAAAACCCAACACACGGGGCCGGCGAGCCGAGGCCGCGCGGAGACCGCAACTCGGCGGCGGCCGGGCTGGGCGGAGGCTCCCCCGTGGCCGGGCCGGCGCGGGGTCCTCGGCGCGTCGTGGTGCGGGACAACCGTCCTGTGTCTTACCTGGAAGCTGCGTCCCGCGGGCGGTTCGGCGCGAGGAGCACGTGGCGCGGGGCTCAGCGGACCCTGGTTTCCCCGCCGTGCCCCGACGGCACCAACCGCTCCCTTGTGCGGGGGTGGGGGGGGGGATGCTCCGACGGCGCCGCGCGCTCCTTCGTGCGGGGGGGGGGGGGATGCTCCGACGGCGCCGCGCGCTCCTTCGTGCGGGGGGGGATGCTCCGACGGCGCCGCGCGCTCCCTCGTGCGGGGGGGGGGATGCTCCGACGGCGCCGCGCGCTCCCTCGTGCGGGGGAGGGGGATGCTCCGACGGCGCCGCGCGCTCCCTCGTGCGGGGGGGGATGCTCCGACGGCGCCGCGCGCTCCCTCGTGCGGGGGGGGGGATGCTCCGACGGCGCCGCGCCCCCCTCTCCCCACCCCCGGCTCAGGCGCGGGCCCGGGGCGCGGGGGTGCGGGCGGCGGCGGCTGGCCCGGCCGTCCGCGGAGGCTGCGCCGTCCCGCCCCGCGCGCGCTGCCCGGAGGCCCGAGACACCAAAGGCGCGAGCGCGGGCGGACGCAGCTGCGCTCCGCGGCTCGCCTTGGGCGCAAACAGAGATCTGACGGCGCCCGCCTCGGCGGCGCTGGGGGGCGCGGGCGCGGGGCGGCTCCGGAGACCGCGCGGCGCCGCAGCATCTGCCGCCGCGGGTCCGGGGGGGCGGGGGGGCCGCGCGTCCAGATTGCGGCCCCCGCGCCCGCCGCCGCCGCGGAGCCCCGGACGCGTTTGAAGGCGCGCATCAAACGGGCTGCGGAGCGCGGCGGGGGCGCGCCCGCGTTTCAAAGCGGCGTTTGTTGTGCGACAACCAGGGGTCGATGAATCCTGCCTCGCCGCGCGGGCCGCTCCGGAGGGCGGGGGCTGCAGGCGCCGCGGCGGGAAGCGCGGAGGGAAGCGCGGCCGGCTGCGGAGCGGTTGCACCGACCGGTTTCCTCTCGGGGGCGTCCGGGCTGCGCCGAGGTTGCGCTCACCTTCGGCCGGCGCCGCGCCCCGGAGGCCGCGTGGACCCGGGCGCCGCAGGGGAGGGCCGGGGCCGCGCTGGGCGGGTGGGTCCGGGCGGGTCCACGCTCCGCTTTCAAGCGGGCGTCGCGACTTCTCACCCCGTGGCGTGAAGGACATGATTTTCGGACGGACGCACACTTGTAGCAAAACAAGATTTAGAAAAGCCCACTGGCTTTTTGGATATTAAAGTAAAACGTTAAGTCAGAAGCCAGGATCGCAGGTTCAGGCATTTTTCTTTCTGAGGCGTTTCCCGCTCTGTCTCGCAGGTGCGGCCGGAAAGGGCCCCGGAACGTGCGCTGCGAGCGGGAACCTTGCAAAGATCGTGACTCCCGCACGCTCCACGATGCGGCGTTTCAGTGCGGGTCTCCAGGGTGCGGCAACGCAGTAGTCTGTGCTCCTGCAAACCGTTAGTTTTAAGGCAATTCGGGCGCCCTCACC
Source organism: Mustela erminea (assembly GCF_009829155.1). NCBI lineage: Eukaryota > Metazoa > Chordata > Mammalia > Carnivora > Mustelidae > Mustela > Mustela erminea. The sequence continues at coordinate 162,560,214 of NC_045615.1, read as the reverse complement.
TGAGGGACACCTGCAGGGTTCCTGGGCGCTCGGGCAAAGGCGTCCTCTGCAGCGCGAGCAGCCGGGGACAGCGGCCTGGGGGAGATGCTCGAGGACGGCCGAGTCCCCTCCGTCCGGTCACAGGAGCCGCAGAGGCGCGTGGTGCGTCTCCAGTTAAGCCCAGGGTGTTGCGCGAGGAGGACTCGATTCGTTGTGCAGGTAGGATTCAGGTTTGAAAAGACGGACCGTAGCTGCTTTCAAAAATGCAGTCACTTTGACAGAGCCCCATGGCTGGCCTCTGGTTTTAAAAAAATCTATAAAAAAAAAATCTGAGAACAAAGCACAGGTTCATTTAAAAGGCTCGGGAGAAACCTGGTGACCTCAAGGGCGAGCGAGGAAGGCGGCCCCCTTGTTCCCTCCTCTGCTTCTGGCTCACGCTCACTCGGCCGCGTCCTGCTGCTGCGGTCTCCGGCTGGAAAGGAGCCCACCCGTCTTCCAGGGCAGCTGCTTCCACGCTCCGACCCCAGGATCAGGGTGAGGGCCAGCCTGCTTCCCTCACCCCGCGCTCGGGGCTCCTAAACGCTGCGTCTTCAGACCGGATCGCCTTCTGCTGAGCGAGGGCCTGTGCCCCTGCCTTTGAGCTCCCCGTCGCATCTGCGAAATGTAAACCACTCGTGGGTGTTTCCGAACAGATTGAAACCTTCCCTCAAGCGACCTGATATTTCAGATGTTTTCGGTGCTTGGACTTCCGCTGCTAAGGAGTGCGTTTTTACACTTCGGTGTTAGCTTCCTTCTTAATATTTTGTGTCCTGTAGCTGGACTTTGCAGTAGATTTTTTAAGAGCTGTAAGAAAACCCTTTATTTTAGGCTGGGTCATTGAGGCCTCGTGTACACAGAATGTTCCTGGTAGCTTCAGACCTTTTCTTTTTTGAATCCTTCAACGAAAGAATAGAGGAAAATATCAAGCTTTTTTTTTTTTTTTTTTTTTTAATACTCAAGTGATTGCTTACCTTTTATTTTTGTAAGATCTGAAATTTTATATGATGGTTGAAACCAATTATGATTGACACGAGTGGGAAAAACTACCGTCAGAGTTTCCTAGCCTTTGTGTTATCTCTACTGTCTTTCATTCTGATTATCTCTTGTCTATATTTTGGGGCACCCTTAAAATACCTGAAATATCCTGCTTAAATTAGTAGAAGTAATTAGCTTTGGCTTATACGTATTTGAAAGATAAATTTTTACTTGAATAACACATGGACATGCCATTATTCCTGCAATCCCACTGAGTATGTGTGGATATGTGTGTGTGTATGTTTACTCTAAATATATCTGTGTAGATCCATGTAGAACATATTTTCTCAGTATGTGTGTTATCAACTAATGCCTGTTTCAGTGGAAAATAATAATTTCAGGAAAGAGATTATTTTTTTGATACTATTTCTTAGGTTAAATAAAACTGTCTCTTAATTATGGATAAAAGCAGGCAAAAGTACTGGTTCAGTTTGGTTCCCTAAAGTGGAATATAAAATATGTGAACTGTAATAATTTATTACCAAAAAAGACTTATTTCTTCAAAGAAAGTATAAATAGAACCTGGATACTTAATTGGCTTCTTAACCCTCCAAGCCAGGCATAATTTGGAATTACTGGCCTCATACATATATTATGTATTGACTTATAAGTTTACATTTTCTTGGTTAGAATTGATCAACCAGCTTTTGAAGGTCAAGAGACAAAAATCACTATATTAGTGTAAATACCCTCTTCTGAAATTAATGTGCTGATCTTAGAAACAAGCTTTTTAAAAAAATCATCAGTGAGTTCTGGCACACTAAAACAATACTTCAAAAATATTGAGACTTAATATTGGTTGTCCAGGGCTAAATACATTATTTTCTTAGCCTTAATATACAGGATTGCTGTAGAACATCTTGAGGACAATGATTCAATCATCCAACTGGGAGCAGAAATGTCAGCACAGATACAGTTTTTTACTTTTTTTTTTTTAACCATTTTGAGTACTTTTTGTGTAGCCTTTTACAATATTAATTATGGAGGATTAAATATATTTAAGTAAATTACTTTATAATTCTAATAATTTACAAAAATCTATATTATTCTGCATGTATTAAATATTTAGCTTTCAATGTAGAGCTCAAAGGACCCAGGCCAACGGGGAAAAAAAATACATTAAATTTTGTAGACAGTTTATTATTTTAACAAAGTACATTATGTTGGTGCCTTCATGTCTACCAGACCCCCATTTGTAAGTTTAGTTTAAGGAAAGCTTTGTAACTCATGTAAGGAAATTGGCTTCAATAGGAAGCTTTTATTGCTCCCTTATTCTTCAAAATGAATTTAAATGAACACATTATATAAATATATACTTTAAGGAGAAATAATTTTTTTTTGCTAAATATCTTTCATTTTTATTTCTAAATAAAATAAAACACTTGGATTTTTATAATATACACTTCTAATCTCTAAGTAAGTCCTTTTTAAAATTGCTTCGTGTCTTTATAGTTTCTGTTACTTCTGCACAGAAACAAATCGCAACCTCTAATACCTGAGAAATTTGTAACTGATATAACTTTCAGGTATGGAGTAAAAATGATTTACTATTCAAACTTTGAGAGAAATTGTTTCAGAAATACTGGTGGACATTCACTTGTTTACCTTTATATGACTGGATTAAAAATTTTATTTCAAAGGGTTCCAAGGAATTTCTTGAGTGGTTTTTTTTTCTTTCTTCCTTTTTTTAAAATTAATGAAGTTGAGGTAGGTTTTACAAACTTGCTCCCGTTTCAAAGCCATTGTACCTCTTACCTCTCTCCTTAGAGAGGTCTTTTCACTTCAAGAATGTGGAAAAAAAATGTATCTGATTTCCTGAACTTTAGAGTTCCATAATATTTCTTAGCAGGTTAGTATGCTGAAAATAGTTTATATTATACCTGTATTTTAGAGTCTTCTCCAGTACTAAGTACATTTTTTTAAAAAGATTTTATTTATTTATTTGACAGACAGAGATCACAAATAGGCAGAGAGGCAGGCAGAGAGAGAGAGGGAAGCAGGCTCCCCACGGAGCAGAGAGCCCGATGTGGGGCTCTCTCCCAGGACCCTGGGATCATGACCTGAGCTGAAGGCAGAGGCTTTAACCCACTGAGCCACCCTGGCGCCCCAGTACTAAGCACATTTTTGTTTTGGATCAAAATTAAAGATTTCAAAGTTTTTTTCTTAAATCAAGCACGGTTTTCTGCTTACAGTAAATTCTTCTATTAGAACCATTTCCTGACACTAATGGTATCTTAATGAAGAGTTGATGATGAATTCAGTAAATTTTACTCAAATATCATTAAGATCTACCCTAATGAGAATGGGCTATACACACAAGGATTATATGGTTATGCAATTATCCACATGATATCTTGTCATATATCATATCCTACATTGCTTATCTAACAAAGTAAATCCGTAAAACACATTTCAATAAAGAATTCAAATAGCACATTTATATCTATAGTGTACAGATAAAAGCTGTATCTAGAGTTAAGTGTGTTTACTCTTGGATTTCTTTCTCTACCTCGTTCATTTCTCTCTTTTCCCTCCTCCTAACTTTGGTTGACTCCTAAGGTTTAATCCTTGGTCTCTTGTTAGTCTCACGAGTCACTGTGTTCTCCAGAGAGCGCCTGGACGGGCGCTGCTTCGCTGCCATCATTAGACAATTCCTCGTCTCTCCTAAATTCTGCGGACTACCACTGAGAGCGTATATGAATTTCTTCTTGGGTGTCCTGTTGTCACCAGGTCTCTACGTATGGCTTCCGAACCGTAGTTACTAACTACACAGCTTTTCTGGCCGTTGTTCCCTCTACACTTCACCTGATGTATCTAAGTCAGTGGTTTCCACAACTCAATGAACAGGGTCAAGACGTTAGCTTTCTAATTCTGTGTATGGAATCTTAGGCCAGCAAATCACAATATTTCACTATAATGCAAAACAATGAGCTATTGATGAATATATGCGTTAAACTCTAGTGATTCTCAGGAGATACATCATTTTGACTTTATACACTTTAGAATTTTTGTTATCAGGACTTATGATTTTAGGTTCATGATTCTTCCCCTGAGACTAAGCTACTAAGAAAATTAAGACTTCAGAGCATTTCTGAAATTTGATAAATTTGAGTTAATTCTTATAAAGATATGGCTGAGGATGCTGATATATAAAAGTGTTATTTATGTGGGGCTGAGATTTATCATTTTGGATGATAATTAATTTATAATTCAATCTACTGCACATTTCCTGAGTTACAAAAACAAGACACCATTTTCTTTTGGGTGGAATTCTGAATGGATAAAAGGTTATCATTTTTATTAATTCTCTTTGTCAGGTTATGTTTCGTATGTTGTTGTTTGCAGTTGTATTGTTCTCTCTCTCTCTCTCTTTTAAGATTTTATTTATTTATTTGACAGACAGAGATCACAAGTAGGTAGAGAGGCAGGCAGAGAGAGAGGAGGAAGCAGGCGCCCCACTGAGCAGAGAGCCCGATGCGGGACTCGATCCCAGGACCCCGAGATCATGACCTGAGTGAAGGCAGAGGCTAAACCCACTGAGCCACCCAGGGGCCCCTGTTCTCCTCTTTTTCTAAATCAGATTTAGTCTTTGCTGAGCATTTGATCCAAGAAGAGTTTTCAGCGATTGGAGTTCTTGCTAGATCTGTGTTTGTCCCAGTGACATCGTATATTAATGGCAGTCTCTTCTATGATCGTCTCTGTGCAGAGCTGTATGTGGCTTATGCTAGCTCTGAGCGCCGTGTTGGTCCAGTTCATGGAGATGCTGGCTCTTCGGAGCAGAGAGAAGAGGGCTGATGATTGAATTCAGTTCATACTCTCCAGAAGAGGTGTGATGGCTTTATCTGTCCTCTGAATCCAGATTTATGAACTAGTCCTATGCTCTTAACTAGATTAGTTCCTTTTCCATTAACTGCTTAAAGTAGGCCAGCTGTCTGAGCTGTTGGTTGTAAATTTGCTAATGTCTACTTCGTTAATCTCAGATACAAAAGGCAACAGAGAACAGGAACAAACTTTTAGGACCTTGGGTTTTCACAGCCTGCAATGAGCATGGAATGGTTACAGGAATGAGGAATTGAAGGGATAGAAGGAGGCGTCACACTGAGGAAAAGGGGGTGACTTCTGTCATTAATCTTAATTAATTGTCAAGAGTTTTAAATCTGAGTTATTAATACTGAAGTTAAGCCTTTAATGCACTGTTCAAGCTTTGGCATCAGATGCTCTTTTATGAGATAAGAGGTTTAGGAGGGAGAGTAGGGGGTGTGTGTGTGTGTGTGTGTGTATGTGAGAGAGAGAGAGAGAGACTTACATAAATATTTTCATTTACATCTTTCAAACATTTCCCTGGGTTAATATTCAGGCCTTCACCTTTTGACAGTTACTGTAGGGCAGTTAGGAATTATAGATAAGTAACAATAAATCCAAATAAAATCCCTAGGTACAGCATCAGCAGTAAATCTGAATGATATTACTTTCATGGTTACTAGCATACAAAATACTTCACCGAAGAGGAAATGTCGGATTATGGGCTAAAATAGACTGAGGGAGCATCAGGAGCAGAAAGAGGAAAACGGGAAGAAAGAGGAAAAACATGAAAAACGAGGAAGAAAGATTATTCCTCTGAAACACATGCAATAGGAAAGTCAAGTGTTTATTTAAATAATAAGCTGCAAATTATATGTTTGTAAGGTTGCCTATGCCACTACAGTGAGGCATTAATCATTTGGAATGAAACTGACCCTTGAAATGACTAAGACATCTACTTAAAATCTCTTTTTTTTTCTCCCCCCTAGCTGTTCCATTCATGTTTGTCGGGTTAATCTTTCACTATTAAATCTGTGTTATTATTCTGTGATACTTTAAAATGTGAAATCACAGAAAACTCTATTATGAATATTTTGGCTATAGAAAAATGACTTGCAATTCTTCCAGATTAAATCTGTAAAAGCACATAAGGATCAAAATTTAAGAATACGGTTTCAGGATTAAATCTCATGTTCTCCATGCAAAATAAAAAAACAAAAACAAAAACAAAGAGGGCTTCAGTGAAAATATGCAACGCAATAAATTAGTTTTTACATGTATAACTGACTTCTGACGACTGTGAACTAAACTTCAGTAGCAAGTTATAGTCAGCGACTTAAATATTAGTGTCTACAAATTTGAAATCACGGATTTGGCTTGAGACATATATGTTTATTCTTTGCAGCAATGTTTTCTTCTTTTCATTTTTAAAAAAAGATTTTATTTATTTATTTGAAAGAGAGAGAGAGTGAGAGAGAGCATGAGAGGGGAGAAGGTCAGAGGGAGAAGCAGGGTCCCTGCTAAGCAGAGAGCCCAATGTGGGACTTGATCCCAGGACTCTGGGATCATGACCTGAGCTGGAAGTCTGTGGCTTAACCAAATGAGCCACGCAGGTGCCTGTTTTCTTCTTTTATATTAGCTCTAAATGTAAATAGGAAAAAGCATGAAAGTGAAATAGTATTTATTTATTCACCTATTTATTTTTATACACAATAATTATTGGAGAGACAAGCAAAAATGTGCATATGTCAACAGCTTAGCTCTTAATTTATAGTTCGTGGACAGCCAGTAAGGGGTTGGAGCTGGGCAGTAACATGATCCTCTTGAAAGGTTCTCAAATCAATTTGCAACAAGAGTGGAGATAATTTGTGTTCTCCTGTAGAGCTTAGCCCCTTTATCAATGTTTTTGTCTTTGTCTATAGTCCTTTCATGATGACTCATGAAAAAGAATCATATAAAAATTTTGAAATAGCAAGTCTCGTGGATTGTCAAGAAGTCAAGGGGTTTCTTGGATAAGGTAACACTTTTTCCAGTAGGAATCCTATTCTTTTTTTTTCTTTTCTTTTTTTGCTAAAGGGTTGATAACAATTTAGGTTTATTAGCGACCAAAAAAGAGTTTCATGGCTTCAGATATTTATCTTGATTTTTCAGGGGTTTTCTTCCTTGCGTCTTCGGGATATGTAGATAGATAAATGCAGCTCAGGTGTGTGATACCAGTGTACATGAATGTATGTGTGTGTTCATGTGTGTATGTTCATGCGTACTTGAGGAGTGTTTATGCATCTAGTGGGGCAGCACTGCCGGTACTTGTTGAGGGCACTGCTTACTTCAGGAAAGAGGAAATCTTTCCTTTTTAAAAAAAAAAATTAAAATTTTTTTATTGACATCTAATGTATTATTTATCCCCAGGGGTACAGGTCTGTGAATCATCAGGCTCACACACTTCACAGCACTCACCATAGCACATACCCTCCCCAATGTCCATAACCCCACCACCCAGAGGGAAACTTTCATAGGAAAGATTCAGAACTCAAATCCAGCTAACAGTCGTTGACTTAGGTATGTTCTGTTCAGTATATTCAACACTTCGTTGTGCTCAGAGTGAGGTGTCTGTATTATTCCCATATTAGACATGAAGAGTGTGAGACCGAGGTGTTTAGTGAATTTCCCAAGGTTATGTTGCTGGAAAGTAATAGAACCTGGATTCAAACCCACGTTTTCCGGTTTCTGGTTCAGTGAGCGCTCCGTTTCGCCCTGCTGTCGTTTCTCAGGGCAATGCTTTCTTTTCCTTCCTGTTCAGACAATAACTGACCGAATTAAGACAATTATACAGGTCGGGAAGTACTTTCAAAATTTCAGTTTTGAATCTGGTTCTTTTGATACAGAAATTATTAATTTTGTATCAATGTCCATATCAATAAATTGTTTTGGAATATATACAGACTGCATGCACGTTATTCCCTCTCTATGTAATGTACATTCACTTTTGCATGCATCTGTAAATAGAAGATAACATTTAGAAGTGGCAGTAGAGTTCTCCGAAAGTTGATAAGGATCTTTTACATCATAAAGGACCTGAGAAGTTGTGTAATTTATCTTTTCCCCCGGGCCTGCAGTTCCACGCTCCAGAAAGAAGACCATGTTCAAAGGCACAAGAGGTCGGGCATATCTGTGTATTCCGGGAACACTAGTGTTCTAGCCTGGGACAAGAACTTGGGGATTAGGGAAGTAAATTATGAGAAGAAGCAGGATTACAGAAGTCCTAAAGCCCTTGGTGACATATTGGTAAGATCATTACATTGGGAATCCAGAGGCTTAGATCCCTATACTGTCATTGATTAGCTTTAAATCCAGCACAAATTGCCTCTTCTCTCTGGTCTTCAGTTTTCTGATGTGTATATAGAGAAATAAGTGATCACAAAGACATCTTTGAACTCTAGCAGTCTTGTCTTTTTTCCCCTAATTTGAACCAAGCCAGTGATATGAAGACAGGACTTTTCCCACAGCGTTCACAAGGCTATCCCCAGGACATTGTGCACTGTCTCTTAGCAGGCTTTAGTAAATTCTGATGAATAAAAAAATTTATGTCAGTAGAAAGTTCAGTCTGTTGTTTACAAACTTGTCTAAACTAATTAGTACTTTTTTAGTGATTAGACATTTTGTAATCCCATCAATATATTTTTTTAAAGATTTTATTTATTTATTTGACAGAGAGAGAGATCACAAACAGGCAGAGAGGCAGGCGGAGAGAGAGGGGGAAGCAGGCTCCCTGCTGAGCAGAGAGCCGGATGGGGACTCGATCCCAGGACCCTGAGATCATGACCTGAGCAGAAGGTAGAGGCTTAAGCACTGAGCCACCCAGATGCCCGAGCCCATCAATAATTTTAATACTACATACAAACAACTTGAAATTATTATAACACTGTATGTTAACTTCACTGGAATTAAAATAAAAAATGATACATACAAATATTTTACAAGTTACTTTAAAAGCTAAAATGTTGCACATATTCCTCACCATATTCTGAAACGTGTTGGAAAACGATAATGATACTATGATTCTAGATCCATAATGGATACTCTGCTGCTATTATGCTTTAAATAAATTAAATAAAAATAACTCCATATGGAAGAAAGTAGAAAGAATACAGATTTAAGAGAGCATTTAAATTTTATGCCAGTTTTCTGTCTTTTTAAGGCTAGTCTATTTCTCACTGCTTTTCTTCTTTCAGAAAAAGAGAAGATACTAATGTGTGATATTGGATTATCTCTATTGTCATTTTGATATGTTGCAATTTGCTGCCTTGTGTCACAACTGCAAAGTAATTTAAACACAAATTTTCTTTTATTTAGTGCTATGGTAAGCAGTGAAGTACTAATGTGTTTCTGTCATTAAATATATATAACTACATGGAACCCTTCTCCCATTGGGTCTCTCTGAAATTGATTTTCCAACCTGAGTTATCAGTGGTGGACAAATGTTAAATGAAAATCAATCACTTTGATTTAAATTAACCAAATACACTTCTATTAAGTGGTCTTTTTCCCTTAACTAGATGACAACACTTTTGGTGATCTCTAGTCTTTAAATGCTTTTAATATAAATCTCTAAGGACAATGGTTTGATCATAGTTTTATTCTTATAGTAGAATTACCTTAACTCTTGATTGGTTAGATAAAATTTTATTTTAGATATTATTTATAAATCAAACAACCCTGAATTAGTATTATTTTAATATCAAATTCTTAGATCTTTAGTATTTTAAGTGTATATTAGAAATATTTCATTAAGAATATAATGTGGATAGGGGCACCTGGGTGGCTCAGTGGGTTAAGCCTCTGCCTTCAGCTCAGGTCATGATCGCAGGGTCCTGGGATCGAGTCCCGCATCGGGCTCTCTGCTCAGCGGGGAGCCTGCTTCCCTCTCTCTCTCTCTGCCTGCCTCTCTGTCTACTTATGATCTCTCTCTGTCAAATAAATAGATAAAATATTTTAAAAAATTAAAAAAGTATAATGTGGATAGAAACAGCAATTTTACAGGGAATTATAAAGATCAAGCAAGACTTGGAAACAGAGCAAACTTTAGCTTCTTTTCCTTTTTTTTTTTAAATTTTGTTGTAGCGTATGGTAGTTCTGTTCTTAATTTTTTGAGGAAGCTCCATACTGTTTTCCATTGGCTGTATTAATTAACCTACTAATTTACTTATTATTTATTATTAATTTACTTATTTGTAATTGCTTGTTTGTAATTTATTTTATTTACTTATTTATTTTTTAATTGAAGTACAGTTGAGACACAATGTTACGTTAGCTCCCGGTGTACCAGATAGTGATTCGACAACGCGTCTGTATGCCATGCTGTGTTCACCGTGAGTGTGGCTGCTGTCACCGGACAATGCCGTGACAGTACCATTGACTGTGTTCCCTGTGTTCTGCCTTCTCTCCCTATGACTTTAAAACAGGCAAAGATACAAAATCAGGAAAGACCCTGATTATTTATATATATATATATATATATATATATATATATATATATATATATAAAATATATAATTCCATGAAGACAGCACACATCACCAACATTATTAATACCATCATTAATAACCAAACGCAGCATAATCTCTAGAGAAGCACTTACGTACCAGATACTACGCTAGTGACCTTAGGTATGTTGCACTAATTTTTTTTTTTTAAAGATTTTATTTATTTATCAGAGAGAGAGAGGGAGAGAGCGAGCACAGGCAGACAGAACGGCAGGCAGAGGCAGAGGGAGAAGCAGGCTCCCTGCTGAGCAAGGAGCCTAATATGGGACTCGATCCCAGGACGCTGGGATCATGACCTGAGCCGAAGGCAGCTGCTTAACCAACTGAGCCACCCAGGCATCCCTGTTGCACTAATTTTTAAAACAACTCACTGCAAAGTACATTTATCCCCATTTTATAGATAAGGACGCTGAGGCTCAGAAAGGTCAGGTAATTGCCAGAGTCACATAGGTAGGTGGTGAGTGAGTGAGTAGTATTAACTTTCTTTGAATTTTAAATATGTTATTGGAAAATTTAGTTTGCTAATTAAATTCTACTTTATGTTTCAGATTTAATTGGCCAATTACACAGAAAATGCAGCACAGTTTAAAATTCACTGTTTTAGTTCTAATTTATAGGCTTATACCTTGAATTGAGAAGGAAATACCAATGAAATTAGATTGAAGAGACCAACATAGAAATGGAACACACTAGTAAACTATTTAAATAACCTCAGAATCACTAGTGACTATTTAAACATAATATATCCAAAACGTAAATATTAAGCATTTTAGTCAATCACACTGTTGGAAATATTGGGCTCAGAAAATCATTTGTGGATTGATTTTTGAGCATCTAGTTATTATGCAGATACCAAGGCTTAGGAATAATTATAAAATATTTTCTTTAAAAAATAAATGAAATATAAGTAGTGGTAACAAGTCAACAGGTTACTCTTTTTTATTTTTTTTTTTTAATTTAATTCCAGTTTAGTTAATATGCAGTGTTGTATTAGGTTCAGGTGTACAATACAGCGATTCCACAATTCTGTGCCTTGTCAGTGCTCATCAGAGGACGTGCACTCTTAGTCCCTGGCACCTTTCTCCCACCGCCTCCCACCTCCCTTCAGTTTGTTCTTTATAGTTAAGAGTTTGTTTCTTGGTGTGTCTCTCTTCATTCCTTTGTTTGTTTTCTTTCAAAATCCCACGTATGAGTAAAATCATTTATATTTGTCTTTCTTTAAGTGGCTTCTGTCACTTAGAATTATACTCTAGCTCCATCCACGTTGCTACAAATAGCAAGATTTCATTCTTTTTTACGACTGAATAATACTTCATTCTCTCTGTGTACCACATCGTCTTCATTCGTCTATTGATAGACACTTGGGCTGCTATCTAGTTTGGCTAATTATTGTAACTAATGCTGCAATAAATGTAGGGGTGCATGTATTTCTTCTAATTAGCCTCTTTGTATTCTGTGAGTAACTATGCAGTAGAGTGGTGACTAGATCACAGGGTAGTCTGTTTTGTTTTTGTTTTAAGATTTTATTTATTTATTTGACAGAGAGCAAGAGCAGGAACACAAGCAGGGGGAGTGGGAGAGAGAGAAACAGGCTTCCCCGCTGATCAAGGAACCTGATGTGGGGTTGGATGTGGGGCTCAATCCTAGGACCCTGGGATCACGACCTAGCCAAAAGCAGAAGCTTAATGACTGAGCCACCCAGGCACCCCTATTTTTTAATTTTTTACAGAAACTCCATACTTCCTTCCACAGTGGCTGCACCAGTTTGCATTCCCGTCGGTGCACTAGGGTTCCTTTTTCTCCACATCCTCACCAGCGCTTGTTTCTTGTGTTTCTGATTTTAGCAGTTCTGACAAGTGTGAGGTGGCATCTCCCTGTGTTTTTGATTTCCATCTCCCTGGTGATGGGTGATGTGGAGCATCTTTCCCTGTGTCTGTTGGCCATCTGGATGTCTTCCTTGGAGAAATGACTAGTCATGTCTTCTGCTCATTTGTTTAACTGGATTGTTTGGGGGTTTTTTGGTGTTGAGTTGTGTAAGTTCTTTGTATATTTTGGATACTAATCCTTTACAGATACATCATTCGCCGGATCTTCTCCCATTCGTAGGTCGTCATTCAGCTGTGTTGGGTGTTTCCCTTGCTGTAGCTTTTATTTTGACCGAGTCCCGGCAGTTTACGTTTGCTGTTGTTTCCTTGCCTCAGGGGACACATTTGGAAAGATGTCACTATCGCCAACTTAACAGGTTACTCTTAACGTTAAACTTCTAAAATCTTTCGTTCTCATCTATAAAATCAAACTAAAAGGAAGAGTTCCACCCGGGGCTTGGATGATGACACAGTTCCCAACTACATTTTTCAAATGTACTTCATACCAAAATTCCTGTTCGCTGTAGTAAAGCCATAATTTTTGGTTTGGGATACTGTTGGGACTTTCTCGTCATTTGTTATTTATAATCCCTGAAAACAACCTGCTTTTCAGGATGTTTCATCATCTTTTTGGATGTCTTGAATTTATGTTAAATCAACTGTTCATTTCCCTGCTTATCGTCTCTTGCTTCAGCTCTCATTTTGATCCATGGAACAACTGACGCTGCTTGTCGGAGTTCTCCTTTGATCTGGCTCAGAGTAGGATGCCCCAGTTGTCCTTAAAACCACCTGCCTGGAGTACTTTTTCAAGTGTCTCTCTCCTCAGGAACATTAGTGAAAATTGAGGCAAATGGGCTGCCATTACTTTTAAGACAAATCCCTGGCCTGCTTCCTTGTCAGTCCGCCTGCCGTCCGAGCTGTGCTCTACTGTGTGCACCCTAAGTCTCTTAAATGTCACATGGGGCACTTCCTCATTTTAAAGCCGCCTTTGATTCCGTTTTTGATGAGGCATCTTGGAAGATTTTCATGTCATGGCATGCTGACATTATTATTTTCATTACTATATTGCTGAGAAAATGCCTCTTTACCAAATTGTAAGAAAGAGTAAGTCCGTCTTATTCCCAGGGTATCATTCTGTGTGCTCCCTCTCATCTAAAGATACTAATATTAATAGTAATGACCAGACAATTTTTGTAACTGAAAGTTACAGAATGTCCATATAAACCAAATTTTAAAGCCGAAGTTATGATATTTAGCAGAAACTGTTTTCTAATTCTTTCTAAACATTTACTGCTTTGTTTTTGGAATATTTTTAGGAGTAAGAAACAGGGTAAACACAGGAATAGTTAATTATATTAATATAATGGTAATATATGGTATGTAAGATTATAGGTGAATATTTGATTTTTAAAATTATTAATGCTAGAATTTTTCTTTTTTTGGTGTTTTGAAAAACATGAGCATTTAAACACATTTCCTGTTTTTGTCTTTTTTGAATTTTTGGTTAAAATTGTTTTTAGTAACATTAGACTGAGAGGAAAATGAACTATAATCTTGACAATAAGCTCTTAAAAAAAAGTAACGATTACTAGATATTCCCTACCTACCAGGAATTTAAGATCTAGTTGGGGCAGGTGATAAAGTAAAGCTCACAAAGTATAACTCAAAGCAAAGAAAGTAAAGTTCCCTTAACAAATAAAAACAAAAACAAAAACATGAAGCCAACCTAAGAATCTAGATGGATTTTAATTCCTAATCTGATTTTCTCATATGCTATGGCCATGAAATCTATGGCAGTGCAGCCATTGATACTGTATTTTGAAGAATTAACATAATACTTTTGCTTTATATGAATTCGTAGTAAAACACACATGATTGTGTTACAGATAATGTGTAATATATATCTACAGCAAAGAATGGTATGATAGAACATTCAATTATGCAGTCGCAATTCGACAAACAGTTTAAAAAACTGAGCTAGAATTAATATGTGAGAGTCATAAAAATAAAATTACTCATTTCTTTGTGAACATTCACGATTTTAAGCAATTTTTGAAATTGCTTAAAATACTTAGTACACAGTCCTCAATAAGACTGTAATCTACTTAAAGGACCAAGAATACACATATAGATAACAAAATAATGAAATACATAAAAACAAATTCAGGTAGTAACAGAAGAAATGTTGCCAAAGCGTTGCCTAATTAATTTCCAAATGAATGGTCTAGACATTAATTGCTGTTCAAGTTATCAGGGAAGAGCACTTCAGACTAAGATGTAAAATGACAGTTTATAGATGAAGAAAGATTTGCGTTAACCTTGAAGGATTTGTAACAGGTGGAGAAGGTAGGAAAGTTCTCGTTTGTTCCACAACAGTGGTTCAACTGTTTTCTTCAGCAACTTCCAAGCTGTATGGGGTGTGGGGGGGGTGTGTGTGGTTGTAGGAAATAAATCAAGGTCATATCCAGTTCTCAAGCATCTAGTGTATTTGACTTACACTTAGCAATCAATGTCCAGCAAATAGTTATTGCTCTGTTTGTCAAGTTTTTAAAACCTTTCTGCCACACTGGGGCGCCTGGGTGGCTCAGTGGGTGAAGCCTCTGCCTTCGGCTCAGGTCCTAATCTCAGGGTCTTGGGATCCAGCCCCGCTTTGGGCTCTCTGCTCCGTGGGGAACCTGCTTCTCCCTCTCTCTCTGCCTGCCTCTCTGCCTGCCTCTCTGCCTGTGATCTCTGTCTGTCAAATAAATAAATAAAATCTTAAAAAAAAAAAAAAAAACCCAAAACCACAAACCTTTGTGCCACCAAAAAAAGATATTTTACTGAAATTTGTTTTCTTCTGGAAACATTTTTAAGAAGTGTTAGCTTGCTGGTCTACACTCTATACACTCCTGGATGGGTTGAAAGAAAGAAGTCGGGGCTCATGCAGGGTCCACCCGGTGAGGGTAGAACAAGGAACAATGGGGTTTCATCAGAGTGGGGAGGAGGAGTTAAAAGGGGCTCCTGAAGGACCTGAAGACTAAGAGGCGGTAGGGGTTTGACAGCAAGGATAGCAAGAGGAGCGAGCTCCTGACCATGGGCTGTGAAATTGAGCTCGAAAAAAAGTTGGAAATGCTCGGTAGGAAGTTAGAAATACTAGATTTATCAAAAACAAACAAACAAACTCCTGCGGCCATATTTAAGAGTCTGAGGATCGGTTCGTCCCACTCTGTGTTGGTTATTTTCTCTCCTGTAGGTCAAAACCACATCTGTTTTATTTTTTTAAATTAGAACTAGCTTCCTGACTGCTGCTTGGCAGATGTTCTCATTTTCCAGTTCTTTGCCCTTTTTGCTAGCATGAACTGTATGAACTGGAAGCCGCAGAGGGCGGTAGGTGGAGAGAGCGGGCAAAGAGGGAGAAGGAAGAAGCCGCCGCAGCTTTGGTCCGTCACATTCTGACGCCGCTACCTTCCCGCTGTTTCCAGCCGCTTAATTCTTTTAAGAGATGGAGATAACAGATGTGGCTTTTCTTTAAAAGCCGTGAGAGTTTCCTAAAGGAACTTGGGTAGTAACCGAGAGACGGGGGTCCACAGGTTCTCGTGAGCTGCTGGATCTGAAAACGGAGCGTTACAGGATGACGCGAACGATGACACTTGATGTGTTGAAAGGAATGGTGCAGAGAGCAACTGCTGAAGCCTTAAGGAGACTGGGGAAGGCGTATGCACGTGCTGAAGGGACTGGGGGCTATTTTCTACCAGTTTCTGAGACGGACGATGCAGCGAGTCTTAAGATGACTGTTCAGTAAAAAGACCATGTAACAGATACTAAGATAAAGAGTGTCTAGTGGGAATGTTTCAAGGAATTTGCTAGTGATTTTGTGGACGTAGTTGGAACAGTGCATATTCAAAGAGGGCGGCACGGGTCTCACAGCCATTCTGTTCTCTCCCTCAGCTGTAAACAGATCATCAGTTGTGTGCCTTATTTTTAAAATATTGGAACATAATTCATTAATTATACTATTTTTAGGTTGATGTGTTTTCAGCAAAACTTTTAAGAGTGACATACGTTCCCTAACATGAAACGGTTTCATCTCGACTTGACCAGCTTGTTAGTGGATAACTACACTTTCTCCCGTACTTGTTAGTGGATAACTACACTTTCTCCCGTACTTGTTAGTGGATAACTACACTTCCTCCCATCCCTTCTGTGTGCCAGCTGTGCTCCGTTCTGTTTTTAATTTAATCCTTGGAAAACGTAGGTTCTCCAATATACACTAAAGAATTTAACAAAGATCAAACCGTGGTTTATTTAAACTCAAAGTTTCATGACATCAGACCTCACACTTACAGTACACTGGCGTTGTGCCTTATAAAGACATACTCCGCCAAGAAGTAAATTCCTGGGGCATTGACGAAGCAGATTTTAAGTGCATGTTTCCGGCCATGTGATAACTCGGGTTTTCTAACCTGCTGTATTAGCCTGCTCTTTCCCAGGAAGGACCTCCAGAGAGGTGAGGGTTACGGCAGTTTGGTACCCACCTGGGACGGTGACAGCTGCGGCCGCTGAATCCAGCCCTTGTCATTAATGACCTGCCCGTGACACTTTATCTCAGCCATCCCTGTTTAGTGTACAGTGTGTTCCATTCAAATAATTACTGCCTGTCATCCTTTATTTAACAGACGGCTCTTAGTCATCGCAGACATGTAAGCCTCAGGTGACGGCGCACCGAACCCACTGGGCTCCTGGGCCTTCATCCTGCATGGGCGTACCTCTGTCTCTGCCTTTCCTTTCTTCCCGTGATGTTCAGATACACCTTCTTTATTTATTTTTTTTAATTTTACAGAGAGATCACAAGCAGGCAGAGAGGCAGGCAGAGAGAGGGGAGGAAGCAGGCTCCCTGCTGAGCAGAGAGCCCGATGCGGGACTCGATCCCAGGACCTTGGGATCACGACCTGAGCTGAAGGCAGAGGCTTTAACCCACTGAGCCACCCAGGTGCCCCTCAGATACACGTTATACTTGAAGCATTTTCATTTTGTTGTTCATATTGAAAGCTCATCTCCTTGGTTTTTAAATAATAGCAAGATGTTAAGGGATAATGTTTTCTGAACAGAAAGCATGGCCAAAGGATGTAGAATCTCTCTTTGTCCTGCTTAAAATATTGGAGATAAAGTAGGAATCAGAGAATGAAATAGGATGCAAGGAAAGAGGATGACTAGGTCCAAAGGGTATAAATCTTGTACAAAGGGTATTATAAAGCAGGTATCAAAAACTTCGTTTTAATTTAGGGATCTGACTTACTGTTCCAAAGACAATTTTATTTTCTTCTTTCCACCGTCCCTCCCTGCCTTGCCTTGCTCTGCTCTTTTTTCTTCTCTTCTCTTCTTTCTGTCTGTCTGTCTGTCTGTCTTCATTTAGTTTGAGGGAGAGATGGGACTCTAAGTTACTGAAATGGAAAGGACCTCCATCATGATTTCAAGTCATTATAATATTGTTACAGTATTTATTGAATGTTTAGAAATTGCTTTGCCCAGAGATGGAAGATTGTGACTTCTTTTTAAAGACTTGTATTATCTTTGTTTTGCTTGAGACCCTACTCACAGGCATCTGTTATG
Organism: Mustela erminea; assembly: GCF_009829155.1. NCBI lineage: Eukaryota > Metazoa > Chordata > Mammalia > Carnivora > Mustelidae > Mustela > Mustela erminea. The sequence continues at coordinate 162,542,363 of NC_045615.1, read as the reverse complement.
GCTTATTTTACTTAAGAGAGTTAGTCTAAAATGTGCTTCTGAATTTCTGTGTATCTTAATTTGATAGCCTAAGAAAACAAAACAAGTCATGCCTGAAATTTGTAATAATGCATGCCTTGTATTCATTTTGTGAATGGCACCCAGCTTTAGTGTCCAAAGTCTAGATGCAAATATCAGCTTTTGAATTTACCAACCGATTGGCCTTGAGCAAGTTATAAAACCTCTCTGTACCTTAAAACAACAACAACAACAATAAAAAACCACAGAATTTTTCAACTGAGGCTTCTTGCCTGAATCACAGAACAGAGAAAATATTTTAAGGGACTGGACTGATTTTCATTCTCCCAAGGATGCAATACAGCGAGCGTAAGGCTTGGGTGAGAAGTTAGTGTATCATATACAGATAGACGCCCCCAAAGATCTTAAGGCACTCACGGAACCTTCGTTGAAAAAAGCTAACGAGGCTAAAAAATTTTTCCACTCTGTACATTTTGCCACTGTTTCTCTCATTAATTGAGAAAGGCTTTGGTTTTGGAAACCAGAAGTGAATGCAGTTGACTAGCAATTTATTTATTTTTCACTTCCCAGATTATCACTCAAGGAAAAGAAGGTCAATTTCTCTGAAGCTAAAATTAATTTCTCAGATATGTGCCTTCTGGATAGAGTATAATTTTATAACAATAATGAATAGTGAGGACAGAAGTCTGTTTTTAGGTTTATAGAAGTTTGGTTTTAGGCTTAGTCAAATTTATATTTGTGATATTAAGTTTATATATTCTATTAACTTTGGCAGGCGACCTTTTTTAGAGTTTTGTGGTATTCTGACAAGATACTTAGCAGTAGGTAGTTACTGTGCACGAGGGTACGTTTTTGCAGTAAGTCGTGTCATCACTCAACAGTGACCTTGGTAGGTGAGAGAAGGCAGGAGAGGCATCCAGTGCCTCCCCAGAGCAGGCGGAGTGATGTGTATCAGAAGACACTAAAGATTTGTCGTCTGTGGCAAAGGAAACGGTTCTCTGCTTGTGTAGTAAGTGTTTCTGACATCACCCATAGTAAGAGTGTTTAGAAGCTCTAGGTTAGAAGTTGTTCTACTGAAATGAAATAATAAACAATTTTATGTTGTTTGTATTATGAGCTTGTCTCGCTGTTTATTCTTTGTAGCACTTAAAACACGAACGGGGTCATCCCAGACCAGTTGGTTGTCAGTAGGCCCGCACTGCCGCCATCATCAGGTTTACCTGGCTGAACTAGTCTGTAAGAGCAGGTTGGGTTCGAGGAGGAGGGAGTGGCGCCGAGCAGCATAATTACCGTTTTTCTTCCAGTTTCGTATTTTGCTTATGTGAACTTTCTTCCCCGTTTACGTCAGCTGCTTTAAAATAAGACACTTGGGAACGACCCACTGAGCCCGGAATTTGAAGGACGGGAGAAATTCTGAGGGGAAGACGGCTCTCCTCAGGTCGCTTCTCTCAGTGGGCTTCACATCACCCCATCTCGCTAAGAAGGGGGGTTACAGTTCAGTCAGTGTAGTTCGCTTCTGCTTGCCTCCGGCCCGAAGAAGCAAGCGTCGCCCACCCAGCAGAGAGTCACAGCAACTTGAAATCCTGTCTCTGTGGATATACGGAGTCTTCACGTCAGTAAGAAGAGAGGCAAAGCTTTGTGCCCTTTTTATTTTCGATGCTACCTGCTGCTGAAGTTTTAGGGTTAGGATGTGAACTACCTGGTGTATACCTTTAGGTGGCATTAACCATCCTAAGAAATAAGTGCCTCCAGTTAAACAAAATCAAGGAGGGTAATCTGGCTTTCACCCGATTCTTTTTATCTTTTTTCTTCCCTTCCCTTTGTTTTCTTCCTTTTTAGTTGGACAGTTCGTGAGAACCGTAGGACAACTATTTCCTGTGACGGTTCAACAGAGCAGAGTAGGGCCGCGCCCGCTCAGAGACTGATTGCTGTGGGGTGCTCAGTTCTGAGCCCTAGGAAGGGCCGTTCCCACGTCAGAGACCCCCAGTGAACTGGGGAAGGTCTCTTGAAACTGCGACACGACAGATTGTCCTTGTCCAGTCCTGCTTCCCTCGCAGGAACAGGGCTGTCTCTGAAAGCACTCCCGGGGAACGTTCTGGAGACACTTACCGTAGAGTCTGTTTACGGGTGCGCATGACCTCGCCGAGTCACCGTCGCTCTCTATTCCTCCCTGGGCTCTGTTCCTCATTGTACTATTTACTAACTCTGTGCCCCGAAACACATTCTTAGATGCTCCAAAATGCATTTTCCTTTTTTCAATATTTAAAATAGAAATTATTACATAATAGCACTTGACCACACAGTGTTGTTTGGAGATTCGTTGAAATAGTGAAGCACATAGCCCAGTGACTGAAACCCAGAAAGTTCTAAATAAATATTTGCTGTTATTATTTTTACTGTGATAATTATTACATTTCCCAAGTTGGCGGCCTCTGTTTCTTAATTTCATTCTAACTACATTTTCCCACTTTACATATTCTGCTTTCGAAGCGTTTCCTTTCCCTCCTCAGCTTTTTTTTATTTATTACATTTCAAATTTCAGGTCATTATGTAGTGACCAAATCTGGGATAGATATGGATCTGTGTGTCAGAACAAATATACTAAAGTAAAGCCTATTTGTGATGGCCAAAATAAATTTAATTTAGGTCTTAGTTGCTGTAATTCAGACCTTCTTTTTTTTTTTTTTAGATTTTATGTATTTATTTGACAGAGAGATCACAAGTAGGCAGAGAGGCAGGCAGAGAGAGGGGCGAAGCAGGCTCCCTGCTGAGCAGACAGCCTGCCGTGGGGCTTGATCCCAGGACCCTGGCATCATGACCGGAGCCGGAAGCAGAGGCTTCACCCACTGAGCCACCGGGCGCCCCTAATTCAGACCTTTTTGACCACCTGGGGCTCCTTCCTCTCTTCTGGTTGCATCAGAAGCAGGATGGTGCCGTCCTTCGGGGGAGTGCCAGGACAACACCAGAAATGGGTCTGAACACTGTGGTACAGAGGTACCTGATAAAAACCGAGTGTTTTAGTTTAACCTGGGTTGAGGATCTCCCATCAATATGTAGTAGTTTTATTAGGGCAGAAAATGTAAAATTGCCTCCTTGGCTTTCTGTTATGTCCTGTAAGTACCCTGCTTCGTTTCTGGAGAGTGCACGAGCCAATAATACCTGTGAAATGCTGAGCTCATTGTCCGGCAGTGAGTAAATATTACCAACTGTTTTAGCCATTAGTTGTAATACAGAGGAAGTCGGTGCATTTCTCCCAGTCAATGGTGAGAGATGGGTGCTGGTTGGTGGAGATCTGGACGCTGGGATTCTGAGGAGTAAGATCATTCCATACTTAGGCTAATTGCTGCTATAGAAAGACACTTTGAGGCATCTTCGTAAAAAAGAGATGGCCACGTTGAACTTTTGCACACGTTGCTTCACGTACCAAGTGGACTTCTCACTGGGCAAGAGAGGGGCACCTGCTTGCCCTGCATCCCTCCCTTCAGTGGGTGCAGCCGTGCAGGGGCAGAAAGGAGAGAGAAGGCCCGCTGTCCCCCAAGCAGCCCGAGGGTGACTGACTCCCGGCTGAGTCCGTTTCCAGTAAAGCTGCTGGAAGCAAGGGTCAGATTCAGGAGTTCAGTGAGTCAGCTCATGCTTTAAACACCAAGAGTGACCCTGTTCGCAAAGCCCTTATGCTTCCTTTTAGAAAGCCTGAGCCGTAGAAGCTTGACATGTCTTTAGGCAGTTACGAAACCACCTGTAATTTGAACTGAAACATCGTCCTGTAGGCAGGAGTCACTCTGCTGCCACCTCGGGCTCTAGGGTGAAAACACGGGGCTAGAAGGGGAGAGAATCAAAGGGGCCGGGAGTCCGGCAGCAGGGGTGGACATGCTTAATGTGTTTAAGAGATTAATAGGCTATTGAAATGAAAATTGCCAACACAAAGCGCGTTATCCCAAACTCACAAACATAAGTATAACAACCATATGGGCTACAGTTCAGGCCAATGGGTTGCTTTTATACTGTGACAGGCAGAGAGGAGGCTTGTGTGTGTGAAGGCTTAAAAAATACCTTTTATTTGTCACACAAATTAGAAATATACACGTAAGTACAAGAACTCCTGCTTACATTTCTCCCCCAAGCGATACACTACATCATTCTTCTGGTGCCGTGCCAGGACCCGGTACTGTAAAGATCTGAACGTTTTTCTCCTGCTGCAGCAGTTTAAAATGGTCTTGTGATTTAGTGGCTTTTAATGAGTCTAACAGTAGTGATTATTCCTATATATAATACAATATATTAACCACTGTGGGTTACAAAGTAGCCATACTTAAGGTAATGTACTACTTTCTCAGCATTCTTTAAATTTTTCTGTAGGGACAGAATAGGCTATAGAGAGCTTGGCATGAGAATACAGAAGCATTTTGGATACATTTAATGGGCTTGAATTCTAGAGCTCTCTTCTCCTCCTGCTTCTGCATTTCACAAGGATATCCTCTAGAGTAAAACATGTTGTTAATTTGTATGAGTAGCACTACCAGCGATGCTGGGCTTTGCAAAGCTGGTGGCAGGTTTTAATTGGCTTGATTCAAACCCAGAAATGAAGGACATTTTGCCTTCAGACTAAGCAAGATTACTTCTCGGTGCTCTTTCCTTGTGACCATCCCTGTCTAAATGGACAGTAGCGATGTCTCTAACCAGCCCCTGGAAGCTTTTGCAGAAGGTTGAAACAACAAATTCCTAAAACTGAGGAATGGGGTGAGGCAGTCATTTGTGAATAAAAACTAGAATGAAATAGGAACCAGCTGTCAAAATTTCTTGTTTTTGTTGAAAAGCAATGAATTATTCAGTAGTATTAGAGGGATTTAAGAACCCCAGCTTGGTGATAGGTAGACAGTTAGTGCTCAGTGTAAACACATGGCTCCGTGGAGACTTAATTGCTCAAATTGTACTTTGTCAGTGACACGCAACAGTTGATGACTTCTCTGTTTCTAGTTGAGATAATGAAAGAGCAACCTGTTTTTTGAGAATGGTATAATCTAGGCGGTATCGCTATCAGATAAGTCGCAAATCAGAGTTGGGAAGAAGTAGCCCAGGGGAGGGGCAAAAAAAAAAAAAAAAAAGGTCGCTTGCAAATGGGCAATGTTTTGTGAGTGAACCGGTGAGAACATCAGTGAAAATACTTCCAAATACCGATCCTCAGAAACCAGCCCCGCTAGCCTCAACCTTCACGGACGCTGTCGTCTTCCAGAAAATCTCCCCTTCTGCCCTATTCTGTTCTCTTGTAGATGGTTATATGAGATTGGTTCTCAAGGAACTTAATTGAGCCAAATCTGAATCTTTTGAGGTTTTCCTATTACTGGTAATTGGCTCATTAAGAAACTGAAATGGGCACCTTGTTTTCTTAATGCTACTGTTGAGACTGTAGTGATTGATTCCTATTCTCTATAACCGAGTTTAAAGCTTAATTAAGTTTATGGGTGTTTTTAAACTGCATAAAATTAGGGCTAATTCATTTATTTCTTGAGTAAAGAAAAAGATTATCAGTACATTTTTTCTCCTTTGTAACAGAGATTAAAATGAGAAATGCCTTCAAATGCTTGAACACATAATCGAATTATTCATTACTTGCTGACTTTGTTCCTAGAATCGTATAAAAGATAGCAAAAAGAAAATTATAGTTCTTACCTTTAGATAGTACCCTTGTGTCTGTGAGCATGCTTATGGAGAAGTGTAGCATCTGAACCATGGGGGCACTATTGCTCCTTGATTTTAAGTGCAAAGGTCGTTATCATCCCGAGTGCAGTAAATAACCAGCTTAAAGTGAATCCCTTTAAGTACTGTGCAATAATTTTAAAATTAATTGCTTTCCAATTATTTCATGTGTTAGTTTTTTTTTTCTTCTTTACTCTCTTTTAGGTTTAATAAAGGATTTTTATTTCTTTTGTGTCATTGTCCAGTCCCCAAGACCAACTTGAATGCTGTTGAAATATCTCAGTATTTCCTTCCATCAGCGATTACACCTGAACTTTTATAAAGAAATAAATTATCTTAAAAGGAAGAGAAACCTTAATAGAATTAGAAAAATGTGAGAATGTTTTGGCTGTTCATTTAGGTTTTGGATGTGAGATTAAGGGGAAAGCTTCTTGTACTGGATGTTTGAGTAGGGTTCTAATGCAGGGCTGCCAATTACAGTGTTGACTGAGGAAAAAGAATTGTAATGGTTTTGAAAGAGAGTAGCCAAGTTCAGATGACAGGAGATCTGAAACTAGTACAGTTACATAGCATTGTATCATTTTTAAATTTATCTGAATAGAGATTAAGAATCCAGCAAAAAAAAAAAAAAATTGCCTGTGGACTCAATAATTATCTCATTTGTAGTGTTTGAGCGATGATCGTAACCACTGAAGCCCTTTAAGAAGTGGCGTCACAGTAGTACTGACGATGGTGTCTGGTTACTTCCTACACTTAGAACTGAATGCTAGCTCAGTATTAGAATATGCGATCAATAATTAGATTGTAATATGTCAAATCCCAGTCAACCACATTTTCTTACAACTTGAGGATGGGGTCATAGCTCTCAGTCCTTTTTTGGGGGGATGCACTTGTAGTTTAAGAAAGTAGATGCCCCTGAAAGCTGAGCCATCTCTTGAGAGGACACGAACACAAGTCTCCTTCTTTGTTGGGCGATCCAACAGCTAGAAATGGTAGAGATGCTCTTCGTGTCATCACGTGATGTCAAGAGGCCGGTGCTCCTTCCGAAAACGAGTAGCCAGGATAGACACAAGTGGGCACAGCATACTCCTCTTCTAATCCACCTTAGATTTTCAAGTCCTTGGGTTGAATTATAAACGTATCCTACCGTTTCTGCACACTTCAGGCATGTCAGCATAAATACCAGTGTACTTCCCTACACTGTAGTTTCTACTACGCCTCCTCATCTTAGCGTGTTGACTTGGCCTTCACCGTTACTGCTCCTCTGGCATTTCCTGTTTCACGTCCCCTTTTTGCTGTCCCATCTGGCCTTTGAGCTTCTCTTTTTATGATCCATATTTCACCCTAGACAATCTGCTCTCAACTCTTTGTTACTATTTCATTTTCACATTTGTGAACCATGATGTACCATCACAAGGTATGTGTAATTCCAGGAGTGCTGTTTCCAGGTGATCAAATTATGTCCTGCATAGAGGTGGAAACCGAGGGAGTAATGGAGGGTCATTGAAATCCAGCCCCGCTTTGTGCTGGCCAAGCTGTCTGCCTGGAAGAAAGGACACTTGTTCTAATCAGCCAAGGTGGTGAGGTTAAAAAAAACAAAAAACAAAAATAGGAACTTATAGTTTTTAAATTCTTCACATTATTGGAGGGCATTCAGTTTAATTTTAGTAGCATGTTATATACCTAATTTTATTAAATTTTTTAAAAGATTTATTTGTTTTAGAGAAGCGGGAAGGGGCAGAAGGAGAGGCAGTGAGACTCCTAAGCAGACTCTGCACTGATCTCTGCCAGGGCTGGATCTCATGACCCTGAGATCCCGACTCCAAGAGTCCCACGCTCAACCGACTGCACCACCCACCTGCCCCTAAACCTGTCTATTTTTAGCAATGGCCAGCACTGTTTTGTTGTTTTCTTAGAATGCTCAGAGTCAGTCCTCTGAAAGCACTCAAGATCTCGCTCCAACAGCTGTGTGTTTGAAAGAAGTTCTCAATAATTAGGTATTTCTTTGGTTTGGAGCTTGACTATAATGTAAGTGCTGGTTTTTGCTCCATTACCTGCTTTGAAGTTCTAGATAAACAATTCCATGTATCAACCTATTTGCCAGTTCATCTCTGTTAGAAATACTAGTGGTAGTAGTAGAAGTAGTAGTACTAATGGTAGTAATAGCCTTTATTAGTGCTTTTTTTTTTTTTTTTAAGATTTTATTTATTTACTTGACAGAGATCACAAGCCGAGGCAGACAGAGAGAGAGAAGGGTAAGCAGGCTCCCCGCAGAGCAGAGAGCCCGATGTGGGCCTCGATCCCAGGACCCTGGGATCATGACCTGAGCCGATGACAGAGGCTTTAACCCACTGAGCCACCCGGTGCCCCTGTTAGTGTTTATCATGTGTCTCACACGAAGCTTCGTGTGCAAGCCTATAATTCTCCCACTAGCTCTATGAGGCAATACTACAACTTCTACATTTTATAAATAAGGAAAATCAGGTGAAAAGATAATGTCGTTCCAAGTCGGATGACTCTCAAATGGCAGATTTGGTTTTCAAAGACGACAAAAAAAAAGCCTCTATTCTTTTTTTTTTTTTTTTTAAGATACACTTATTTATTTATTTATTTGAGAGAGAGAGAGAGAGAGAGAACACAAGCAGGGGAGGGCAGAGAGAGAGAAAGAGGGAGAGAAATCCCCAGGCCGAGCCCAACATGGGGCTCAATCCCAGGACCTCTGCTTCATGACCTGCGGGGGAACCGAGAGTCTGCTGCTTAACCAACTGGGCCACCCAGGTGCCCCAAAAAAGCCTCCATGCTTCCCACACCTTTCATCTTATTCAAAAGCATTGACAGTCATTTACTGATACACAGAAACTCTTTTTTGTTGCTTTTTCCATATACTTTTTTTTTTAACATGCCACAGTTTATATTAGAGAAAAAGTTAAAATTATTAGCAGCTATTTAGTTTCTTTCAATAATTTGATTCAGTGGGAAGACTACAACTAAGGAAAAAAACTCCATTGTGTGTGTGTGTGTGTGTGTGTGTGTGTGTGTGTGTGTAGAAAATATGGGGTAAAATAAAGAAGATAGCAAGTTTTCTTTTAAATGTTTCTTATTGCCGAACAAATATGTACTTATTAAGGAAAATTTGCAAAAATTTCAGGACAAAGAAGAAAACAGTGTCTTCCCAAATCAAACAAACCAAAACTATTCAAGAAAGTATTACTTCAAAACTTTTACTGAGCCTGTTTTTAAAATATAAATGAAATCATCCTATATAAATACTGATTTCTAGCCTTTTAAAAAATGATATGATTATCATTCTTTATATTGTCACATGGTTTTTATGATAACACTCATATAACAGTTCACCAAGCTATAATCAGTGTATCCTGTGTTTGGATAAGTTAATAATTTTTTCAGTGATGGGAAGGACACTGTGTTACCTAAGGCAGTAGTGATGACTTTTATTGTGAGTTGGGTAATTTGAGGAGCAAATAAATAGGTGTATATTTCCTAATTTTAGGAAATTAAATTAAGAAGGAATATGTTTTTCCAAGGAAAATGCGTCCCTCCTCTGTGCCACTAAGAGTTGTTGTGAGCCGCTGAAAGAATCATGCAAGGACATTCTCTCTGCACCGCTGTTACTGCCCTCCTGGACTGTCCTTTCTATTCTCCCTGGACTGAATCACACATTAAATGTTTAACCCTTTTCTCCTCTTGGCGGCACTCTTCATGAAACAGACTTACCTCTGAGGTAGGCCCAGGTAGGATTACTAAGCAGAGGTAATTTTGTTAATGTTCTGTTTGTCTTTAGAATGAACAAAATAGGAATAGTACAGGACTAGGCCTGTATCAGGGGTATCTTGCGGGCGTTCCAAACTTAGAGTATGGTGATTTGACTTAGTGAATATTTTGTTTTTCTTTTTTAAAGATGATCTTCAAGAAATCTTATATTAGCAGTTTGCGATAAATTTGAGTGTGTGTCGGGAGAGCTTGAGCATGTGAGCGTACGTACAGACGAGAGCCTTTGTTTTTCCTTGATACTCGTTCAGCCAGCGGTTTATTACTGTGTACTGAGAGACCACACTGCACAGGACAGACCCAGGCTCTCTTGTGGAGTTTACCTGTAGCTCAGGAGACAGAAAACCAGTACTTAACCACGGAATGGGAAGTCGTGTGAAGAATGATGTGTATAAGAGTTACTGGAGGTGGGGAGACGTATTTGGCATGTTAGTACACAGCCAACAATAATTTGACGTAACAAGAACTAGAAAGAAAACACAATGAGGTAAGGAACTAGAGAATGGGTGGGAAGAGTGCATAGACCCTCAGATACATGAGAACGTGACCGCGTTCACGCAGGTGCACAAAAGACATTATCCCCTTTTTTGTATTATTTCTAAGGCTAGATCATTCATTGAGATACCGTCTAAATTGATACATTTGTGACAAATAAGCTGATGAATGTGCTTATTTGTTCAGGAATTTCTGTTGTTGACCTGGGAACAAATAGGGAGCTCTCCCAGCCGCGGCGTTAACCTTGCCCATCACAGACTTCCTGTAAGTGCACCGCGGTTATCTGGATTCTGTTCTGGGCTGGCGTTGGCATTCTTTTACTAGATTACATTTATGCATCGGTACCATCTGTGCCTGCTGCACCTTCTGTGAGCTAGCCCTGGCCAAATGACTGGCATTTATCTGGAAGGAGAGAGGGTGGGAGGGAGAGAGAGAGAGAGAAGCGGGGAGAGGGAGAGATCCAAGAGCATTTATTCGACTCGGCTGGTGCGAGAGGAGTTAGGGAAAGGAGACACGTCAGTGAACATAAAATATTTGCCCCTGATGCCCCCTGACTCCACCCCTTGTAAAGCTAACTACTCGTTTGCTTTCTCTTAAAAAATAAAATGTTATAGTTATTTACTTTTAGCTTGGATATGCAAAAGAAGTTAAAACCAAGCATTTAAATAAGGAAGTATAGCAAAACACATTTGCAAAATTTTCAAGTTGAGAGAAATTATGTACGATTTGAATATGTGTGTACTTCTATGACAGTGAATATATATAATGTGAGTTTGGTCTTGTTGTTTAGATTGGTAGACTGCTCGAGTTGGACTCTATTTTGGTAAATGTGTTGAAATGTAGACTTAAGACTATTACAGTCATGGAGGAAAAGTATGGCTCTATATTGAACAGATAATCAGGATGCTGAATTTAATCTGTAGAATCTTCGTGAGATTGTGTTACAAGCTACAGCTGACCATCAGGCAATGTGGATTTGAAATGCAAGGTTTTCTTAGTGATAACATTTTCATTTCCTTAGCTTAATTTTTTGTAAGAATACAGCAAATAACACATATAATAACGTACAAGATACATGCTAATACGCTGTTTATGTGATCTGTGAGGCTTACAGTCAGTAGGATGTTGTTAGTGTTAAGCTGTTAGAGTGGGAAGTTATATGTGGATTTTCAACTATGGGGGGGGCAGGACACAGCAACCCCCTAACCTCTGTACTGTTCGCATGAGAGGCAACTATATGTGGTATTACAGAATAGATCAGCAACTCCCGAACCTAAAACACACTCTAGAAGTGTTGATGGAAATAAGTAACTCTCTGGTCAGTAAAAACATGTTGAAGAGTTCCAGCTCATTTACACGATTACCTGTTTTTATCTCCTACCTACTTCTACTGGGCTTGATTATCTGGTTTCCCTCCCAGTGACAGATGAGAAGCAGGACAATAGAACTGAGGGCAGAGGGGCTACGAGAGATGGACACAACGCAGTAATGAGAGGTCCGCATCTCAAGGAAGAGAATCAGAGAACTGACAGGCACAAAACTCAGAGCAGCACTGCCATGGCGGTGGGGGGAGGGCCGTATGATGTAGGAAGAAAGACCTTCACATTCTCCCTTATGCCCTGAGGACATTACTGACTACATCCCGGTGTAATAACCAATATTCGTTTTTAGAAAGTTTTATCTTGATATGAGAACGTGTGCCAACAACTCCGTGTAGGAAGGTGGAACATTAAAATGAATTGACTAGCTCGATAAATAAAATAATCATGGGGGCACCTGGTGGCTCAGTCGGTTAAATGCCTGCCTTTGGCTCAGGTCATGATCAAAGGGGTCCTGGGATTGAGTCCCACATCCGGCACCCTGTTCAGCAGGGAGTCTGCTTCTCCCTCTGACCCTCCCCCCTGCTCATGCTCTCACTCACTCTCTCTGTCAAATGAATAAATCAAAACTCTTTAAAAATAATTATGATAAATATATATAGATAGCCACATAATAATAATCTATAGTAAAATTTGTTATATTACAAATTTTAATAAATTGTGATAAATATTAATCATTTAATATTTATATTACCATTTTATATTAATATTAATATTATATTAATTATATTAATATAATTTTGTTATGTTGATTACATATTTATTTATCATATATTATATATAAATAAATGTTTTTACTTAAACATAAATCTTCCATAATATTCCTAACTTAATTATTATCGGTATATGGGAATTTTCAGTTTTTGTATATCTTGAATTTGTCAGTGAATTGTACAAATTATGATATTTCAGCTGATTCTAAAATCCTATAAATAATAACTGCTTATTATGGCAAAACATGTATAACACAGACTTAACAGTGTTGGCCATTTCCAAGTGCAGGAGCGGTAGCATTGGGTACTTGGACAACGGCGCGCAGCCGTCACCGCTGTTCATCACTAGAACTCTTCCATCATCCCGACTGAGCAATAACTCCCCTTCTCCCGTTCCCCTACTCCCCGGTCACCATCGTTTTATTTTCTGTCTCTCCAAATTTGATGATTTTGGGTAAGACCTAGAAGTGGCATCATATAATGTTCGTCCTTACTAGCGTAATGTTTTCAAAGTTCATCCATATTGTAGCGTGTATCACAATTCTTTTTTAAGCCTGAATAATATCCCATTGTGCGTATATGCTATATTCTGTTTAAGCATTTATCTGTTGACGGACTTTGGGTTTGGTCTGGCTGAGATGCAAAATGGCGCTGTCGACACGGGTGTGTAATAGGGACTGGACACGGCTGTTTCGGTCCTTCCTTTCAGTTCGCTGGGGTGCACACACACAAGTGGGATTGCTGGGTCATCTGACAATCCTATGTTTAGGTTTTTGAGGAATCACCATTCTGTCTTCCCCAGTGCACCATCTTCCCTAGTCCCAGCAATATGTGAGGGTTCCAATTTCTCACATCTCCAACACTTGTTATTTTGTATTCATTTATTTATCAATATTTTTATAATAGTTGTCCACATGAATGTGAAGGGGGAGAATGGTAAGCTTTTTTTTTTTTTTTTAAGTTTCTGCTTTTCTACTTATTTTTCCTTTTGAGGTAGGTACTAGGTACTTCCAGCGCGGGCACTTTGCTTGGCATAGGAGAACAAAGTTAAAAGACTCTTATGATAAGTTAGGGTAACCTCAGAGCAGCTTTCCCATATAAGAAACATAGTTGGATTTCTTAGTTCATTTAAAAATATCTACAGACATGTTATGTTCAGCTGTCTCTACATTTGATGAAATTGATTTTTTTTTAAATAAAATAGTTAACTTTCACATGTAAGTCTTTACAGATCTTTATAAATTCTCATTTTCCTTTCTAAGCTTGAAATCAAATCTCTGAATTTGCCTCAATATGGCAACCATCTCACTTCTCACATAAGCCAACATAACCTTCAAGATAGGAAACTGACATGTGGTTTGTAAAATAATAAGGTTAGAACTCGAACCTTATTCTGACATCAAGTTAGACACATTTCCTATCTCATCAACAACGTGGTACAATAACTGTTTTCATAGACATGATTGGGATTGCTATGTTTGGTAAGCTAAATATTTTGGTTAACTGAATTTTCTCAAAAACATCCCCCAAAACATATGAATCTTAGATTATTAATTCTTACAGAAATTGGATTCAAATTCTCATTCACAAATACTGACTGATTCATTCAATACATATTAATCACTATTAATTCAGCACACCCTTCGTAATCTTGAAAGTTTTCCAAAGCCGTCATTTCGGATCAGGGTTTAGGATACAGTTCTCCCAACATAAAGACCTAGGACATTGTAGTGATTGTTTAAGAGCACACTGATTGGCAGAAGGTCATTTCTAAGGTCATTTTGTTAGGCATAATTTGTCTTTTCTCCCTAAAAGCAAAAAGCAACAAAGGAAAATTTCTTTCAGTTTTTTTTTTTTTTTCTCATCTTGAGAACAGCTGAATGATGTTAAATTTTTGTCAGACTTTGGTTGCCCCATACTTATTGTTCATAGACACCACCTCTGCGATAGTGCACTTAAGCGGACAGATGGGAATTGTTAGGCTAACAGTACTTGCGGATTGCTGTTAGTTTATCCCCTGGCTGGTTTGTACGGGTGCTGTTTTTGGTTTGGCTCCATACAAAGTGACCCCAAGTCACACAAAGAGAAGGATTCTCCAGATATAATCCTTTGAAAAATCTGTGAATAAATTTTGTAGAACCTGAACAATGAGCTATGAACCGTGGAAACTTTAAGTCCTGGAGGTTAGATTAATTGTTTCTGTTGGTCCTGAGTCTCAGTAACATGCATGATTTGAAATTATTATAAGGTAGCTTTTGAACCAATATTTGAACTTGGAATTCAGATTTGCTTTTTATCATTTCCATATGCTCTGTTTTAAACATATGTCAGACTGTATATTTTAAGCTAGAAGTACCAAAAGATCCACATAAAAATATGTTTTCTCCATTATCAAAAGCTTCAGTGCCATCGTCATTTGGAAAAAAAACAAAAACAAAAAATAAAACCCAGTGAATATAATTTAAGTCTGTAAAACAGACTTTTAATAGCACTAAATAGAATGGACATCTGGCTTTCTTTTTGCAAGGTGCACTGATGTTGTCATGGGAGAATAAAAATGCTCATACAATGGTCCCTGTTTGGGGTTTGACAACATAAGAATATTTTATTCGTTCAATCTTCTCTAAGTTCCAAAGATAGATGTTGACTTTGATGAAAAAATACAATGGTATATATTTAGAATGACCAATCTTTCACATTTAAATCTAAAAATGTGCTGCTGCAGTTGGATTTTTCTCAGGGATGCCATTCAAGCAGCACAGTCCGTCGTCATCTCACGTAGCCTTTCTCTCTGCGCTGATGGGACGCCAGGTTAAAGGATGACAGCTTGGCGCAGCTTTGGTTATGGTCTTGTGCTGATGCGTGACTACCTCGGTTTTGTTTCCGTCATAGAGCTGTTTTAAAGTGGCAAGGTCTTGAAAGTGAATTTTCGTTTTCATATCTAAAAAGTGTACCAGAGGCTGACTTTAAAGAAAGCAAGTTTTATGAACATTAGAGGTTGTGTAATTGCAAGAGGCCGTTTCTCGCCTTTTCCTTTGACGTTTCCTGACTCTGAAGAATGTTCTGTGCTCCAGTCCTGCCCCAGAATTAATAACGTTCTAGTACCTTCTCACCAAAGGAAAAACAACTCCAACAATGCATTGCAGATTAAAGACCTTCTCGTTAATGTTAAATAAGATGTATTCATGGAAATTGATTTATCAAGATGTATTTATTCTTTTAAAGAATGTTTTCAGTCTTTTTAAGCCCAAATTTTTACTTGTTGATAAAGAGCCCAGTACTAATTAAATCCTAAGCTTTCACATTTGTCAGCAAATGCCACCAATGTTGAGAGTGTTTTAAAAATAAACCCTTTGGAAGATCCGCGTGAATTGTGCTCTATTGCTTTCAAATTCAATGGTGTTAATAACTAATAAATGTAGAATAAGCCCTCATTGATGCATAACTCAGTCTCCAGAACGTTTTAACAATGAACAGATCGCAAGTAGTACACCACTTGTGTGAAGAAACCTGTTTCTTCAAATGTGGATTTCTTTGACAAGGGGTAACTGAGGGATAAAGGAAAATAAATGCCCAGGAAATCAGTTAACTAACCAGATGCTGATCTAATGTTTCACTACTTCATGATATGTTTACATGTGGTTAGGTTGCTCAAAATGACTACTTCCTGCTTGTCAAAACATGCAATGATTTAGATCTAAGAATCACAATGGACTTACAATATATGCTTTTATCTCTCTCTTCTCTGTTGGTGCTTGCAAGCATGAAAAGACTCACTTTCTGCCATCTGCTGTCCATTTAAAATTGACATCAAGTTCCGTTCCTCTCTGATGCCTACTTGCTTCCCAGCTTAGAACAAGTCTATCCTGAAGTTCAGCCATCTCCCTCTTATGTGAAGCCATTGGGTGGGCATATAGGAAATGGGTCTAGGATGGCTTGAATATTCATGTCTCAAAATAAGCCAGGAAGACTTTTGTCCATGGCATGATGGCCACTGTTGCTTAATTGCAATCAATTAGCAAAAACTGAAGTCCAGTTTTATAGTTTTGTGTTTCTATGTTTAGACAAGTGAACCGTTGTATTTTATTTTATAGCTTGCTAATCGTTCTGTAGTTAGATTGAATGATATTCATATGGATATCAATGTCAGTTACGTATCTCAGAGAGACAGTAACTGCATAGATCGAATTCAGTACCTCAAACCCAGGAACTATTAACTCAGCAAATACTGGTAAGCCCTCAAACTGTAGGGTGAACACCGTGTTAACGCATTTGCAAAATGGTGGGGAGAAAACATCATGGAGCTTGGGGTCTGGGAAAGAAGAGGAAGCTGAAACTAATACTTAGATTTGTTTGTTAAAAATAAATTAGGAGGACTGCTATAATGCTGAACAATTCTGCTATCATCTAGAGTCTCTTGTTTTTTGCAGTAGGGTAAGATATTGGGCTAATGATATAATTTTTGGCATAGAAAATCATTTTGGCTTAAAATATCAGAATTTGTTTTTCTAGGATAACTGGACATTGACTGTATATTCACCTCCGTGTATCTGTATGTCTTCCTTTCCTCCCTCCCCCTCCCGTCCTTCCGTCCTATCATCCCGTCACCTGTCGCCTCTTTTGCACAAACTCAACTTTATTGAGTTCTGTGGACCAAGAAGCAAACTGTCCTCTGTACGCAGAAGAACCTTATGACACACGAGTTATTGGTAGTTGGAAACACTGTCATGTTTGTTCACCTATTTGAATACATCTATATGCTTTTATGTGTATAAATGTTTAAACTTTGAAAGTATATTCTTTCTGTTTGGGGAAATTATGTTGGATTAATTATATCTCTAGAGATGGTTTAATATTTCCACAATTATTTTAAGAGTCAGTCTTTTTTGTTGATATGCTCTTTAGGCTAGGAATGCCTGCATTGATTAAGAGGCAAAATTAATGCATGTTTAGTTTCTTTTCAAACTGTGGGCAAGGGATCCCCATTAAATTCTCACTCATCAGTGAAATGTCATCTGGGTCACAGCGGCATCTATCTTCACAATATAAATCCCTATGGCTGTATTTGAGAACTGTCTGCACATAAAAGCAGGGAGAGACCTCATGCAGTTATCAGCCTCATTTTAGTATATACAGTTTAAGGTGCCACTTCCAGTTTTGTTCTCTATGGTGTAAATTTAGTAATAAATGTAGTCATTTGGCTGCTGTGCCAGCAGTCTAGAATGTAGAGGTATAATGTGAAGAATTTTAATCCACATTACTTCTGTGTTACAGAAAAGCATATATCATTTCATATCATGCATCTAAATATTAGTCTCTAATAAGCAAAATTAAAATCCTGACTTTGGGGATTTGGATGTCTTCTCAATTAGATATAAAAATGACTTCACCAGTATTTAAGATTGTTTTTCCAACATGTGATAAAAAATAAGTAAGGGATAAATTTGTTGCTCAAAAATTGAATACATCCATATGTCTTCTATTAGGACTGAATGCTTGGCATGAGTCCACTAAATACTTGCCATTCTGAAAGAAAACAATATTCCAGTAACTCATATTCCAACTAAACTGATAGGTGGATTTTTTCATAAAATTTTTTATTTATAGTCCTAGAAAATAATCTGTAGTTGTCCTTAACAATGAAGATTTGAAAACTTTACATTTCTGTAAAGTATCTTTAATTGATATTACCTATATGTTATCAATTTAAAAACTTGAAGTTTTTAAATAATTGGTTTACTTTGAAAAAGCCTTAGTTTCAAATTAGCTGGGAATTTAGCTGTCTGACAAATGACCCAAAGAACTGTGAATTCTTTTAGTTCTTTTAAGAGAGCTAGTAAAAATCTCTGTGAATTAAGTGCAGGCTGAAATCATCAACATAGTTTTAGTATTAACTTTCGAGCGAGACAATATGTACTGTTTCAGGGCCACAAAAATGAAGACTTAATTCTTAGAAACTTAGCAAGAGATACATCACTGCATCCCTAGGGTCTTATACATTAGGAAAATCTCTCAATGAATATTTTTCAGTGTTGATGATGTATATGTAAGTATTCAGGATTTCTCTTAAATGTGCCAAAAGCAGTTTGATAAGACAAATGAATTTTCTCAATGCCCGATTTCCTAGGAAAAAAATACATGAATTGCTTATAAAAGTTTTGCTCTGTGATATTAACATAACCATTATAAGTCTAGTAATACCCTAATGGAAATTAGTATTTTAATGCAGCATAAATTAATTTATTCTATTTCTCACCTAATTACACAGTAATGATATAATGTGGCTTTCATTTGGATTTTTTTAACATTTTCCTAAATGCACAGTTCAAATATGGATTAAGTTTTCAATTAGCCATTATTTGATATAATGGTAGTTATTTGAGTTCTTTATCTTGATATTGTCTGTTGAGTGTGTGTGTGTGTGTGTGTGTGTGTGTCTCAGAGAGGGAGGGAGAGACGGATGAAGGGAGGGACAATATTTGGCACATGTGAATCTTAAGATGTTTGAAAAGTAACTCATTTAACAGTTTAACTCAATCTACTCTGAAAGAGATGAGAGAGATCCAGATGTTAACTTTGTATAATTCATAACTTTGCTTTTTTTTAAAAAAAAAAAAAGATTTTATTTATTTATTTAAGAGAGAGGGAGATCATGAGCAGGGGGGAGGGTAGAGGGAGAAGCAGACTCTCTGCTGAGCGGGGAGCCTGATTTGGGACTCAGTCCCAGGATACTGGAATCATGACCCGAGCAGAAGGCTGACTCTTAACCAACTGAGCCACCCAGGCCCCCCAGTAACTTTGCTTTTTAAAAGGAGGATTTGTAGCGGTTACCCCTATGAGGCTTTGGGTCTCTGCTTCCTCTCTCACCTCGTTGTCTACCTTCTCCATTGTTCAGTCTGTTCCTGCCACACTCGGTTCCTTTCCTGTAGATACGCCTAAAACGCTTTACTCCCAGGGTCTTTACACTTGATTGCTCTAACAGGATTATTCTTCCCCAGGTAGTCCCAGTTTCATTGACTTCCTTTGAATCTTTGCTCAAGAGCTACCTGGAACACTTTTTACACAATTAAAACTCCTCTAGCCTCGGTTCCCAACACACACATGTAGTGATACTTTGTACCCCCTTACTGTGATTCAGATTTGCCTTTTTCTTTTGGCATGGATCATTCGTAAGTGGCGCTGTGTGCTTTATAATGCATTGCATCAGTTGTTTAGCTACTAGGTATGCCAAGATAGATCAGAGAAAGCAGGTGGTAAAAGCCTGATCCATCATATTGATTCTTCTATCAATTTTTGACATGACCCACGTTAGTGTTTCATAAATTTATTTTATTTTGGCATAAAATGTCCCAGACTCATCTTTTACATTTTCTGTTTTAAAACAGGAATAACCTATTCAACTCCAAAGGGCCCTAGATGTTTTTAGTAGATAATGGTATATAGAGAACACATTTTGGATATTAGGGGTGCTAATTATTATTGGGCTGTCATTGCTTCTAAGCATCTCAGTCCATAAACCTAGAAAATTTAATAGTTTTGAGAAAAATCACAAGTTTATGGTATATTTTTCAATTCCAATTTAGTATTAAGAGATTTTATTGAATATTTTAAAATTTATACTTGTATTACCTTTCTCTTAACTTGGTCATAACAGTACCAAAGAGCTTACTTATTTGCTCTAACCTATTAAGTACATAGCTACACATTAACAATAAAATAGTATTAATAAAATTAAGATTGATGAATGAAACAAAACATTTCTTTGCTGTTCTATTTATCATTGGATTATATTCTATTATTGATATATAATCAAAATACTGTTTTAGTCACTTGAAATAATTTTTTTCTGGGTATAGTTATGTATCCAATTCATTTGTTTCCATTTGTTTCCAATTCTTATATCTCTGTATTTCATTTCTATCTGTTCTGTCCTTCTTTATTCTGTTTCTCCTTCTCTGCTCTCTTTTGGGTTAACAGAGTAATTTCCTGGAATCCATTTCTTGTCCTCTCTTTCTTAGCTATATTTTGGTGCAAGTTTTTTGTGGTTGCTCTGGAAATAACAGTATGCTATTTGAACTTGTCACAATTTACTATCAAATAATATAATAGTTTAAAAACAGTATATAAACATTACAGTGGCCTAATCCATTTCCTCCCTGTGTGCTTTTATTATCATATATTTTTAATTCTGCATATGTTAGAAATTCCATAAGGTGTTATTTTTGCTTTAAGTAATTAGTAATGTCATAAGGAAATTTTATTTCTTTTATATATTTGTATCTCTGTTTATTCACACATTTACCCCTCTGTTTCTCTTTATTTCTTCCTGCAACTCTAGATTTCCATCTAATGTCTTATCTTTTAATTTCAAGAGCTTTTAGCACTTGTTTTTGCTGAAGTCAATTTCAGATAAATTGTGTCAGGTTTTCTTATCTTAAGATGTTTCTATTTTGCATAGATTTTTTTTCCTTTTTTAGACTCAATTAAAAAAAAATTCTAGTTAGTTAACATATATGGTAAAATTGGTTTCAAGTGTAGAATTTAGAGATTCATCTCTTACATATAACACCCAGTTCTCGTCACAGGACATACCCTCCTTAATACACACTACCATTGAGCCTGTCCCCTGCCCACCTCCCCTTCATCAACCCTCAGTCTGTTCTTTATAGTTAAGAGTCTCTTATGGTTTGAAGAGTCTCTTATGGTTTGCTTCCCTCTCTCTTTTCCCCATTTCCCTTATGTTTATCTGTTTTGTTTCTTAAATTCTACGTATGAGTGAAATCTTATGGTATTTGTCTTTCTCTGAGTGTTTTATTTCACTTAGCATAATACACTCTAGTTCCATCCGCATTGTTGCAAATTATTTTGCCTCCATTCTTGGAGGGTATTTTCTCTGAATATGGAAATTTAGGTTGACTTCCCTTTCTTAGCCCCCATTTAACATTTTTGGGGGAGTTCCATTGTCTTGTGTCCTCCACTGTTGCTGATAGAAAGTTGGCTGTCCTGCTTATGAGTGTTTTCTCTCTATATACTGTCTGGTGGAGGTTGATAAGGGACAGAGAGGCATGTTTTTATGATATTCTCTGTTTTTCATAACTTTTATTGTATGTTCCCTGATACAGTTTTTGTGTATTTATCCTGCTTGAGGGGTCACTAAGTTTCTTTGATCTGTAGGTTTACGCCTTTCATCAATTCTAGGAAGTTCTCAGCCATTATTTTTTTCAAGTTTTTCTTCTCCATTATTTCTCCTTTTCTTCTAGGACACCAATTATTCATTAATCCATTAGATGTAGCCCCACTAGTCTCAGATTCTTTTTAGTTGTTTTTTTTTCCTTTGTTTTTCAATTTGAACAATTTCTGTTCCCCTACCTTCAAGTTCAATGAGCTTTTCTTATGCTGTATGTCTATCTTTACATGAATCAAAAACATTATTCTTTTTTTCTAAGATTTATTCATTTGAGAGAGAGAGTGTGTGTGTGTGTGTGGCACACAGTGGGGGGGCAAAGGGAGAGGGAGATAAATCCTCAAGCAGATTCTGTGCTGAGCACAGAGCCTGATGTGGGTCTTGATTTCATGTCCCTGAGATCATGACTTGAGCCAAAATCAAGAGTCACACAATCAACTAACTGTGCCACCCAGGCGCCCCACAAAACGGTATTCTGCTATTACGTTTTCCTCTCTAGCTATTCCATTTCATTCCTATTTATAGTTTCTGCTGAAATTTACCATATTTTTATGCATGCTACCTATCTTTCTCACTAGATTTTTTATTTTTATCATAGTTATTTTAAGTTTTTTATCTATTAACTGCAGTTTTGCCCATATTGACTGTGTTTTCCATTGATTATGGGTCATAATTTCCTGCTTTTGGTGTGTACCGTAATTTGTTATTTTTTGCTGGTACATAAAAAAAGACTAGATGACATTTACCTCTAGAAACAAATATATCACTTCCTCTGTCATGTTACCAATCTGTAGCTGAGCTGGATCACAATTTGTTATCTTCTTAGTTCACCATTGGCTTAAAAATTTTTGAGGGAAGGGTCAGGGATTTCTCTTCATCAGAGCTCTCTTCCTCTTTCATGCTCTCTCTGCTTTATAGCCCACCTGCAAGCTCTTTTGACTGCGGGGAGTTGTCTTTGCTCTCCAGCTGCTGGTATTGCATTCCCCTCACTCACACTCTTTGCCACTTCCTACAGCTTGAGGGACCAGCTTCCATGTTGATTCCTGCCTATAGCCTTTGACTGGCCAATGCCTAGGCCTCATTAACCTTGAAGATTTATCTCAGTTTTTCTGTTCCTAAGTTTCAGCAGGGTGCTGCCTTATTATTTTAAAAGGTGCTGGGTCCCTCAGGGTTATTTTTCTCACTTCTCTCATTCTCCAAACCTTTAGTGAGCTGTTTCCTTTCCCTTGGGGAAGGTCCCTTTGGAGAGGGAAATATATCTTTTCCTTCCTGACTTTCTCCCAGCTTTCAATTGATTACTTCCATACTTCCATGTTCTAACAGAAAAGCTCATGTACTATGGAGGAATCGCTCCCAGATTTCCTGCCATTTTCTCAGTTTTTGGCAGCATTCTGATTTGCTCTTAGTAAAGGCTATTTTAGTTTGTAGGGCTTTCTTTTTATTAAATATTTTCTTGAAGACATAAAATATTTATGATTGCATTTGATAGCATATAACAAGATCTACTAAAAGATCTCATTTACATCTTTATCCACTCCACCCTGGGCCCTCCTTCAACCTATCAGTAACTGTTTTTACTTTTTTAGAGAGCTCCCTCATTCTTTTTAACAGCTGCATATGATTTATAATATTTCATTATCTATCTGTATCTTATATTTATCTTGTCTATTGCTGGTGGATATTTGGATGGTTTTCAGTCTTTTGTTATGTACCCATAATGCTATACTGTGCATATACAGAACTTACATACTGTTTTTCTATAGCTAGAAGTTATATTTTGACTTTTTTTTTTTTACTGTTGGTTTAAGACCAAAGATACAATTAGTGCTCTGAGATTAGAAAGTAGAAAATTATTCCTACATTACTTATGAGGTGTCCAACTAAAATAATACATGGAATTCTGATTTTACATATATAATTCTTTTGGGCATCTACTTTCATTACAATGTATCATGAGGCCCAAGAAGGTATTTTCAACAATATTTTTGGAAAACTGTCAAAATTGTATATCTATATCTCTTACAAGTAATAACTTTGAAGGATCAATTTCATATCTTATTATGAGGTACGAATTAGATAGTTTATTACCTTCCAATTGTATGCCTGAATCTCAAGAGAAACTAGGAGACCGACCTGAATAACATTTCCCTGAAGTAAATGTTAACAGTATGTGTAGAGTCACTAAAATTTTGCAGGTGTCATAATAGAATGAAAAGGGTAAAAAAAACATTTGAAAGTAAATTTTTCAAGCAAACTCAGCCCTTCATGACATCTACTGTATATCCATATGGTGTGTGGTCTCTGCCGTAAAATGGGGCATTTATACATTGAGTTTCCATTGCAAAAGAGTATGTGGAAATTATATTTCAGCTCAAAATCTTGCACTTTTATTTTGAGTAGAGAATATAAAGATTATCTCATATTATATATGTGTGTATATATAATTGTATGTGTTTATATATAAATCGCGTGTTCTCTCCCTATATATATATTTCATGTATAGATGGAACTCTGTCATGTGTATATGAGAAAGAGAGATGATAGTCTATGCCCTCTCTTCAGTCTTGTACCTTCAGTTGCTGTAGAAAATCTCCACTTAAAGTGCCTATTGTGTCTTCAAGTTGGCATTCTTTCCTGATAATCATGATTTCCAGGACCTTTTGAATTGTTTTGTGTCTATTTCTATATATCTGTGCTTTGTATACAATTTTAAATTTGAATTGCTGTTTACAGTTGCACAGAGCATGAAGGTTTAGTAAATTCTTTTTAAAAGTAGAGATATAAATAAATCAGCTATCTGTGTTTGAAAAGTCTACACTAAAGTGTAGGTGTATGCTTTAGCTTGTCAGTGGATATTTATGAGGTGAACATAATACTCTAACAGTTATAGCAGTGAAATATATCCTGTGCAGATAGCTAGTAAAGGAGTTCATAGGCGTTAATGCCAGCAGAATTTTAATGCTCAAGAGATGGGAAATGTGGCGCTTGCTCTGGCTAACACTACTATCACTGGCTACAGTGAAAATGAATAGGTGAAATTGGTTTTCAAAAACTGTAATAGAGTTGGAGTCTGTATACTTAACCAACAGCAAATATGTCAGTTTTTACAGTTCCCTTGTTTTCATCTCTTGTTTAGTTAACAAGCAGAGCAATTAACAGCATTAGACAATTTTATTTTGGTTCTCAATTTCCCACTTTTGTGTTTGAGGAGACCCAAGAGAAGGTATTGCCAACAGGGATTTCTAGAGAAATGTCAATGAACTTCTTGTTCTAATAGATACTTATTAAATGCCTGAAAATCACTTAAGTAAAGCTAAAGCTGACAGATTCTGTGAATTTAGACTTTGTTATGACCAAAGTTTTATTTGTGATTTATCTCTGATACATTTTGTTCCTTCTTAGGCTGAGGGAAAGTAGATAATGGAGTAAAGCTTCGTCACAGAGCTCTACTCTAAGAGATGAATTGATATGTTAATGCATTTCAGGTTTATAAAGAATGAATCATAGTACACCTATTTTTTTTAAGAAGCCTAAGAAAACAAGGTGAAACTTTTAGTTATTAGATGAAGGGTATTTATGCTTATAGAAGAATTTGGGGGATTTTATGAAGAATATTATAGTTTTAATATGGTTTCATGTATAAACTTTAAGTTCATATTAATTATCTAAGTTAACTCAGATTAAGTTCAAATCAGTCATCATTTGACATAGCTATCTGCAGAGTACCTCATTAAGTCCTACGGGAATAAGAAAAGGAAACAGAAGGGAAGTAGACATGATGTTGTCTTTTTGTATAAGAAAGAAGTTGAGTTAATTCCTTTGTGGGAGGGTTTTGAAGATTTAGCTCAGTACGGAGTCTTCATGAATAAAAAAATTGAGATTTCAGAAATAAATACGTATTAGTTTACATTTACTTACACCTGGTCTACTTCTAAGGAAGTCTTAAGAAGAAAACCTACCATAAAACTTCAGAATAAAAACAAAGAAATAATTGTGGGCAGAAGTCAAGATCCAGCTATACCAGAAAGTGAGCACTAAGGGTAGTGGTAACTTCTAGAATATCATGCGGCCGAGCTCTTTGGAAGCCAGCTCACAATGAGAAAGGCTGAGCTGTGGTCGCCTTATATAATACAAAGGAAGCAGGTAAACTTAACGGAAGTGAGGAGCTTTTTCTAGCCAACTCGTAATTTCAGTAGTTGGTCCCCTAATAACTATGTCCTCAGCAGCAATTTTCCAAAATAGAAAATTCTCCTTATAGGAACAGAAATCATTTGAGCTCATTATGTGACCAGAAGTTGAGGGAATGGTGTCCTAGATCTAGATCTAGGAAGGCCTTTCTAAAGAAAAGTAAAGAAACCAAGTCTAGGTGTATGAATTGTTTACCCGTGACCTGACTTAACATAGGCGTGAATATCTTGAATAATAGTTATCTTAATACATTTTGATACAAACAAAAACAAAATCTTATAGTGAATTATGCTTTTAAAGGTAGGTAAGGGCAGAGTTATTTGAGCCAAATGAGGATTGAGAGGCTTGTGTCGTGCCTGCTCCTTCCTCTCCTGTGCACTGCGCCAGCCCAAGGCACCCCCCAGAGCACCTTGGAGAAGTCACTGGTCTTCATGGACTTTGGTAGGAAAAAACCCAGACCTAGAGAGACGGTTAGTATTTCACTTAGAACTTCCCTCTTGAAGATAGTTTTGCCAACTGATCTGGAGAAAAGGAATTCCAGAGTTACCACGATGAGTACCTGAGGCATAAATATTCTACACTATTGGTTGAATAGAGAAATACGTGCTCTAGATACCAGGGATATGGTTAGAAAGATGGATGTGGTATGAAAATTGAAGAGCTGCTCTCTCTATTTATTTTTTAAAGATTTTATTTATTTATTTGACAGAGATCACATGTAGGCAGAGAGGCAGGCAGAGAGAGAGGAGGAAGCAGGCTCCCTGCTGAGCAGAGAGCCTGATGCGGGACTCGATCCCAGGACCCTGAGATCATGACCTGAGCCGAAGGCAGAGGCTTAACCCACTGAGCCACCCAGGCGCCCCAACTTCTCTATATTCTTATTTGAATCAATCCCAGTCTGCATAGCACTTTTGAGATAGGCTGTGTGTGCACATGTATATACATGTGCACACACACACATTTTTTAAAAATTAGGTTGCTGTTTGTGGCCTGAAGTGTTTGACCAGGCTTTCATGGAAACTCCTAGAGCCGCGTATCATCAGAGTGAAAACACTAACTGTGGGTTATAAGGTATTCTGATCACCGGCTGTGTCACACCCGCACACTCTCGAGTAGGCTTGCATTCAGATGGCTCAACCAGGATGTTCAATAAGTACAACCCAGAGATGAGTGAACAAATTAGTCTATGGGAACATGGAATGCTGAAATGCTTGGCACGGTTGGTTGTCGGGAGCGTCCCCCGGAGGGAGTAGGTTACAGATTCCTCTGGGAGGAAGATCCCTGATGGAATACTGAATAAAAACTCCCTTCGGGCCAATATTTCTTTTTTTTTTTTTTAATTATTCCATTTTAATCTTTTCCTTTTTAGGGCTACTCTCTTCCAGTTTCTTTATATTTTCTTCTATCCTTACCCATGGCTGTATTTTCCTCCTTTGTGATCCTTTTTCTTTTTCAAATTTATACTTACTCTGTCTTCCTGTTTTTGAAGTTAATCACTATGTATTCGTTCATTTATGTGTTTACCATCCATCTACTCTCGTTTCTAAGTGAGGATTTATTATGAGTGTGCTCTGTGTTAGGCACTCAGTGACACAGAGGAGGTATGGGTAATAAGTACCTGTTTCTTATTGAGAGTTTACTAAGTGCCAGGTAGTGTACAAAGTGTGTATTAATAGATTAATAGGAGTCCTAAGAATAATAGATCCAATTTTTATTCCTCATTGTACTGATGAGGAAACTGAGGCACAAGCTGTGAAATGAGTTGCCCATGATCACACAGTAGTTAACAAGTGTCAGAGCTGCGATCCATAACTAGGGCTTTGGAACCCTTAGACTTAATCACTATTATCTTACTTTTTTAGATATTCAAGCTGATAGTTATGATATAATGTGGTTTGGCTGTAGTGGAGATGCCATGGAAACTTTGAGGGAAAGAGCTCCGTGACTGGGAGAACAGGGTAAAGCTTAACAGAGGAAGTAATTCTTGAACATAACTCCTTCAAGTTACCATTTTTTGGATTTCTGTAAATTAAAAATACACCCCCACATTATCAGCTCTTGATAAAAAAGTGGAAAATACCGAATCCTTGATTAGGAAGGGAAATGTATTTATTTATTTATTTATTTATTTTGTTGATGGGTGTGTGTTAAGACACAGGAGTGGATGTTGCTTTTAACAGGTGTTTTTAGTACTTGCGTCAGCAGACATTTGATAGCTGATGATCAGTACTTATTCCCAAATTTTGTAAGTGTGTAAGTAAGGACCTCAGAGTCAAACTCAGTAGGGTTTTCTTCATTTGGGTTTCTATGTCTATAATTAAACCACATCAAATGAAATGAAAAAATAATTAGGTCTGACATAATTTAGACATTGAAGTGATTTTAAGAATTCAGGTGAACTATGAATCTCATTTTTAAAAACTATCCAGTTGCTTCAAGTAAGTGAATCTGAGTCACTAAGATTAATCTGGTGTATAGAACAAAAGTGGTCAGAGAAGGAGCCCTATATCTACATTTAGTTAATTAGTGATGACAGTCAAATAAAAGTAGAGATTCATGATAACTTTTCAAAATTGTGCAGAAGAGAGAAAACCTTTACTTTTTTAGGTCCATAAATACACAAGAAAAAGATGTCATTAATTCACGTCTATGCCGCTGTAATATAATTCTTCATGGATTTGTTGGATTCTCAAAGGACTCCAGAAGATCATATTTTTAATGTTCATCACTGTTTTCACAGGCATAGTTCAGATCTATTTCTTACTGCGTCTATAGTTAGACTATTGGGGCTTAGAAGCACTGTGTTATTGCTTTGCCCAAATATTTATTTATTATGTCATTTTTCCTACCTGTTCCCCTTGAAAAAAATGTTTAGAGAAGGGGTATGTAATGAAAATAACATTTATAATGTTCCTATGGCTTTTGGTAATCATACTTAGCTAATTTGGAGAAGAGCATCTTTTCACTTTACATTCTTTCTAACGATATTGTTTGAGGGTTCTAGACAATACAAAGTCTAGTCTGAGGGCATGACCTGTGACCGCTGCATTACTGAGGATTTGGACCTCATTCTCAGGTAGTCTTCTCTCTGCTTTTCTCACACCCTTTTGCCCAGATATTATTTGTAGACATTAGGTACAAGATAAGTAATAAAATTGACAACTAGAATAATATTGTCTCCAAATTATTAAGAAGATGTATAATTTGATGAATGTCTCTGCCTTTTAGGAAGAAGTTAATGGAAACTACTTTACTTTTTTGCTTTTCTCTTTCTTCATTAATTTCTGAAAGATCTAAATTTATTGAGCAGACATTTTTGAGAGGAAAATGGACCACAATCCCATTTTGATGTTTTAGGCTTTCTTCTCCAACAGTATTTGTTGTTCCTTTCCCATGGATTGGCTATCTAAAATAAACTTAATTGTTCACAGTTAGAGAGAAATAAAGAGAAGTTCTAAAATATGAAGTTAGAGAGCAGGTATTAAGACAAATAGGAGAATCTCAGTAAGATGATACTCCTTACCCTAAAGTAGACAGTGGTACGCTAGCTTTTGGCCTGTTGAGAAATCTGGATGTGATTTATGTAGCACAGGCTATCAGCAGGGTCATACCAACGAGAGGGAAGAGGGGATCCTTTATCACTAATTGAAAACTTTTTCAAATAATTCTTGGATTATTTACAATTACATATGAAACAATGTGTCTTTGTAACCTTTCTTGAAGTGCTAAGGAGTTGGAATGACAAAGTCTCTTTAAAACTGTGGAATGTAAATAAATAGTCACCATTCGGGGAGGACATGTAATGATGGCCTGTAGTTGTGCACAGAGAAATGGTCAACAACAGAGGACAAGTTCTCTAAGTCTTTTGCAAACCGGTTGTGAAATGCAGTCCCAGAGCGATGCCCTGTCTTCCCGCTCCCTGACACTTACTACCTCCCAAGTGCATTCCTCACATTACATTTTAGAAGCACCAGTTTTACATCAGTTTTAAAAGCACCAGATTGCATAAAGGAGTACTTTCATTTAAATCCATTATAGAAGGAAACATAGGGTTTGGCTTTGATATTTTTATTGCTGAGATAGTAATGCAGTACTTTAAATAGCAATAACATAGTTCTATTTTACAGAGTTTTTTACACTCTAATTTTACCATACCATTGTGTAGATGAACTTGCTGTGGAAAAGATCTGAATGAACTACCATGCTTTGACCCAGGGGGAAAAACTTGACTTTGTGGTTCATCTTAACATTGACCTGTTCTTGCATAATATCTAGAAAACTAGGTATTCTTATGCTTTTTTATAATTGCTTTACTAATTCAATCATGATTTTTTTTTTTTCATTTCTAGGGCCGGTGCATAAACTTCTCCCGAGTTCCATCCCAGTAAAAGGAAAGCAGGAAGACCAAAGAAGATATGAAGATGCATCTTACGCTGCTGGTATCCAACCAAATGAAAAAGAAAAAAAAGGGAATTTCAGAAGTTTTTGGAAGAACAGCTTTCTTCCTTTCCGTCAGGAAATGTTTTCTCTGCCTTCTGCTTTGCTCGCACCAAACATTTTTAAATACTCGTTCTGCCATCTACATGAGAGTTGGTGAAACCCACTGGTAACTCATGATTCATGACATTGAACATAAAGACTCACGTTAGTCTACCTGCTATGGTTTATACAAGAAAGTTCGTTGGAATGTGGAGAGGAGGAAAAAGCAAAAACAACAGCATGAAGATATCAAAACAGGGACCACAGAACAACGGGCCATGACGGGTCTGCCATGGAGAGAGGAGTGCTTTACATGGAGACATGGCACTTGCATTTTTACATCGCAAGATTGTCCGCCACAGGCGGAGTATGAAATTTCCCACCAAGCCAAGCAGATACGGGAGTCAGTTGCCTTATAGCTATGTCAGATCACAAAATCCTCCCCGGTCCCCTATCACACTGTGCCTTACGGGAAGCTTCTGACTGGAAAATCTTGTCATTCTAACACTGAAAAGTGCACACGCATGACAAAATGTAGACAGGATGCCTCAAGGTATTGGTAGCAAGCAAGATTTTGCCCTTTAGTTGTTGAAGACACCTTTCTTCATTATGCACTCGGGAAAAGAAGAAAATTAATAGAGCGTTATTACACAGGAAGACAGCCTCTAACCAGAGGTCTTGAGTGGAGTTTAAGGGACTTGTGCTTCGAGAACTCGTCCCCGGGAGTGGGGATTTACCCCACTCTCTATGTTTAGAGTGTAGTAGCGCATAAAGCATTAATATCTGTAAACACACCGGTAGTTTGTTTTGCTTTAATTTAAAGGAAGCGGTAACCACAAAGCTTCCGCTCAGGGTTTTTCCTTCCTCCAAGTCTCCAAGGGCTCTTCAGCGTCACAAGCCAGCAACTCTCTTTGCATGAAAATTTCAAAGTTTAATTAATATAATTAAAGGCAACAGCAAGCAGCAGCCTGTGAAGATTTTGCTCATCTTTTTTATGCCTTTTGACATTGAATGACCTATTACTGTGTGCGCATTACTTGGATCTTGAGGGGCACTCTACCTTGGTTATGAGTCAGTAGAGAAAAAAAGACCTCCTCTCCTCAATTTATACATTAAATTTTCAGGAGGGCCGGCCACCACAAAACATCGAAATGTATGTATTATAATTTCTTAGAAAAGCCACCATCGTGTCACGTCGACGATGCCAGGTTATGCTAGCGTGAGCGGAAACACTGGGGGGCAGGAAGCAGGCAGCCGCTGAAGAAGAAAGCTCAAATGATCTAGTCACTTTCGATACTGTACTTCAGATGCGAAATGGATATTCGACTCGAAACCTGACAAAACCCGCCTGCTGTGATGTGAACTGGTATAGACAGTGACCAGCGGCTGGGTCAGTGGGATGTCTCCCTGCGAGCACACAGGCTTATCAAGTGACACTAAAAATAAGTTCAGCAACCATCACGTTGGAAGGACGGAGGCGAACATTTCGTGTTCGGCGGGCATGCGAGTGCACGAGACGGAAAGAGCGATTCCGAGCATCCCGGTATAATTACCCCCATTGTGCCCTTAATGGAAATTTCAGAGGACGGGAGTGCTTCTGTTGGTTGGTGTCCAGATTTGTGGCACGGCTCCAAGAAGCCTTACTCACACACACAAATATATAGATACATGCATATCCTCTAGCTCGAATCATTTGCTCAAGTTTATTTATGTCACTGGCTGGCTGGATCCAAAGTCATGTGTCTCCATATTCGTAAATAAAATTTTACCTGTGCCTCTGCTACCATGTTATTTAAACCTACATAAGCTCAAGATTTGTGTTTGGCTAAATATAGAATTGTCCTGGTTCGTTTCGGGATAGAATTATATTCAGTTCCAAGATGTTGCTTATGGTCACAAATGGTACTATCGCCATTCGGTTATCCATGCGTGCAAGTGCCCCTGGGACGCCTGATGCACGCCTAGGGAGTTCCCATAGACCTTGGCTCAACATTTGCATCTGAGACAGCGTGTATTGCTGTTTTCCTAAATTGGCGCTTCATTTCTGATCCACGCACACCCATAAGCAGTATTTAAAAGCACCAAAGATTCTGCAGAAGCTACGGCTCTTTCTTGGGATTTGTCCCCTGGAGTTTGTCCATTATCATACGGCATTGGTGTGGCATTTCGATTTTGCTGCACGAGCAATTGTGAGTAGACCTCTGTCCTCAAAGGACAAAACAGCTTTCCGTGGAACGTTAACGTAAATAGGTTTCCAGTTCTAATGCCACCAGGAAGATCTCTCAGTGACGAGGGAGAGGCGATGGTCTATATGTAGACTAAGAAAGCACCATTCATAAAGCTCAAAGACAGATGGAATTTCATTGCACTAAAGAGATGAACCAGATCTATGCTATTTTCTCTCATTTTGCCATCTAACTTGTAGAAGAATTTGCTTTGAAAGAGTGCTGTTTACGCACCAAAGAACTAAATCAAAAACCTCTATGCCCTTTAAACAGGAAAGTAAAGGTTAGAATAAAGCTATTCCTATAAGTTTAATAACATTTTAAATTTTTTATAGGGAGAAATAGTTCCCGTTTAATTTTCCGGACATAATGTCAGTTGAGATCTACTTTCCATGTGTAAACGAGGAAATCTTTATCCGTGATCCATTTGTGTTGCATAAGGTTGCGACAACAATTAAGTGGGAAATGACTCCTAACTTATGTGTCTACTCTGCCTGGAAAGAAAGTTTTGAAGGCATCTATATATATTTCATAACAATGTCTGTTCTTTATGGATTTGATCCATAAATATTTATCTATCTGAAAACTTTGATACTTGGAATGTTTTCCTTAAAGCATTTGGTGCTCCAAGAAAAAACATTTGGTGCTAAGAGTTGCAGCACTGATGCCTTTCCCCAAGTTAATTCTATTTTAAAAATTTATATTTCATTCCCAATGAGATGCAGAGTAAAATTTGAGACCCTCCATTAAGTAGGGAGCAGCATCTGTCTCCTATAGATAATTCTTATTTTGACAAAAATAGAGAAGGTCTAAGCCTCCTATATTTAAAATTGTTTGAGAAATGATTTGCTTATATTCCCCCTGAACTTTATTCAAACCATTTTAAATCATAAATTATTCAATATTTGTTTTTCTAATAAATCCTTACTGCATGTAAGATCTGGGTGTCTCTGTGAAGTTAATAACTTTACTATGTAAATATCACTGACCATTGTTTACTGCTCAGAGGCCATGTGTGAGTTTAGTTTTAAAATCAAAACACGGTCTATAGTATGGCCAAAAAGTATTTAAAACATTTTTGATTGATCCATTTCCATGCATCTTTTTTGAATTTTGAGAGAGCAAAACGTAATTAGACGCCATAGACAAGGATCGTAAAGCACTTTCCTCCTCCATGGCAAGACCATGCTTAACTTTTGTTAGGTCTTGGACAGCATCGCATTACTTTAGGAAGTTCATTAGGGTTGTATTCCTCAACAAAATTTGGTAGGTATGTAATTCAGGAGAGAAATAGAGACATTATTTTAATACGAAAGGAAATGTGTAATCTGGAATCGGAATAAATGGTGCATCTGTCATGCATTTAAAGAAAGGAAGGGGCAGGTGAGGCTAGAGGGTGTCTGCTCTCAGATAACGACGCTGAGTACTGCTCCGCATTACAGTCTGGGGTTAGAGCCGTACTTTGCTTCGTGAACTTCTACGGCATATTTCTGAGAACACTTTAATTTTGGTAATATTCCTGCACTTACTAGGGTATAATTCAGTCAAATTGACCAAAGGAAATAAATTTTGAGAACTCATAATGCAGCAAGCCCTGTGCTATTTTTTAAAAAAATAAACTTTATTTTTGTGCTCTTCTGCCAAAAGAAGATGCTGTTTAAAGAGTGCACAGTAGAAGGTGCAAATTTGTATTAAAATGTGCTTGTTCAGATTACTTTACAAGACCTATATTAAGGTAATGTGGGGTGTGTGTGAGAGAGAGAGTGAGTCACTGTGATGTGCTACATACATATCCTCTTAGCTTAGGAAACAGGGCACGAATGACCTAGCCCAGAGAGCTGGCCACAACTCACTTGCTGAAACTGAACTGATCAGCTTCTCAGCCACAGACGAGAGATGGACTGGAGGTATCTCAAGTTCCTTCCAGCTCTGACAACATTTCTGTGAATATAGTCATATTGGAGGTTTTAGTATTTATATATTTCATATTTTTAATGACTGGCCTCATTTGAAGAGAACAGCATTATTAGTTCTGTAAACTGCCATTTAGTTTCCAAAAAGACATTGAACCATAGTACATAATTTTATAATTAGCCATAATAGAGTAATTTCTCAGTTAATTTCTTACAATTAGAATTTGTCAAAGAGGCAACTGATAATAAAATTTATATCTGTTGAAACCTCTGAAACGATGAGTAAGAAATACTGGGAAGTATATCTGTGTGTTTCATTCTGACCTTACAGTCATAGCAGGTGTCCCAAAGGCATATGTAAAGATGTATAGAAATTGTAACAGTATACCTACACTACCAGTTTTAATGATGAGGTACTTTGTATACTGCAGAAAGTTAAATTATTAAACCCTTCTTTTCCTTAGTCAAAATTAGAAAACAATCTTAATTGACAATAACTATGCTATGTTCCCCATAGGAAGTATTCAAAATGGCAAACATTTTACTGAGCAGTTTGAATACTACTTAAAATATATAGTATTTTAGAATTGCTAAACTTTGACAAAGTTACCATTGTTTTATTATAGAAGAAAACTGTGGAAGTGAGAATTTAAAGAAAAAAAAAAAAAGGATGCTTCACATTGTCTCCTAATCACTGTAAAGTTATTTATGTTTTAGTTGAATTATATTTGCAAGACTGTAAATGCCAGTGGATAAACCAAAATAAATTGTAAAAGTTATTAAAATGTACATTTAAGTAGATCTCAATTTGGTTAGAAACATCGCAAGTTAATCTTGTAGAATATATACAATCCAAAAGATATGCATTGTCTTTATGCTAAAAGGCAAGGTATTCAACAACTTAGATGCAAAACAAAGGAACTGAGAGCTTCCAAAGTCATAGATAATAGAAAAAGGAAATTGTCACATCTTGTGCTAAGTTAGAAGCAAATGTAAACCTCTAGCCATGCTTTTGTACTCCACCATCTGATTTGTGTAAGTAACTTGGGAAAGAAAAACACACAATATAAAATAAGATTGACTAATTCTAGCAGATGACACCTGTAAGTAGAATTTTTACCAGTTGAAATTCAGATGTGAAATGAGATGATGATCATTATCACACTAAAATTTTCTTTTGAGTTCTTTTTTTAATATCTCATAATCGTAAAAGTCTTCGTTAATTAAATAGAGCAATGACAGACCTTCATCTTCTTTAAATACTTTGTTTGTGTGAGGCTGTCACATGGAAAGAAAGATTATATTTTAAACAATATGTTCAAGTGTAAAAAAATCTTCAGCAAATTCTTAATGTTTAAAAAAGTGGGAGAAAGTTCCAGGACTTTTATAATCAACATCATGGGATTCTTCATAAAGAGCTGAGTATTTCAGAAAGATTGAAAAGATTTTAAATATATTTTTTAAAAGGATATCAAAGACTGTATTATTCAATATTCAGTGTGTTTTATCTCATTTTAAAGGATATTGTTATGATTAGAATAATATAGACAACACTGAAAACAAAAGAAAATCACAATGGCATTACTGTTTGTTTAATATCTCTGTATTTCTGCCACCCTCCAGAAAGCACTGAAATGATGAATTTTTGTTAATGATTTTAAAAATTTAACTCAAACGATAAAGACCAGTTCTTTAGTGGTTTCAAAATTACCCAATCTATTGAACTGGTAAAGATAAAGTCATCAAATTATTTTTTCTAATCACATATGAAATGGAAGGGATTGCTGTGCTTTAAACAATATTTCCCTTGACTCTTCAAAAATCAGTCCAGTAATCTCGACCCAAGGTCATTATGCATATGTTTATAATTTCTAACTTTGGAAAAAAATGTTCTTAGTGTTGATTACGTTGAGAAGAGAGGGCTTTATTAATTTTCTGTTCCTTCTATCACATATTACCACAAACTTGGTGGCTTAAAACAACGCGAATGTCTCTTAATGGTCGGGAGATCAGAAGTCCAAAATCCATTTGAGTGAGCTAAAAAGTTAAGGTTTCCACAGCATCAATTCCTTCCGGAGTCTCTGAGAGGAGGATTTGGTTTTGTGTCTTGTTCAGCTTCTAGTGGCCACCTGTAACCCTTGGCTTGTGGCCCCTTCTTCTGTCTTCAAAATGAATCTTTCCACCCTCTGCCACAGTTATCACATCCCCTTTTGTCTTTCTCGTTTCCTCCCTCAAAATCCCTCACATAATCATATCTGCAGAGTCCCTTTGCCATGGATAGTAACAGTCCCAGGCTCTGGGGATTAGAACATGGACATTTTATGGGGCCATTATTCAGCCTACCACAAAGATTAGCATGATTTACCTTTCATTAAATATTTCCCTTGTATCTAACGCCCCAAGAAAATTCAAGTTGGGTTCAAAAGTATCCATCACATCCTTGCCTGCCCATGTTCTTTAGATCTTGTCATCACACAAGTGATTTTGTTTTTGGAGGAATTCCATTTGTCCCCATTCTACTGTTTCATATTTTACTTGAAAATTTTCTCAGAAAAGGAAAAATGCCAGAGGATAAATTCTTGGAAGATTTTTTGCCAGATGATAAACCTCGCACAAGGCTGAGAAGCATATGGACAGTTTTCTATAGCCTCTGGAGAATTTACCTGGCCTATCTGCCCAAGCCCAGAAGTTAACCTAGATTTAGTCCCTGTAATACTTTATGCTGTCCTACTGAAAACCTATTTGGAAGATATTGAAATACCACTAGAGACAAAGGACGAAAATAAGTTGATATTGCTAATATCAGCAAAATACATATAAAACGAACTTGAGAAACACTTCTTAAATTATTGTATTAACTATTTTGTGCTAACTCATGTGGTGTTCACACTGGTACACCCCGTGTTTATATAGGACATTGATTGCA
Source organism: Mustela erminea (assembly GCF_009829155.1). NCBI lineage: Eukaryota > Metazoa > Chordata > Mammalia > Carnivora > Mustelidae > Mustela > Mustela erminea. Next base: position 162,505,360 of record NC_045615.1, on the reverse strand, counting down.
ATCTTATCTCTCATACAATTTATATATATATATATAATATATGGATATTTTATGTGTATGTATATATATATATATCAAACTATATTATATATAATATATATGTAATAGTTACCTGTTGAATCTTAGGTTGTGGGATATGTGTTCTGGAGTGTCATCATACTTGGTCCCATATATGATATCACTCCAGAACATACATTCCACAACCAAGAATTCAACAGAAGACTATTGCGATGCCTCCTGAAGGCCAGACAGTGCCTGTGGCTCACCAGGGAGATGCTGTAATGAATCAGCTGATCTTCCCTTCCAACGGAGAAAATACCTTCAGCAAATAGGTAACAAGTGGGATGAATATTTTAAATGTTGTTAATATTGATTACTTAACTGGGTTGCAGGTTTCAGGGGAAAAACTGGAAGAACAAGCACTTTCAAGGATAAGGACACAAAGGGAGAAGGAAAGAAGAATGTGGTAGACCTTGGAGAAGCACGCCCAAGAGTCAGTAGAAACAGGCTGTCTGTGGTGACCCAGAGATAAGAATTACGGAAGAGAGAGCAGGAGGGGTGGGAAAAGGCGGGACAGGGTGGTTTAGGAAGGGACTGGAAGGCGTACGGTGCTATTCACTCTTTTTTACCGCATCTTCAGGATGGGAAGAAGTCGTTCAGCAGGTGTCCGAGGTCTAAAACAGGAAAGCAAGATCAGCAGGTCGGGATTTTGAAGCAGAGATTAGGGAGGAGACCGTAAAGGAAAGGGTGTCATGGACACTTCGGCCTCTCTCCTCAAAACCCCACATCCTTGTGCGCTGTCTGGTAGCACATTTCTGAGCTGCTCATACCTCCTTGAATTATGGGAGCATTTGTTTTCTACTGCCTCAATTAAAACCTACCCCTCAGTTTTAAACAGATGCCATGTGTTTAAAGTTAGAACTAGTCATTCTTGCTTCACACTTGTATTTCTCTCTGTTACTTTTAAAGATCCAAAAAGAGTACTACTATTTTGAATAATTTGGCCCACAGTACTACCTCCCCCCACATCCTGTCTCTATGGGACTTCTCAACCCTGTGCCGAGATCTCTGGGGTCTGACCCCCACCATGTCTCTTGTTGCCTTTTTCAGCCTCACCCCCACATGAGCTAGAGTGAATGCCCTGTGAATGGTCAGGCAACCTGTGCCCCTGTCACAGCGTGTCTGGCCCAGAAGACCACTCATGAGGATGCCTCTCCTATCGAATTAGCCTTCACTTTGGGGGCTTCTGCTGCAATGGAGACAAAAAGACCCCCACTTTAATGTGATGTTATAATTTATTAAACAGGCACCATTCTTGGCACTGGAGAAACAGTAGCAAAGAACAAGATCTTGGCCCTCGTGGACTTTACATTCAAGTGGGGAACTAGGAAACAAACAGTGGGACTTCCGGAGACACTCTTGTAACGTGCCCAGTGTATAGTACAGGCCAGATGTGCCGTGAGGGAACTAAAACAGGAGGAGATACACCCTGAGTAGAAGGGATTTACAGTTGAGGGAGTCAGGGAAGGCGTCTCAGGGGCCGAGAATTTCAGGTAGAGGGAAGAGCACATTCCCAGGGGCTGACGTGGGAAGGAACTTGGTAAGAACAAGATGGCGACTGGAGAAGGGTAGAGGCGTTGAGAGTCTGTGATGGGAGAAGAAGCTGAGGCAGCAGGAAGCAGAGCTGGTAGGGCTCCCGAGGCCCCGGAGGTGGATGAGCGGATACTGTCACCACGGCAGGAAGCCAGTTCCTGGAAGCATCGCGCAGGACAGTGACATGTTCTGCTTTGTGCCAGGGGCCAAAAAAAAAACAGGACTCTAGCTTCTGTGTGGAGAGTAAGCTTTGGGAGGCCAAAGTGGAAGCGAGGAAATGTGTGTGAAGTACTGAGAGATCTCTCCTTTAGATTCTGTGTACGTTCATACATGTGTTTGCCAAAGAGCAGTGATCAATATGGAGGAACTAGGAACTTATTTTTATTTTATTTTATTTTATTTTATTTTATTTTATTTTATTTTATTTTATTATGTTATGTCACCTAGAGTCCATCTTCAGTTCGGATGTAGCGCTCCATGAGTTAAAACTGTCTTGTACTCCAGTTCTTATGTGCTTGGTAACTGGAACAATAAACCTCCTTTCCTCTCCTCTCGGTGGTGAGCAAAAGAGCACGACAAGCCGTGTCGAGGAACTTACCTCAGTGCAGAGGGGCTCTTACAAAGTCATCCCTTCCGAGCTTCAGCTCAGTCCCCCCACGTGAAGTGAGTCTCAGATCCGAGCTCTGCTACAGCGGCTGAACAAAACTGAATTTCTCCGCGTAAAACAAATAATGGAGGCTTTCCCCCCTCCCCTGAAATAGAAGGGAAATAAAATGGGGAAAAGAGAGGAGAGGAGAAGGGCCGAGCAACATTCTAGGAGGGTAGAGCCCACAGTGAGAAGCGGACAGAGGGACGGTTGTATGTGAGAACGGGGAAGCCTGAGCTGCTGCTTCCGTGGAGGCATTCCTGCAGTGCAAGGCCTGCCGTCGCCTAATTTCGTCTGCTGTTTTTGTGTTACTTAAGGGAGTTTCTTGAGTTCAGGAAAAGCTTTCAAGGGATGATAAAATGATCCTTAAGGTTAATATAAAAATGAGTCTCTCTGAAAATGTGCTAAATATTGAGAACTGGCCATTCTAAAACGGATGAATGGGTTTAAGGTAAATTATATGGCTCTTAAACAGCAAGTTGTCCCCACCTGTTAACTGTTTTCCTAGACTTATATATATATGGTATATAATAAATATTCATAATATATATACATGGTAATAGAGGAGAGTGATTTTAAAGTCAATAAAACTAATATCTCTTGCAATCATTGTTCAGGTAGCAGTCTTGAACAAGACATCCATAAAACTGATAAATTCTAAAATGACAGAAATAAATGGGGCCAGGTTCTCCAAATTTCCCCTAAAATATTATATGTTCACATGTGCCAGTGAACCTTGAGTTTTTAGGAACAAATTATTAGACTCTATGCATACAATAAGGGTAACATTTACATCTCTCGTATTTTTTACTTTAGATAGCTGCATACACACTCCTTTTTAGGAAATACACTTGTATTCAAAAGTGCTATAAACAATTCAAAATATGAACCTTTGTGCACTTCACAATCCTAAGGATATCCCTAATACGTCCATGAAGCATTTGACATTTGAAAATAACGATTTCTTAGCATGCTTAAAGAAAACAAGGCAAATCACTGAGCATTAATAATTTGCACTTATTTATCTTTTTATATTTTTCCAAAGTACGTCCATGTGTACTTTTCACTGTTTTTATTAATAAATACGTACAGGACTTACTCTATGTTTCCAGAGCAAATCTGGTGAAAACCCACGCAAATTAGTGTGAAATTACGGTGTCAAGGTATGGGTGGAAGATGGAAAAAATGATCTTCCCATGATGCTCAGTAAAAAGAGTCTTGCAGCATGAATCCTGAGTGGCCCATTTAAAAATAAACCCTGATCACATAAAATGAGATTTAATGCTAAATGAGGCCTGCTTTATATGGGCAACCCTAGATAAACTCTGTACCGCTGAGAGTATCTCATTTTGCTGCCACACAATTTTCCGTGTATATTAACAGCCTTCCTGAGGAAGCAAAATACTTTTAAATCATTTAATGTACTTTAAAACATTACTTTGGTCTAACTCACAGATAAGTTAAGCCACATAAAAATTTAATATCCCCTAAGGGTAAACAAAACAAAACAAAATACCATAAAAATGATGAGGTTAAGAAGGTTGACATGATTCCTAGGAAAAATGAAGATTTCTATAGGAAATTGTTTTCAGGGCCAGCTGAAGGACATTATGATAGAGATCATTGCTTTAACATAATTTCAGAGGCAGTTAATGTTGAACAAGAAAGGAAAGAAAACCCAAGACAGTGAAAGGATAATTAATTCAGTCTTGGTTTTAATTTCCAAGGATCATATGGTGAAGTGACCCTTCATAACAGACACCTGAACTAGATTTATATTTTGCTTTTTTACCTTGTGACGTTTAACTCTTTCTGGTGTTTATTCCATTTTGACATCAATGTTTCCCCTACATTTTACCAACTCAGCTGCACAAAGCAGGTGGGGAACGGTGTTGCAGAGGACGAAGCCAGGCACCTCCAAGGCACCCTAATTTTCTGATAGTCCCTGGAGATGGCATGATGTGCCTGGGGTGGAATCCTGGGGGTGGCAGAGGTTAGTTGTGATTGGTAGCCGGGAACGTGAAGACCCCAGATGAACGCAAACCCTGTTGCCAAAAAGGGACCAAGACGGTCAGACGCCAGTCAACGCGCGGTGTTCCAAGTGCTGAAAAGCAAAGGTCAGAACAAAGTCATCGTGGGAAACCCGCCTTATTTCGCAGATTCTGTAGCTTCCCTGGTGACTACCGACGGTGCCTCCATGTGCCCGTCTCTGCACTAGGCCTGGGGACCCCGCTGTGAGCAAGACAAACTGGCCCCAGCAGTGGTACTGACGAGGGCGGACCAGCATGGAACAAGACGACGCAAGGCCATGAGTTCTCCAAAGGGGAGACGTGAAGTGCTAAAGGGCCAGGCATTGCGGGGTGGCTAACCTCATCTGTGTCGTTAGGGGAAGCTGTGACGTTGCCACTGACACCGGGAGGGTGAGTAGCATTTCCTTCCTCCCCGCCCTCCTCCAGTCCGCACTTAGCAGCGCAAGCCCGTCGTGGGACAGCAGACGGCCTGGCACGTGATAGGTTCTAAATGAGTATCTGTCAATGAGTTAGAAAATGGTTATTCAGACTTCCAGTTCCTCCACGACTGAGAGGTCCTCATCCCTCCCAAGCCCTCCCTATTCGAGCCCCAGGTTCCTGCACACAACGCGACAAAAACATAAGAGGCCCGTGAGAGGTGCAGCAAAGAAGGCTGAGTCCCAGCACTTGAGGAATGACATGCAGGTGAGCCCCCAGCCGTCTGTCCTGGGTGCTTTACCTGAGAAAGGGGCTGCAGAAGCCTCCAGCTGGGAATCCTCAACAGGACAGACCTAGAAAGCCCCAAAGACAGCCTCGTTCGACCAGGCAAAGGATAGGGGAAGGGGGCCTACCAGCAGAAAGCCTTTGTGCAATACTGCGTCAAACCCAACCCGTGACGATGGGAAAAGAACGCGCTCCCCCGACCCTGGTGCTTTCCGTGGAGCTGAGCGGGGAGTTGCCTCCGGCACTCAGCACCTCACCATGCCACAGAAGCCGGGAGTGAGCTCCTATTCCCCCGCTGGGTTCTCTCCCATCAGTAGAAACAAGTGGTAGCGAGTTGAGGGTCACCCTTAACTAGCAGCCATGAGACTTCAGTAAGGGGTGGCAAGGTTGCATGAGTCACCCTTATGCTTTAGTCCACAGCCTCTGTGAGCATCAGCAAGTCCTCCACACTCCAAAATTCCATTTCTGGAATTGTTGCCACATTCATCTTCTTTGATTATTTTTGTCATATTTACAAATTGATCTATGTGCCATTTCTTTCTTTTTTTTAAAATTGTAGCATAGAAGTTAAACTTGCCACTGAAAAAGAGTATAATGAATGTGTGTGTGTGTGTGTGTGTGTGTGTGTGTGTGTGTGAACACTCTTTCGAACTAGTATAACTTGTTCATTCCCATTTAAGGTTAGAAGGCCTCAAGGCCACACTGTAAGGGGATTCACATTTTGGAGGCAACAGTGGTATAACAATGCATTTCATGCTGCTGTTCCATAGTTTGCCTAAGCACAGAGAGAGAGACCAAGCATTGCACTGGAAGGCTCCAACCACCCCATTCATACCAAGTTATGTTGAGCTAATCACGGGAGAAATTTCTCTTTTCCCGGGGTTTTGCTTACATTTTTAAGCTAGTTAGAAGTCAGAATTCAGTGTTTCCTATTCCTCTTCTGAACTCTAGTGAAAGACCATTTGCCCTACTAAGTAAAACTAACATAATGAAAACAATATATGGGGCTTAATGAATGAATGAAATTAATAGATAATTATTGATTACCAACATACTAGTGCATCTTGCTGGCCACTGATTCACAGTAGTGAAAAAGACAGAAACATGATCCTTGATCATTATTAGCAAGTGTCTTCTCTCTGATTTCAATAGTTGATATAACGAATTACTGTAACTCTCATGTCTTCAAACAACACAAATTTATTATCTTCCAGTTCTGTAGGTCAGAAGTCTGACAACAGTTTTTATGGAGGCTCCAAGAGAAAGATCTGTTTCTTTGAGCTTATAGGATTAAGGTATCTGGTTCTGCTTGCTTGGCTGTCAGTGATTGCCACCCCAGTAACCCAGGACCACCCCATTCCTCTGCTCATGGCTTTCTACCATCTTGCAAACCACGGTGGCAAGTCAGATCTGCCTCACCTAATATATCACTGGCCCAGTCTTTTGCCTTTCTCTTCCACTTTCAAGGAATGACTAGATTGGGTAGATAATCCGGGACAAACTCCCCTGTCAGGGATCTTTATCTTAATCCCACCTGCAAAGTTCTCCCTGACGAGTCAGGTAGCATATTCATAGGGTCTGGACATCTTTGGGTGAGGGGAGTAATATTCTGTCCACTGCATGGAGAATGAATTTAAGAATTTGGCTTGTGAAAATATTTTCTTGAAATAAATTTATTTCAAGTAACAGTTTAAATTCATATCATATGCTTTGAGAATGAAACTAAATTAAAAAGTTGCTCAGATGTTCATAATGGCATTTGAAAATTCATGTTTGTTTTTAATTTCAGATAAATCCAACTTATTTAAACTCAGGTGGAAAAATTCTGGTTTTCCTCATGCCAACCAAGCCCTCTTTTCTAGTAATTTTGAAAGGCTCAACATTCTCGGTTCTTTGTCTACAGCCATCGGCCACATCCACCATACAAACTGCCAATTCTGAATTATTGTTTTCAGTTTTCCTGTTACAAAGCTAAGGAACACTGCTGGAGGACACTGAGTCAATCATCAATTGGCACCATCAAAAAGAAGAGTGTGTGTGTGTGTGTGTGTGTGTGTGTGTGTGTGTGTGTAGTTTTCCAGTATCATACTTATCATACTTTAACGTACTGAGCCACCCAGGTGCCCCAAAAGACTCACTTTTCAAAAAAAAAAAAAAAAAAAAACAAACTTCCATTTTGGGATGAAAATAAAAATAACATAAAACCAAAAACTACCAAACGATGTAAGAAGAACATAGAAAAATTATCAACACATAAAATTTTATAAGGAAAACACAAGTGAAAATAGAGACGCAGATTGTCAGAGGCACCTGATATTAAAAGCAGGTCACATCTCATGAATGGTTTAAATATTCAAACCAGGAAAAAAGTTAAATGGCTTATTTCAACAATATCTATTGATTACTATGTGATAAGGGGTTAACATACAAAAAAGAAAATGCAGGTCAGTTTTATTTAATTAATTGGACAGAATTTTGTATTATTTTTAATGCTTCTTTAGAAAACATGAGACATCAAAGATCTCTTAGGACATAGATTTCTTCAATATCCTGCTCAGAGATTTTGCTTAACAATTTGGCTTAACAATTTGGCTTAACAACAAGGCTTAGTTGTATGGAAAAAGGAAAGTCTCTATATTCAGATAACTTAACCAGTCAATTATGGGGCAAGTGCTAACAGCTGTGTTCCATTATAAACAAAATATGAATTCTAAGATAATCAATCCATCATACTTAATATATATCTGTACAATGCCTTTTTGTACAATGCCTGAATACCTTTTTATAGGATGAAATGCAATAGTCTCAAAGTAGTATATCGAGGTGTTTAAGGAGCAGTGTGTCAGTGTTGTTAAAGTGGGAGTTAATGTCATGTCATTCTAGAAAGAAATTTTAAAATCTTTTGATGTCTTTATGGACAGTTTTTAAAAAATTCAAATGCTTGATAAATTTCTTAATAAATTTCATTTCCCCGTATGATACCATTATGAGGTTTTCTTTTTTCTTATTTTATTCTTTTTTTTTAATTTTTTATTTTTTTATAAACATATATTTTTATCCCCAAGGGTACAGGTCTGTGAACATTATGAGGTTTTCTTAATGGTAAATTTAATCCACAGGAAAAAATACATATTTCTGAATGGAGAAACAAACCAATGGAAACAACTGATTTTCACAAAACTCATTTATTCTAAATAAGTTAGGGACAGTGAGAATTTAGCACTGTCTTGGGTGGCTCTCTAAATTCAACAGTTGGAGAAATAGGAAATTTTTAGTGAAGTGTCTCCTGATACAAAGGCAAGGAATACAGTGCCTGGTAGCTCAGTCATTAAGTGTCTGCCTTTGGCTCAGGTCATGATCCCAGGGTCCTGGGATCGAGCCCCACACCGAGCTCCCTGCACCACAGGAAGCCTGCTTCCTCCTCTCCCACTCCCCCTGCTTATGTTCCCTCTCTTGCTGTCTCTCTCTGTCTAATAAATAAATAAAATCTTCAAAAAAAAATGAAAAGCAAACCAAAGGCAAGGTATAGAACAGAGTTTTTTATACTGTTTTATACTGTGGGCAGTGACATAGGAAATATCCACTGGGATGTACCACTGTCATCTCACACTCAACAACTACAACAGCAACTCTTAACGTGACCCCTGAATAGCTTGGCATTTTCTATTTCTATCAATTCATCAACCAATCATGCCATCTAGAAATCATAATCAATTTACTCCTTTCTTTATTCTCCTATTTCTTACTAGCACTAGTTTTCCCTTTCTCTTCTTTGCTTTCCTTATTCCAATTAATAATCTTAAGTAGTCTTGTCCAATAGAACTGTCTGAGATAATGGAAAACTTCTGTAAATCTACACTTGTAATATGACAGTCACTAATCATATGTGAGCACTTGAAATATAGCTAGAAAGACAGAGAAACTAAACTTTCAATTTTATTTAATTTTAATTAAATTAAATTTAATTATGGCCGTGCCCTGAACAGCACACAGTGTAAGCTTCATAAACTTGCTTCATCCGTACGTGCGTCTGGTCATTTAAAAATACCTTTTGTGGGAAACCTGCAATGTGCCCAGGCATAGTGAAGCTTCAGATTCCCAAAGGGTCTAGTGGCAAAGAAAAGAAAGTTGCCGAGGTGTGTGCGCAGGGGGGTATAGGTGAGTAGATATATACCAACTAGATGCTGAGAAAAGACTTCTTGAGGAAGGTGGTGCTTCACATGTGACTCGGTAGGTAAAGGGTAAAGATGAGGAAGGGCAGAGAGAGGCCTGTTGAATATTAATGAAGCAAAAGAGAACATGGTCCACTTGGGGAGAAATTAGGGAAGTTCAACATGGCTGAAATATGAAATCTGAAGTAAGGAAAATGTAATGAGATGAGCCTAGATAGTTAACCAAGGACCTCAGTGTGATGTCTAACCATTTCTCCCCACTACTTTAAAGTGTTTAGAAGATAATTATGAGGTAGAGGACTAAATCCAGTTTTAATTTGGTTCTTAAAATTTGTTTATTTTTAAGTAAAAGAGAGATATAAATAGACATGGAGGTAAACAAGATATACAGGAGGGAGAGTGGGTTGGAGGGTGCAAAATTTGTGGGGATGTCAGTTGGGAGATTGTTGCCATAGTCCTAGTCTGTAATGATGGTACGGAGAGAAAATAAAATGTATTGGGAAAACATTATAATGGAGTTCGAATCAGCAAGATTTGTGATTGATCACCTGTAGGATGTGAAGGGAATTGAGGAATCAAGACACCCCTCAAGTTTCTGACTCTGGCCTGTTGGACTTACAAGAGACCGGCGATGTCATTCATTAATGTGGGAGGGTTGACCTGGACTGAAAATTATTCCTAAAATAACTCACTCACATGGCTGTTGACAGAAGATCTCCGTTCTTGGATGTATGAACTTCTTGATAGAGTTCTTTGAGTGGTTAGAGGGTTTCATCCCCAGAGCAAGTGGTGAGCGGAGAGAGAGGAAGAGAGACAGCGAGAGAGACAGCGAGAGAACACGATGCTTTTTATGACCTAGTTTTGGAAGCTGTGCATTCTTCTACCTTATCCTATTTGTTAGAAGGGAGTCAGTAGGCCCAGCTGAATGGGAGGGAATTAGGGAATTAGGTTCCAACTTTTGAAGGGAGAAATATCAAAGAATTTATGGACCTACTTGAAAACTACTACTAAAACTACAACTCTAATATAGGGGAAATATGAGCTTATTTATTATAGCAGTTAGCATTGTTCTAACTATTGTAGGGGAACTATGACCATAGTTCTTTTTTTTTTTTTTTAAGATTTTATTTACTTATTTGACAGACAGAGATCACAAGTAGGCAGAGAGGCAGGCAGAGAGAGGGGGAAGCAGGCTCCCTGCTGAGCAAAGAGCGTGATGCGGGGCTCGATCCCTGATCCCGAGACCCTGACCTGAGCCCAAGGCAGAGGCTTTAACCCACTGAGCCACCCAGGCGCCCCTGAACATAGCTCTGATCCTACTCATTTGCCTTTGTGAAGTACACAAATGGCAATTTTCGATGGCCTGTCAGGAAACACCTGCAGTAGGAGTGTGCCGACAGAAGAGGAGCCCAAAAATGATTCTAAAAACTCAGTCAAACTGTGTGAGGAGAGCCAAGAAAGAGCGCCATGTAGAAGTTATTGAAACATAGAATTTTGAAAAGGAAGCAGAAGTTATAATGCAACTGACTTTAGGTGATAAATAGTTACTCCTGGAGAGGAAGAAACAGAGAAAGGATGGGGATTGTTAGGTATCTCTTGTGTTTTATTTATTTTTTACTAAGATAGAGTTCCAGAAAGCATGACTGTATGTCTGTATTTGTTTGATTTGATGAACAATGAGTATCTGTTGTATTTATTATATGTATTTTTATATTTGAAAACACTTGTGTATTTGAAGTACCTGTAATATTAATAACATTTTAAAACATGATTAACTTTGCAAAATTCCAAAGAAAGTTAAGTAGGTAAGGATTGAAAAATACCCATTGGAATTTAGTAATAGAGTGGTCACTAGGGATCTTGATAAAAAACAATTTCAGTGAACCAGTAGTTATAGAAATCAGATTTAAGTAAGACAAGAAGTTAATAGGGAGGTTGACTGGAAAGATCAGAAATGGGACTTTTTAGATCAAGATAAGTTATATTTTTGTTACTGTTTCTCTCTAAAACAGTGACTTAAGTTTATTTATTAACCAAGGTGGGGGGAAGCCAGTAGGGAAGGATGTCATGCAGTATCAGACCAAAACCCCCAAAGAGCAAAAGAAGGTCCAGAATGCAGATAGAAGCCTTGTCAGGTGTCGCGGCCGATCGACCAGGAACGTGAGGGTAAGAGGATGAAGAACAGAACTCGAGAAGCAGAGAGATGGGGGCAGGAGGAGCCCTGAGGAGGATGTCCAACAGAGCCGGTTTTATTCCACATCTTACAAGCATTTATAAGGCAGACCCAATAGAAGGAGTAATACATCAGTATCTAGTCAGATAACCGTAAGTTCCTATAACAACTTTACATTAACTACAAACAAATCTCGTGATGCCAGGTAATCACGGCTAATGCCATTAGCTACTACTGATACAAGAAGTTACGATCAACCAGGGAGTGGGTTATGGGAAGTACAGGAACAACAAGGACCAACTAAGAATTGATGACCCTGACCACATTGTTCCCTTCTGTAGGGAGAACTTGTGGGAAGTCACGTAGGCGAGCGCACGACACATAGCACAGACCCTCTCTCAGTGTTACTCAACTTTCCTGTCCTTAACCCCTTATCAAGGCGTCTGCACTTTAAAGGAGACACAAGTCAGGGCCTGGTTTGATCCACGACTCCAACCATGCCATGGCCTCCAACAGTCAGGAAAGGGACTTGGGTCTTTCTTTGTCTTCCTGTGTGGTGGGGAAAAATGTGAGAAGGTGAGCGCAGAGGTTCTTGTTAACGGCAGGAATTCGAGAGAGTCACTGTGAAAGCCAGGCGGGAGCATGAGTAGGGCTTAATAAGCATTGGAAAGTCTGGATAGCTGCTTCAGGAATCAGAAACTAACCCGTCACAAAACTGTTCTGGTGCCTGGGACTACCCACCTGAGTCACCCTGGCTGCTTTCTCAGAAGCAGGTGGTGAAATGGAGTTTGGGGTGCAAATGTTTATGGGGGATCAATGCCTACAAAAGAGTGGAAACTGTCTAATGAGTTCTTGTGGCCCACTGGGTGAATAGCCACGGAGCATTCATGTGGTGAAGGTAAATGTATCAATACGTCGAAGTTCCAAGAACAGAACATTGAGTAAAAAAAAGCAACCTGCCTAAGGATATCTGTCATATGATAAAATTTGTGAAAATTTTTAAAACAAACGACTCAATAATATACGATATGTTATGGATAAATGGAGACAGTGGAAGTATAAAAACGTCTATGGGAATGGTACACATCAATTTAGTCACCTCTGGTCAGCATAAAATGGAAAAGAAGGGAAGGTTCTATCTGCAAGGCAAGTATGTCAAGCCTCATGCTTGACGCATAATAAACACAATAGGTGTTAACTAATATAACAGTAAAACATGTTAACACATGTTTATCCTTGCTGGTGTATATACAGGCATCTGAGGTTTTATTTTATTTTATTGCTATTATGTTTAAAAGATGTGTACTTCATGATTTTGAAGAAATAAACACCATGAGGGACCCTTTCCTATTAGATAAGGTCAAAAATAATAGCAATTCCCAACATGACATGTGACTTTAATTTCAACTTTTGTAGGGCCAAACCTCTATGAATTGGTGATTAAGTGAAATAGTCAAGCCAGTCACACACTGTTTGAATACACATGCGTGCACACACACACACACACACGAACCTGCTCTCGGTGTAACATAAGCACCGATAACCTCATTTAAAGGCTAAGGCCAAGTGCATTTGTCTTTTCTCTTTATCTGATGAATTCTTCAAGGGCAAGATGGTGTCCCTTAATGGTCTGCTGGCCAGCCGTCCCTGGAATATTGTGCCCACTCAATAAATAATAATTATTTCAGCTCCTTAATAAACAATCATGCAATTACTCAATAAATAATCATTAATGATAATGAAATGACCGAAAAGAATGGCAAAACTTGAAAAAAGCTATAAATGAGATGTACCTGTTTGAACCCAATTAAATGTGATTTTTGTGGAAGGTATATTTAGAACTTGAGCCCTGTGAATTTCATATAGGTATTTTGTAGATTTTAGGACACTCTCGCTCTTTTAGTTCATATTATCATTGATGTCTCTGCTGTATTCACGTACATGCATATAAAGCTGGGTTATGCATGTGTGTATACATATATGTATATATCCATATCCCTGTATATGTGTGTATGTATGTTTGTATATGCACACATTTTTTAATGTTTTTTCAACTTAATTTTATTTTTTCAGTCTTCCAAGATTTATTGTTTATTATTCAATGTTTATGAATAAACACATTGTTTATTCAGTGTTTATTCATTGTTTATTCATATATTATGTTTATATCACACTCAGTGCTCCATGCAATCGGTGCCCTCCTTAGTACCCACCACCAGGCTCACCCAACCCCCCACTTTTCTCCCCTCCAAAACCTGTTTGTTTCTCAGAGTCCATAGTCTCTCATGGTTCATCTCCCCCTCCTATTTCCCCAACTCCCTTCTTTCTCCTTTCCTTCTCCCAATGTCCTCCATGTTATTCCTATGCTCCACAAGTAAGTGAAACTATGTGATAATTGACTCTCTCTGCTTGACTTATTTCACTCAGCTTAAACTCCTCTAGTCCTGTCCATGTTGATGCAAAAGTTGAGTATTTATCCTGTCTGAGGGAGGCATAATACTCCATTGTATATATGAGCCACATCTTTATCCATTCGTCTATTGATGGTTATCTTGGTTCTTTCCACAGTTTGGCGACTGTGACCATTGCTGCTATGAACATTGGGGTAGAGATGGCCCTTCTTTTCACTAAATCAGTATCTTTGGGGTAAATACACAATAATTTCTTAAGGAATCTCCACACAGTTTTCCAAAGTGGCTGCACCAACTTGCATTCCCACCATCATGTAAGAGAGTTCCCCTTTCTCCACATCCTCTCCAACACACGTTGTTTACTGTCTTGTTAATTAAAATTAACAATGTGGTTTTGATTTGAATCTCCCCGATGGCTAACGATGATGCACATTTTTTCACGTGTCTGTTAGTCATTTGTATGTCTTCTTTGGAGAAGTGTCTGTTCATGTTTTCTGCCCATCTTTTGACATGATTATCCGACAAACACATTTCTTCCATCTCATTCCTGTATCACTGATTCTTGGCCAATCTGTGAGGCATTACATTTATCTTTGTCAGTATGTATGTGGGAAGAATCGTCTCCATATTCTAACACCATTGACACTATGGTGGTCTACTTGGGACCCCAGTCTTCTATGCATCAACCATCACAGGTGTTAGCTAATATTATGACTATCAGATTACTATTCAGTGATCTCATAAACTAATTTGTAATGAGGTATTAGTAACTCAAAGGATCACTTTCTTACTTTAGTAAGGACCATTGATACTTTTCTCTGAATAAGTGATTGACAGTATGAATTCAAGACATATGTACTATCCATGCATGCTGTTTTGGACATACAGTTCAATAGGGTTCCTTTGCTAGTAATCAGATCTTTGCATATGTACATATCCTTGCTACACAATTCAGATGGCAGGTGAAAAATAAATTCGCCCTGTCATTTTTTCTCAGCTATCTAGCTTTTTCATCAAACAAATGAAAAAATCATATTGATTTTGCATTATTTTCCTTTACTTTAGTCCTATTAAAATATAAACCAACTTTCAGCAGTGCATTTGGGAAACAGAATAGCACATTAAAAATCATGTGACATGTTGTAAGCAAACCTAAGTTGATAAGCCCACAATTCACTACTGAATTTCCAGTTTGTTTCTCAGTTGGACTTCTTATTGGAGGCTCAACCATTTCCTCCTTTCCCTTCCATAACTGCAACTGAAATTAAATACTGTTCATCTCATTCATGATCCAAGATGTGCCTCTCAAAAAAATGAATGAAGGTCTACCCTTTCTGAGCTGGTTTCATAGAGCAACTTTAAAGAGGGAGTGGTGCACTTAAAGAACTATGTAATTCAGACAATGTTTTTATTGATGGGAACAATTTTGCTTAAGTGTGAAAGCTTTTTAAAAAGAGGATAATGTGAGAAATAGTAATAATAAAAGGAATGAGCCCTTTAGATGACAATGGGTTGATAATAAGGACTTGATGTTATACTTATGACTTATTTTGTTATTTCAGTCTAATGGCCTTAAAGGTCCTTTAAAAATCATCTAGGCGGATATATTATGTGAAGATAATAGTGTAGGTGGTTGTTTCCATTTGACTTTAAAATAAACTTCAAAGTCAGGAACTTTTGTATTATGTTGGATTGTTGAATTATGTATTTTTGAAAGGCATGGTTTTCATATGCAAAATATCTTCCCAATATGTGCATATTTTAAAAGAATTCTTTTACTCAAAATGTAAAAACACAAAAATAAGTACCTCAATTCAACCAAGGAAACTGATTGATGAGTCCTCTACCGGAATAGCAAGTCAACTCTGCCCCTTTAAAATTCACCTTTGTCTCCACTGCCAGAGCCATCGCTGAAGATTAAAGACAGGCTTCAAAGAGGGCTATTCTTTCTGTTTTACCTGTTCATTAAATGCCAAGATAGTTTTTTATTCAATTATACATCTGCCAATGAAAATGGTAAGCAAAGACAACATCAAGGCCATGTTTTCCTTTCGATCATTGTCCCTGGTGAATTACAAGAGTGTGAGCTCTCCTACAAGAATTTATATTGACCCAGGCTTCATAAATCTGGCACAGGAGACTGCGTAGCTGAGCTATATGTTGTGATCATGTCTTTCTGCTAACAACATTAATCATTCGCTCAAGAGGAAGTAGCAGTTCAAGAATGTTCTGTCGAGGCTCTAGTCAGAAAGGACGTCTTTGCCGAAGGCTTTAATGTTGCCCTTTTCCCTTGGAGTG
Organism: Mustela erminea; assembly: GCF_009829155.1. Taxonomy (NCBI): domain Eukaryota; kingdom Metazoa; phylum Chordata; class Mammalia; order Carnivora; family Mustelidae; genus Mustela; species Mustela erminea. The sequence continues at coordinate 162,489,335 of NC_045615.1, read as the reverse complement.
TCTACACTCCTCTCTATAGGTTTTCAGGCTCCAGCCCACCTTGGACTCCTTTATAGGCAATGCCAAGATTAACAAAATATACAAAGAATCATATACTCATGAGAAAAATATATTATATTTGTCAGCCACAATTTCTAAGATGGAGATAAAGTTAAAAGGACACGAAATACATTTGCATATGAAAAAATAATCTTCCATGTTTAGAATCACTTGAAGTTGGAGATGTATTTGAGATAAACTGATTTTATATTTCGACAGCTTCAAACTAATTTTTAAAACACATCGTTTTCTCCCTAAGAAACTACTGAACTTGGGGTGCCGGGTGGCTCAGTCATTTGCCTTTGGCTCAGGTCATGATCTCAGGGTCCTGAGATGGATCCCTGCCTCAGACTCCCTGCTCGGCGGGTAGCGTGTTTCTCCCTCTCCCACTCCCCCTGCTTGTGTTCCCTCTCTCGCTGTGTTTCTCTGTGTCAAATAAATAAATAAAATCTTAAAAAAAGAAAGAAAGAAAGAACTAAATTCAACCAGAAACCGCCAACACATGTGTCCCTGAAATGTTCCAAGGGAAGACAGTAACATGACTCTGGCAGGTTATGCATCTGGCCATCAACATTTTATTTGGAAAAAAAGAAGGGCTATGACTAATATATAGGAAATTGTATTAGAGAACAAAACAAAACAAAAAATTAAGCTAGTATGAATGAAATGAAATGCGAGTGTTTTAGGTATCACATACTTTTAGGTATCACCTCTCCATTTCTTCCCATTGTCTTTGTGACCAGATAGGAGTATTACTGTAGAGTTTTTACTATAAGTAAATGAGTAATATGCCCTATTAAAATCTGATTTCTCATTTGTCCTCGTATAACTATAGTAACTTTTATGGGAGATTTTTGGTTTTTTTTGCAAAGTTATTTGTAATCAAGTAGTCAATTATTTCATTTTATTTTATTTTAAAGAATTTATTTATTTATTTGACAGACAGAGATCCCAAGTAGCCAGAGAGGCAGGCAGAGAGAGAGGGGGAAGCAGGCTCCCTGCTGAGCAGAGAGCCCGATGCGGGGCTTGATCCCAGGACCCTGAGCCGAAGGCAGAGACGTAGGCGCCTAATTATTTTAAAAAGTGAGATACACTTTGTTGAACACATTCTTCCTGACACTATTGGTGAATGCATAGAACATTTCTTTCATTCTTTTCTTTATTTGCCTGTTTTTGTTTTGTTTTGTTTTGTTTTTTAGCTTCCATGAAGAGCAAAGTGTGTAGGGGACACGTAGTTTTAGTTCTCAAGACAAGGATGGCAGCATTTTATTGCAGGGAGACAAACAGAGGAGCCCTCGGAATTTAATCCTTTTCTGGCCAGTGCAGAACATGTGCTATCCTTTTAGAAAATTGGTTCCCATCCTTCATTCCTTCATTTGTGATCATTTTGGAAAACCACTTAAATAAGAATTTAATTGTACACAATTTATCAGACTGATTTATTTCATATCAATGGCAGTTTTAATTACTGTTGGAACTATTGATTTGCCAGTTATTCTGGGTCTGGAAATAGAGAGGTCAATTGAATTGACTTTTTAAAGTATATAAAATGGTAATCATTATCCCCGGCCCTATGTGCAAAGATCTCTGCCCCTAACTGGCAACTCATAAAGCCATGGATCCTCTCGGTATATCTGTATGTTAAAGACCATTTCTAATGCTGCAATCTCATGGTGGATATAGAACCAGATTGCAGAAGATTTGTTCACTGCTTATTAAGTCATCTTATACCATCTGTACCCGGACTACATTTTATTTACAATAAAATTAAAATGAGTCTGTGGATAATGAAGACATTTAAAGAAATGCTGGATTACATAATTCAAAGCACTAAAAACAATACCAATGCTAATAGTTTGTACAAATACAATGCAATATGACAGTAAAACCACTATATCAATAATATTTATTCTTTATGATGTAAAATAATGCTTACAAATGATAAAAACAAAAATTCAAGTAAGGAAAAGGTCCTTCATAATACAAGAGGGATTCATATGATTTTAGAACTTCTACTCCCACTTTTTTTCTCTTCATATACTACTTAGTATTGCTTGAAAATTTACAAATTAGAATGTCTGTGGAATCCTAATCTACTTAAGCAAAAACATTTTGCATGATCAAGAAACCCCTCACACACATGAAAATAATCTAAATCACCAAAAAGAAAATTTTAACAGGTTATTTCATAGAGTCTTTGACAATATCTCTCCTCCTCAACTGTAAAGCTGGTTACTTTACAAAACTCAGATCAAGTTTGACATTTCAGTATTGAAGTATCATCAGGTTTCTAGGAACATCCCAAGAAAAATAAATAGTTATGTTAGGATTTAGATTATTACAGGCATCTTGAGATTTTTCATGTAGAAAATTATTTTAGATTTTTTTCTATGTAGAGGAGTCAAACGACAAGAAATGAAAGCAACCGCTTCAAGGAATGGCATGGTAATTATCAAGATCAATATCAAGAAAATTGGGTTGATCCATCTTTAAAAAGCTAATCTAATTAGAAAGTACAGAGAGACTTTATTAAAATACTTGAGCCACAGTCTTCCTGGAAGTTCTTAAAGGAACACTGATGTGCCAAAGAGTTTTAAACCTCTGTCTCCAGTAAGGTCTCTCTTCACGCTCCAGACTTGTGCACCTGCTGCGCAATATCAACCATCTGGATATTTTAGAGTCCACTTCTACTCAACATGTCCAAAATGGAACCTCACACATTTTGCCCAAGCCTGAAAACAAGGGGGGGGGGGGGCGGGAATCTTTATCCCTTTAAATTCCACATTCAATCAGTAGTCAAGTCCTGTGACTGTGCTGTTTAAACATCGTCTCTGGTCCTTCACTTCCCTCTATCCCATGAGGACTGCCACATTCCGACCACCATTGCCTCTCGTCCCAAGATGCCACAGTATAGCCTCCTCGCTGGCTTCTTGGTTTCCTTTCCCTCCAATCCACATTGCAGTAAGGGAGAGAGAAAGCAGGGAGTTTGGTGAACAGGGGGAAAGTCAGTGAGACTCTGATTTAGACTCATCCTTGACAAAATCTTTAAATATTTTCTGAGTATAAACAATTGAAGGTGGATTGTGGTGGCTCTTACGCCCTGGTTCTTGCTTTCCTCTCTAGCACATATCTCTAAACCTCTTGCCTTAAACTCACTGAAATATACATCAATGTAACACATCACTCTCTTCTTGAATCTGTGAACATTTTACCTTTATGAATATTTTGTTCTACCCTTTGTCTGGCTAATCCCTATTCATCTTTCTGATATTATCCCTCTTTCCCTTTTTGTAAAGATTTATTTACTTATTTTAGAGAGAGAGTGCGTGCACCTGCATGGGGTTGGGAGGGCAAAGGCGGGGGAGAGAGAATCTTCAAGTGGACTCCCTGCTGAGTGCAGAGCCCAACTTGTGGTTCCAACCCAGGACCCTGAGATCATGACCTGAGCTGAAATCAAGAGTTGGGTGCTTGCATGTTGGATGGCTGAGCCACCCATGTACCCGCCTTAGATCACTTCTAAATGGAGTCTTCACTGGCCCTAAAGGCCTGGCTGGATCCCTCCTCCTATTTGCTTCCAAACCACCTGTGCTTTCTTCATCAGAGGCCTTCCATACTGCATTGAGATTCCTGACTACTTGTAAGGTATTAAACCAGGAATTGTGTCTTTTTTTTTTTTTTTTAAGATTTTATTCATTCATCTGAGAGGGAGAGAGAGAGAGACAGAGAACACGAGTGGGGTAGGGAGGGCAGAGGGAAAAGCAAACTTCTCCCTGAGCAGGGTGCATGATGAGGGCTGGATCTCAGGACCCCGAGATCATGACCTTAGCTGAAAGCAGATGCTCAAATGATTGGGTCAACCAGGAATTGTGTCTTTTTAACCATTGTATCCGCAGGTTTATATTTTCCAGATTTCTCTCATTTCTTCCACCTGTGCACTTTGGTTCCACCCAGGTGGGCTATCCAGAGCGTGGTGAGCTTGTCCCTGTGATTCTCCCTCTCTCCATTACTTTCCCTTGAAATCACCCATATTTCCCTACATCTCACTTGTTCTTCAAAGTTCTGCCACCTAGCACCCCATCCAGGAACACTTCCCTGGTTACAAAGTGCAGAACTCGTTGGAGCCTTTGTACAATTAGGTCACACTTAACTGGACTTGTATGTTAGATGCCTTTTTGATAGTCCTCTTCCTTATAGCACATAGGAAGAGATTATATATTATGCATCCGTGTACCCTTAATTCCTACTTCTTAACACTAGTACCATGGAATAAACATTTACTGTATAAATAAATGCCCACTAATCTCCAGTTTTAAAAACTCATATGTCAGATATACTAATCATTGTCTTGGTGTCTCTCTTCCTGACATGGCTTCTCTCTTTCCCTTCTGTCCTTTTCCTGATTACCTCCTTAAAGAGATATTTCAAATATCGTACCCTCCGTGGTTGCCTTCATGAACCCACTGCCATACTCTGACTCCTCCCTCACTCTCCTTTTCCTGTGTGCTTCATTATTATATTATATTATATTACAATTTCATATTACTTTATAGATGTTAACATATCATGTTGGTTATTTTCAGATTATTTCAAGGATATTTATTTTGCCTCCTAAAGCCACTTCTCAGTTCTGGACAGAAGCTTTCCAATAGGACTCTCTGTTGGGATGGACATGGTCTGTATATCTGCTATGCAGCAAAATACGCACTAGTCATGAGCACTTGAAAAGTGGCTAGTGTAACTGAGGAACTAAAATTTCAATTTTATTTAATTTTAATTAATTTATATGTAAATAACAACATGTGGCTAGAGGCTCGAGGCTAGAGGCAGTTTTCAATGCCAAAGAGAGACTATTTTAAATTATTACTCTTCCCTAATGTGTCTGGTACCTAACAGGAAGCAATGCCTCATGTTTATAAGGTATTTTACAATTAATATATAAAATACAATTAAATACAGAACCCTACTTGTTTCAGAATTACTCTTTGATGCAGGTGACATAAATAGCATTAAACCTATTTTTGAGGTATAGTAACCAAGAGGGTAATTGATTAAAGCAAGGCCATATGGAAACCACTGGCAGATTTGAATCTGCCTCTTTAAAAAAAAATCCTAGTCCTTTTCTTTTCAAGATGATGTTGACCATCAATAAAGTCTACCAACAAATGGAATTGTTAAACTAAGAATTTACTTAGATGGTAGAATCTTCATTAACTGGTCATCTATTTACACATTCCAAAACCACTCCCTGGACCCCTGCTGTGAACCGGCCACAAGTGGTGAATATGCGGATCCTCGCTCAGCGGGGTGCTCAGCGGGGGGGGGGGGGGGGGGTGCCGGTAGGGTACAGGCCAGGTGGTTAGGTAGAGAGTAACGCGGGAAGCTCCTTCAGATCAGGTCACTGGAGCGCGTCCTCAAGGGTAGAAGATGCGAACTGAGACCTAAGGATGGGAAGGGCTGAAAACCGGTTCTCGGAGCCGGAGCCCCAAGTCCTGAGGTGAGAGGGAGCCGGTGAACTTGAGGGACAAGGAGGCTCGTGCGGCGGGAGCGTGATGCACGGGGCAGGGGCGTGATGCACGGGGCAGGAGCGTGATGCACGGGGCAGGGGCTTAGTCTGCTCCGCTGTCAGGACAACAGTCCCAGAGTGGGGGACTTCAACGCAGAAACTTACTTTCTCACAGTGTCAGAGGCCGGAGCTCCGAGGTCAGGCTGCCCAGCAGGGTCACGTCCCGGTGAGAACTCTTCTCTCCTGGCCGTCAGCTCCCTCTCTGCACACCGCCTTTCCGTGGTGCCCGTTCACGGAGAGAGAGATCCTCGGTTTATCAGTTTCGGTTTAGAGTACCCTTCTGGTGTTAATAGAGTCCAGAGCAGGGTTATACTATTAAACGGGATTAGAAAGAAAAGTGGACTTCGGTCGTGTCATGCCTGGTAAGGAATTTGGATTTTATTTAAAGAGCAAAGGAAAAACATATAAAAATGGGAAAATCGTTAAGTATTAACTCAGCTTTCTTTCACCTTCTAAAAAATGTATTCATCCAGTGGACATGTACTAGCTCCTGTATAAGAGACAGCATGCCAAGCTCTAGGACCACAAGGTTCAGTCCCAGGTTAAAAACAAACTCATGGAGGGGCGCCTGGGTGGCTCAGTGGGTTAAGCCTCTACCTTCGGCTCAGGTCATGATCCCAGGGACCTGGGATCGAGTCCCGCATTGGGCTCTCTGCTCAGCGGGGAGCCTGCTTCTCCTCATCTCTCTCTCTGTCTGTCTCTCTGCCTATTTGTGATCTCTCTCTCTGTCAAATAAATAAATAAAATCTTAAAAAAAAAAAAAAAACTCATGGAAAAGCAGTCTTTCCAACAAGGGTTTGGGAACAACACTGACTCCTACTTTGAAATATATAGAAAAATTAATCGGAGATAAACCACAGACTTTAATGTGGAAGCTAAAGCTACAAAGCTTGTAGAAGTAAACACATGAGCACTCTTCATGACTTAGGTAGGCAAAGAGTTCTTAGAAAGGACAAATATGTATAACAATGCATTAACTGTCAATCAATTATAATATAACATGCAATATAATATGTATTACAACTAAGTACAATATACTATAATGTATACAATACAATTATTGAAAATTGGACCATCAAAATTAAAAAAAAACTTTTGCTTATGGAAAGACACTTAAAAATTAAAAGGCAAGTGACATACTCAAAGAAAATATTTACAATGTGTTAATCCGATAAAGAATTGTAACTACCATATATAAAAAAAAGTCTTACAACTGAATATTAAAAGTACATAAAAATATAGGCATAAAAATATGGGCAAACAGACACGATAAAAATATAACAATGGTCAAAAAATACATGAGAAGATGTTCATCACTAGTCATTGGGGAAGTGCAATTTCCCGGCACTCACTAGAATGACTAAAACAAAAGGTAGGCAATACCAAATGCTGGTGGTGGTATAGGACAAGACAACTCTCACATTTCCAGTGGAACTGTAAAATGGTATAACCAGTTTAGTAGATCCTGATACAGTTAAATATACACCTACCCTATAACCTAGCAATTCTACTCCTTTGTGTTTACCCAAAATAGATTAAAACACATATTCAACAAATACTTGTACATTCATGCCTGTGGTATCTTCATTCATAATAGCCAATAACTAGAAACGATCAAGTGTCCATCGACATAAAAATAGATCCCAACGTGTGTTATATTCATTTGATGGAAGATAGTAGCAAAAATGCTGATACATTCAGCATCGTGGATGAATCACAACAATAGCACACCGAGCAGAAGAAAACAGCATGAAAGGCTACATGCAGTGTGATTGTGTTTGTATGAAGTTTAAGTGCAAGCAATAATAATTTGTAGTAATAAAAACTGTAAAATAAAGTTCCAGGGGTGGGTGAGGATGGTTGACTGGAAAGGAAACCGTCAGGGAGTAAGAGGCGTCTCCATCCTGAGAGGCTGATGCTTCCGTAAGTGTGCGGTTGGTCGGAAGTCGTCCAGCCCCGCACATAATGCTCTGCACATTCTACTGTGTGTAAAATATATAAAATAAAAAATAAATTTCCTGGTAACATATGATGAGTAATAGGAGGGAAATGCAAAGAAGCATCTGACTGAAACGCGGAAAGGAATCAGGAGTGAAGTTTCTCATCGAATCAGACTCAGTCGGGAACCCACGTTGGGCGCAGACATGGAGAGCTGGACTGACCGGACGGTGGTATTTCACTCGACCTGGGCCATGAGCCAGGCTCAATGGTGGGAGACTTCTGACTTCTCTTTCCACCTTTAAAGCACAAACAGATACTCCAGTAACTACCAGGAGACTCTGATCTTAAGAAAAAGGTAGATTAAAACTTGTGACGAGGTCTGAATTCTCTCATTAGCGGCATCTGCTGACTTTGTCATGTCCTGAGTTTGAGCTCTGCTGGAAGGATGGAGAATTTTCCATTTTGGAACTCATTTATGTTGCTGTTCTGTTGAAGCCTGAGAGTGCTAACCTCAGTACTGGGGCAAGCCTCAGCTGTTCAGCCTTATTATTAAGGGAAGGGCCATTCAGCTGTAGTCAGTTTGGGAAGGGTGGGGGTGTACATTTTTTGTTTGCTTGCTAATCTTAAGTACATGCATAAGGATAGTGGTTGAATACTAGCTTTAAGTTCAAAGTCAAAAGGAGGCCAATTAAAATAAGAAGGCCAGACATCAGATTAAAGTATTTTCAGCTTTTTAAGGAAAATGCTGGATAACGCAATGAACTGTGCACAAGGGAAAGCAGCCGTCCGCCTCTCCTTGCTCCTTCCTCCCTCTTCCTCAAACTCCAGTGTGCTTTTGCATAAAATATTTAATATAGTTCTTGTAATGACTTTCAAAGATGGAACATCAAATATTTACTAATTAAAAAAACAAAACACTAAAGATTAACTTGCCCACGTTTTCATGGCTAAGAAGTGTTGATGACACCTGAACAGGAACCCGTATCTACACCTGCCTGCAGAGCTGTGAGTCTCTCTACATACAAGACACACTTTTTTAAAAAAGATTTTTTTTTTTTTAATTCATTTGACAGAGAGAGAGAGAGAGAAAGAAAGAGAGCACAGAGGGAGAAGCAGACTCTCCCCTGAGCAGGGACCCAACTCAGGGCTTGATCCCAGGACGTGGAATCATGACCTGAGCTGAAGGCAGACGCTTAACCAACAGAGACACCCAGGCACCCCTAAGAGACACACCTTTAACACAGAATTCCTTCCAGGGCTATTTGGGTTTAGCTGGGTGGCCAATCCACAAACTGAGATCTCAGGCATCTGAGGAAGAACCAATTTAGGAAGACAGTTGGGGGTGAACGCTCCTGATATGGCATTACACTTGTTCCCGGTCCTGTCAGGCTGGTTCCATGCACGTGGAGCCCAAGCATTCGCGAATGGGAGGCTGCCTCTGCTTTCTCCTGTGCACGCTGGCAAGGGGTCAGCGTCTGCTTGGCCTGTGGTGATTGTTGTACGGACTTGGCATTTTACATTTCATTGCCTGGTGACTTCATAACATTATGATTCAATCTATTTGGAAAGCCTCTCAATTTGGTTCTTCCTCCCATCTAACCTGGCCAGTCCAAAAAAGGTGGCTCATTGACTGCAATGTGACAGGTCCTCAGAGAGTGCAGAGAAGGCAGTTCTCGTGTCTCTTTGGAAATCATTTCAGCATATGGCTTACCTACTTAGATTTCACTGAAGCTAATTTTAAAAGAGTTTGCATTCTTTGGGCAAATAGACAAGAAGGGACCCCTGAAGGGCGGTGGTGATCATTAGACAACCACACAGTGTGGATATGAATGAAGCTGTGTGGCATTCACACATGCTGTACATGTATTTTTCAAAACCTTGAGACCTCATTACTCTTCTTCTAGTCAACACAAAGTGTTAAATTTCCCTAAGTCTTATTTTTCTTATCTTTAAAATAAAGACATTGAACCTGTTGATTTTTAAGATCTTTTCCTACAGAAACATTTCCTTTTCTATACTGCAATATGCTATGCCTATATATTTTTGTGTTTCTTAAAAAAACAGAAGTGTAAATAGGATGGATTCAGTATTTCATTTGTTCATATTTTCCCATCCCACAAATATTTATTGAGAGCCTACTTAGTGCTAGGGACTCTGTTGACTCAGGTGCAACAAAGATAAATAAAGCATGGGCCCTGCCCTCAGAGAGAGAGATTGTTGCATAGAGTTGGATAAAACTCTACTGTACAGGAGGCTGGTGCCATTCTCATGGGGGACACTCTTCACAGAGACAACAGATGACAACTGCTCTTCCTTTCATGTCAAAACTCATGAAAGGTCCATTTATTTCACAAGTCAACGGGCACACGTCCCTTTAGCAATGCGCTTATCTATTGTGTAACTTCCTCATAACCAGGAGCGTCTTTTTTTCCTCTTCTTCCTTTTTTTTTTTTTTTTTTTTTTAGATAAATGAATAACACAGGAGACAACCAATAGCCAGTTTATACTCCCTGCTGTCCTTCTAAAGCTTCATAGCCCAAAATAAAGGTGCTGCGGAGGTGGAGAACCCAATTTCCATTCCAAGATTCGCACAGTGGGTTTCAGTCAATTAAAATTTCTGTTCCTAAGATACAGTTGCTTATGGAGGCAAGTAGCACCCACATTATCTGGAAACAGTGATCTTGGTCTAGAAGAATGGTCTTTCCCCAATACCCACTGAGACCCCAGTCAAAGGATCCTGTTCTGTTACCGCTACAGGATACCATAAGGCTGATTTCATCTCCTTGCTCAGGCATCAACTTCTTCTTATTACCTGGGTTTTGACTCCTCTAAGCAGCACAACAAACATCTTATGGGGGAAACAACATGTTTGTCATTCTTTTTATCCTCACTAATGCATTGGAAGGAGGCCATCTGGCTGCCTTTTGGGTAAATCCATTTTATAACAAGATTTTTTGTGTACGATTCAGTAATTAAACCCCTTTGGATAGAGTTCAAGATGGACCTGCCTTATGCTGAATTTTGCTTTAGAGCAAACTGTTAGTCACAGGTGCCAGTGAATTTATAAATCAGGATGAGAAATCTCTTCTAGATTTTGGAAGATTAGTCATCTTCTTGAATTTCCTTTCACCTTAGGTGCACTCTTCTTCAGAGGTGAGCAAGGTGAGAATGTGATTAGAATTGCCCCTGGTCTGACATGGCTAAGATTGCTGTCTGCCGTCTAGCCTAAATGTGACCTCCCAGAACGGAAATGCTGAGCTGAAGACAGGAGGGTATTGATGTTACTCATTGCTATAGACACAATAATAGACTTATCTATTCACTCATTCATCCAGTAAATATGTACTAGCCGAGGGTACACAAATAACTAGAAAGGCTTGTGAACTCATTAAGACATGATTTATTAGAGACCCAATATTCTTTTGTTGTTGTCATTCTTCTGTGAGGTCTTCAGTTGTCAAAGTGTGATATGACATAACATCACCTTTGGGTACTTTCTAAGAATAATTTATTCCTTTTGAATGAATTACCTTGCCATCTCAAACTCAAAAAATATAAATCAGTACAAAAAAATGGTTAAAAGTCAAGTGCTCAGTCATGTTTTTCTTGATATCTTGTGAGAAAATGCTCAGCTTCTTGGCTTGCTGTGCTCCCAATTTCCTTTGCCATGAGTCATGGAAAGTTAATACTCAGTTGGAGACTTTTCTTCTGGCTGCTGATTCCTATGAAAATCCCTTGAAAAACACCATCAGTTTGATTAGACACCGTTTGCCTTTCTTCTTGTTTCCACATCTTCCCACTTCTTCCTTCCTTCCCCCCTCCCTTCCTCCCTTTCTCTTTCTCTCTCTCTTTCTTTTTATTTTAGATTTTACTTATTTGTCAGAGAGAGAGAGAGAGAGAGAGTGCGCACAGGTAGGGGGACCAGCAGGCAGAGGGAGAAGCAGGCTCCCCCCGGAGCAAGGAGCCTGATGAAGGACTCGATCCCAGGACCCTGAGATCATGACCTGAGCTGGAGGCAGAGGCTTACCCCACTGAGCCACCCAGGTACCCCTGCACCCACTTCTGGTGGGTGAGATAAACCGTTCTCAGTAGGCCTCTGTGTTCTCTCAGCTATGACAGAGTTATGATGTCGTTACATCAGCAACACGGAGGGTTTGTCTGACCAGGAGAGCAACCCTTTATGACAGTTAATTGGGTAACAATTCACTTTTATATCAAGCTAAGTTGTTTGCATTTTTTAAATAGATGATTAGCTTAGAACCTCTCCTCAGGCATAAGAATAGTCTGCTTTAGGAAGAGTAAGGTATTTGAGCTCTGGTATTTTTTGGGCATAGATTTGCTTTTGTTTTGAACACCCATGAATGGTCACTATGGTCTAGTCTCCTTGAGCGGAGACAGAAAGTTCCCCAATTCCTGAAGATTCACCAGATGGTTCCAGACTTCAGAAAACAAGTGGTGACTTTGGTCTCTTTGTGGCTTCCGGGTTGACTGACACAAGTCAACCTCCACAAAAGGACAGCTGATATTTATAGTTAGGGAGAAATGTACTATCTGACTTAGGTCTAGACTCTGCAAGAACTAAAGGGGTAACAATGGGTTTGGCGGCATAAGACCAATGCTTGGAACTATCATCAGGGTCATATTTGGAAAAAGTCTTTCTCTCACTGAGGTTCTTAAAAGCTGATA